>NC_081184.1:127019684-127619684 GCF_029867415.1 Vicia villosa | reverse complement strand
ATGGACGATAGATGTTGTTTCGATGTTCACCAAAACTTGCATTGGATGCTGAGTAGAAGGCCCTACTCCAGAAGCATTTACAAACAACAGAGTGAAATTAGGTGACAAACCATACTCTGGTCATAAAACATTTACTTCTGAGTACGCAGTGGTTATATGGATATACAAGTGTTCTCTGAAATAACATTACGTTGGGGTTGACTTTTTTTAGTGGCCAATGCCTTTAGCATTTCCATCATATTGCTCGTAGCTCATTTGAGATCATCAATATCTCCCTTCATCTTCTCTTGGCCTTGCTCAATATTCTCTATCTCCCTTCTTATATTGGCTTTTGTTCCATACGAGTGTCAGGGAATCAGCTTGAAGGTTCACCGGTTCATTTTTTCTAAGGACGATGCAAAAGTGAAATTAGTTTTGTTTGGAAATGTCTGCATGCAGATGAATGTAGATGGATGAATCTACAAAAAAGATATTTTTATTTTTAAGGGAATCTTAAGACATTGTCAATTGTTTGTAAGCATCTTAAAAGCATGAGAACATAATAAAAGACGAAGCCATAATTGGTGTGAAGATTCAAATTTCAAACTACTCATTCATACATCGGAGGAAACAGATACAAATGCTTGAAAAGATAAGTACAAAATTAATCAAGCTACATCTTTTTCCCTTAACTTCTTAAGCACCTCTAAGTCATCCCTGAACCTTTTCATCATATCTTTACAAGACAAAACAAAATAAAAGACTGTTGGAGAGGTGTTGTCATGGGTCCTTTCATCAAAGGCATCTCTTAGCCTCCTTGGCATATCCTGGACCAAGCCATTTGCAAATTCCACCAATTTGGAAAATTTCCTATAATACTTTGCATATGCCTAATGTAGATCTTGGAAAGTGACCTCATCACCGTTTAGGATTTCATTCAAGCGCCGGATCTCATTCTCCCACCATAGTGAACTAATTGCTAGACGACAATACCCTCAAGAAAATCTATTATAAGTGAGATTTTTATGCCAACCCATCGAGATAATACATCAAGTAGGTTAACATTATGCAAGCATCAGTCCTAATAGCCATTTGTTTAAGGTTCTACACAAGGTCCCTAAAGTCACGAGCCTTATTTTAAAATATTGCCACCATAGAAAACTACTTGTTAGACAACAATACCCCTGGGAGGATCTACTCTAGGCAGAGTCTTCACGCCAACCCAACGAGACAATACTTCAATTAGGTCAACACTATGCAACCACCATCTTAAACTTAGGTTTTTATCAGACTCGGGTATAGATCTTTTCCTCATAATATGCCATCAATCAGAATATTCCCACCATGACATACGAGAAACCATATAGTAGATGAATAATATAAGCAATAACAGATTAAAAGATAAAGAAGAAAGCAAGTAAATAAAAGCCAACATTTAACACAAAAATAACTAAACTAGGATGGACTCGCTTATGAGGGTTTACAATCCAACAGAGTCGCCAGCTGTCGCGGCCTAAAAAATACCTGAGTGTAACAAACGCTCGAAATACAATAGAGTTTTCACCGAAGTTTATTTATTCCAAAAAGGAAAGGAAAAATGTCGATAAAACTCTTAAAGAACTAAAATATGGTCGTCCCAACCAAATTTGGGTTCATGAGTCGATTATGCGAGGGGATTGTATTAGCACCCCTCACATCCGTTGTACTCAACGTAAACCATTTAGTTAACCTTGTGAATATGAATGTTAGCTTAAGAATAGTTGTTTTCTTCTAATTCTTATGTGTTATGTAAATAAAGAAAGAGGGACTAATAATAGATTTTTTTATTAGGGTATCTAACAAGACCTTGAATCTCGCTTCTATGTATCCCTTGGTGCGATGAGGAACTCAAGACTACGTAGTTCCGGGTAGCAATTTTTCTTGATTGGTCGATTTGAGCGAAATATATTTAGTCGCATTTAAATGAAAAACATTGCTTGCTACCCAAAACATGGAGAAGTGAACATATGCATTTCATCAAAATGGACAACATAATCTAGATTCTCACAAATTTTATGTTCATGTCGCATTCGAGCGGAAAATGTTATTTTCTACTCGGGCATAGTAGGAACGATGCGTTGTTTGCATCGTCTTGGAATGGACGAAGTACCTTTCATTTATATAAATTTCTTTACATCGCGATAAGGTGGTAAAAGATGATTTAATGAGTTGAATTGTTTTTAGATGGAAGATGAGTGTTCAAATAACAAGCTAAGTACGGCTAGCATTCAAAATATTCGGGGAAAAGAGAGGATAATACGTCGAAACTAATCCTTTTTCATCCAAATCGATTATGATATTTGTGAGGCGAATTAAGTCCTAAATCCATATCAGAAGACAAGCATTCAAACGGTAAGCTAAATACAACTATCATTCAAATACTCTAAGAAAAGAGAGGATAATATGTGCAAACTATTCCTTTTTCATCCAATAAAGACTATACTAATTTCGATTAATTAAAGTGTTTTGAACAGAAAACAAGTATTCGAACGGTAAGCTAAGTACGACTATCATTCAAATATTCGAGGAAAAGAGAGGATAATATGTCCAAGCCAATCATTTTTCAACTGATTTAATTATGAAATATTTTGAAACATTTTTGAAAAAATGACTTAATGTTAATTAAGTGTTTGATTCGTATTTGTTTCAGATTGAATGGAAAACTTTTTGAATTGACAATGAAAGATTGTGAAATTGAATTAGAGTTAGTGAAATGTTTTGATAATCGTTTGAAGTTGATCAAGCATTTTTCTTTTAAAAGGTTAATTTTAATGGTCATTATTTAATTAATTCATTAACTAATTTAATTAATTTAAATTGAATAAAGTTAGTCTGACTAACAAAACAGGTGTGTGTGATAATAATAATAATAATAATAATAAAGGTGGGCTTAACCCAAAGGGCAAGATAAAAAAAATTATTAAAAAAAGTAAAAGGGATGTAGAAGGAGATTGGGGCGCTTCAAGGCCCATACACTACTACAAATAACACTTTTACAATAAAACTTTTACTTTGAACAATATAAAATCGAGAGTATAGATCCTGTGAGCACCATGTTTTATTTAACAAAAAATTAATCTTTTCCCTCAATTTTTTATCAAAGCCGACATAAATAGTTACCCAGGTTTTGAGCTTCGATTCTCAGCTCCTGCAATTTTATATTTTATTTAGAACCAAAAAGGCGCCTTTATTTTTTATAGATTTTATGTCGGATGTTGTCCCTCGGTTTTTAAAGAAACCGAGATAAAAACTCTAATTTTTTATTCCTTTTGGAACCAAAAAGATGCCTTTATATTTTATAGATTTTATGTCGGATATGTTCCCTCGGTTTTTAGCGAAACCAAGATAAAAACTCTCTAAATTTTTATTCAGGCAGAGTTAATGTTAAGTCTACCTCATTGACTTTTTGAGCCCTAACGAAAGAACATCATTCTTCTCCCGCCAACGAACAAATACCATTCTTCTCCAAGGAGGAAAGAAGCTCGGGCATCATTCTTCTTCCATCACATTTCTGGTATGTACAAGTTCTCCTTTATATTGTTTTGTCTAGTTTTTGTTATTGTTGTTGTTGTTTCTGTCGTCGTTGTTGTTATTATTTTGAGTTTGTCTTGTTGTTTACTATTTTGTTGGCTATATATATATATATATATATATATATATATATATAGGTATGTCTTGTTGTTTATTGTTTATGTGATTATGGATTGTAGTCTGATGAAATCTAATAAATTATGTAAAGAGTATGAGAATAAAGTGATACAATTTTTTGATTTCGCTGAATAACTTTCAGAGAATAATGGAATATTTTTATGTCCTTGTAAAAAATGCTTTAATACGAAAAACATTTAAAGGAAGATATACTCAACCATTTAGGTTGTGATGGAATTATTCAAAATTACACAAAATGGTATGGCATGGTAAAATGACAAAAAAGAGACCATTGTCACATACACTTGAGGATGAAGTTGAATAACTTATGAATGATACTCTAGATGACATAATTCATGATATTGGAGTATATGCTTTCAAGAAAACTAATGTAGTATAGACTTTGCAAAGAGACATGTAAGATTCGTTATATCCGGGATGTCAAAGTTTTATAAGAATGTCAATTGTGTTAAGACTATTTAATCTTAAGGCAATAAGTAGTTGGACGGATAAAAGTTTCACCGAATTGCTTGAAGTGTCGAAAGAAATACTTCTCGAAGGTAACACGTTGTCGAACCGTAGTTATCAAGCCAAGAAGATATCGTGTCTAATGGGTTTGGACTAGGGGTGGCAAAACAGGCGGTGGCCCGCCGGCCCGACCCACGCACCCGCCAAAAATGACGGGTTGAGTTGGGATTTAGGCCCGCCGCCCTCCAAAGTCCACCCCGCCAAAGCCCGCCGCCCGCCTAAGCTCACCCCGTCAAAGTCCTCCGCGCCCACTAAAGTCCTCCTCACCTATTTGTTAAGTTCGTCTCGCCTTAAGCCCACCTTTTTTAGTTAATTCTAAAAATTCAAATTCTTGATACATTTATTTGTAAATATATACAGTATTTTTTTAGGTAAAATTTGTTTAAAAGATGTTTATTAAAAAAAATTCTAAAAAATAAGTGAAAAATTTAATTGAAAGGTAAAAAAGACTATCAATCTATTAAAAAATAAAGAAAAAATAGACAGGCCAACCCGCCACCTTGGCGGGACAAACATAATTTTTATGCCCATTTACTTTGCGAGATTGTCCGCCCCGCTCGCTTTTTGACGGGCTTAAGGCGGCGCGGGGCGGGCAGCCCGTTTTGCCACCCCTAATTTGGACTATGTCAAAATACATGTATATCATAATGATTGCATCTTATATAGGAAATATTTTGAAAACTTGAATGAGTGTCTGAGGTGTGGGGAGTCAAGCTACAAGCAGAAGGACAATGGTTTGATGACGATGATGGTGTAATCATCCAGGGTGTTCTTTCCAAGATGATGTGGTACATACCGATAATTCCAAGTTTCAAGAGATTGTTTTCTAATATTAATGATGCCAAAAATACTAGATGGCATGCATATGAAAGAGTGGGTGATGGAAAAATTCGCCATGTAGCTGGTTCATTGCAATGGAAAAAAATTGATTCCTTGTTTCCAAATTTTTCCCTTGAACCGAGGATCCTTGGGCTTGGACTTGCCATCGACGGAATGGACCCTTTTGGTAATTTGAGTACTAACTGTATGTCATGGCATGTTCTTCTCGTAATTTGCAACCTATCTTGTGCATGAAGCGCAAGTATATGATGCTATTAGTGATGATTTCGGGTCCAAGATAATCAGTGAATGACATAGATGTTTATTTAACATCATTGATTGAAGATTTAAGACCTTTATGGGAGGAAGGTGTTGATGTTGATGATGCGTATACATGTGATAATTTAAGTTGTGCGCCATGTTGTTTTTCACAATCAATGACTTTTCTGCATATGATAATTTTCTGGGTACAACGTCAAGGGACATAAAACGTGTCCTCTATGTGAATTTGATACATCTCACCACCACTTACAAAAAGGAAAAAAGACAGTTGATCTTGGGCATCAGAAATTTCTAAGACCTAATCATCCATATCATAGATTGCAGAAGGCTTTTAATAGAGAACATAAGTTAGGTATGACTCTAAAACCCTTAACAGGGAAGGAAGTTTATAAAAGACAACAACACATTAATGTTGTCTTTGGAAAGAAATAAAAAAAAAACCAGCAGAGAAAGATATTTAGTAAATGTGGTCGGTGTTAGAGATGTTTTTCCTCCATCATTCTTTGACATTACTTGTTCATCTAGTAAGGGAGATTAAAATTTATGGTCTAATCTATTTACGGTGGATGTATCCAGTAGAGAGATACATGAAGATTTTTAAAGGGTATACAAAGAATCATCACCACCCGGAAGCTTCGATCGTTGGAAGGTACACACTACAAATAAATATGGCATGTTATGGCAGTTATGGCAGTTAAATTATCAAAAATGGCATGTTATGGCAGTTTCAATGGCCACAATTTACGGAAAAAGCAACACAGTAACATCTCAAAATCATCATAGTTTCTCATGTTTACCTCACACAACAACAACTCAATTCATTATACATTCTATGCATCAATTGGAAGCAATTACCACATCAAATCATCATCAACTTCATCATGTTTATTTCATTATCATGACTACCCCGAAACGTCAATAATCCTACAACTATCTAAACCTTAAATCAATTATAATAACAACGATAAAACTCTTTTTACCTTAATTCGTGGTTGGATTTGATTTCTCTTCGTGTTCTACCGAAATATTTCGGGTTTCTCTTCTTTTTCCTCTGTGCCCTAGCCTATTCTCTTTTCTTCCAATTTTTATTATCATACAAAAAGAATCCCTCTTTTCTCTTTTTACCCTCATTTAACCTCTTGAATTGACTATCTCGCCCTAATCATCTCTAACACCAACCCACCTTTATTTTGTAAATAAAATAATAATAATCCTAATTTTAAATAATATTATTAAATCTAATTAATCCATCTTATTATTTAAATTATAATAATTATAATTCTAAATAATTAGACTAGTTATCTAAAACATAATTAATCCCCATAGTCCTTTTATGACACCCTACCCCACAACGTAACCCATACATCACATCTCAAAGCATCAATATTTCACCAAAACATCATATATTCGCAAACATTTTACAAATACTCATCATAAAGCAATTAAATAATAATATAATTATTTTGGGGTGTTACAGTTTGCATTTGGTGTAAACAATGAATATTTGTGGTACAATGTTTCAGATTGAGAAATGAAAAAAATATTCAATATTCTTCTATCTTGAACAAAACATTTTTTCTACCCTTACAATCTATTTCACATAATGGTGTTGATGTTGTTGTTGTATTTTAGGAACGACGCTCACTTAAAGAAGAGAGCTCAACCTTTGAAAAGTAATCAGCTGATAGATTGCAAGTGTAAAAAATTATTCTAGCTTCAACTTACACAATGAATGAATCTGCTCAACCTTTGAAAAGTTAAACAAAGAAGGGAGCTTAACCTTTAAAAAGAAAATTTTTCAGTGTTGGAACAAGTAACTTATCAGGTGATGGATATCAGCAAAGATATTATATTCTGTGTAAACAATGTAATTTCAAAGAATAAAATAATTCACCTCGATTTTTGTCATAAAATCGAGGGGTTTAAGATTCAGATTTTACAATAAAAACTATCGCTAAACATATTTTTCCCTAATACTAACTTATATGTAGCCTCTCCAAATAGAAAAAATATTTACCGTTAATCATTTCATGAGTTGCTACTTGGAAAACAAATATCTAGGATGGATTGCAAGTTTTTATTAGAACAGATAGCGGAGACTAAAATTGTGGACAAAAAACTTTATAAGAACCATTCTTTAAGGGAAATATTTAGAGACTAAAACCGTATTTTGAGTTATTTATAAGACCACACACATATTTTATCCTTAATAAAATTGAGAAAATCTCAATCCACTCCTCTTAGTCATCCAGCGAAATTCTAATTATGTCTCCTTCTTACGTAGATGTACCTCCGAAAGCACTAATATATTTTAAATCAATCAAATTATAGTAAATCACAGTATGCAATGGAGGTTTTTCAATTATTTGATGTTACATTTTTGTTAAAAAAATTGGAGTTTAGGAGTGAAATGTAGTTGATTTGAAAATATAACAAAATATTTCGTAGATACATTTACGGAGAGATTACAAAACCCCCTGTAATATAGGTAAAATTCGCTTTTCACGCTTATGGGATATAATTCAAACAAAAAAATATTACAGATTTTTAACCAATTACATGATTCCATCTCATTTAACACATTTAATTATTTATTAAATTTACAAAGGAGGTAACATTACCCAACTTTTTGAGTTGGGTAGATAAGAATTCACCCTAAAGATTTTGTTAGATAGGTGAAAGTGGTATTAACCCTATATAATAATACCTTTACCTATTTATTTTAATGGATTATTGCCTCGTATTACCATACCTACATTTTGCTGATTTATACCATACCTACATTTTGCTGATTTATATCCATACCTATTGTGAATAATTTTTGTATAATTTTTGCAAAGATAGAGTTCAATTGTCACCTCTAATCCCTATATTAGGTTGTTCCTTGTTTTAAAATTTCTATGGTTTGTTGAGAATCTTCGTAATATATATTATTCTTCACTTTTGTAGTAAAAAATAAAATGTTAAAGTAGAGTTGTGTGGAATAAAACTTAATGTTGATTCACTAGAGGACATGTATAAAGGAGTTGTAAAGAGTAAACCTTAATGCTGATTCATCAGATGACATGTATAAAGGAGGAGTAATAATGAATAAAACTTAATGTTAAAAGCAAGTCCATGTATAGCAATCTTCATAATACTCAATCTATATAATTAACAATGAATATAAAATTTAAAAACAAAAATCGAATTTCAAAAGGCATCAATTGTAATTGTAAATAAAGTTAACTCAATTCCTATAAACCTCTATTTTTCTAAAATCTAATTCCAAACAGTATCAATGGTAAATAAAGTAATTAACTCAAATCCTAAAACCTCTCTATTGTTCCTTTTTCCTCAAGCCTTCTCTAGTTTCCTACCGTTTGGGCTATGCAGCATTAACAAGAACCTGAATTAAACAAAAATATTTAAACAAAATGTTTATCAGTACCTCAATACAAGGTAATAATGAAGAACTGATACAATATAGATCAACATTGTAATCTCTCATACCGTATTCTGTCCAAAGGGACTCCTCGTGGCAAATTCATCAAAGGTTAGGCATTCTCCACCTGCACTTTCGATACGTGCTCGTGCCGTCTCTGTGAACCCTAATGCTGTAACTTTAATTGCCGCCGGAACATCATATACTCCGAAATCATCAGTAACAAAACCTACAACAGCACCGATTTTGCCCTCCTACACAAAGATAAAAATTCCAGAAGAGAATGAGATCATGTAGAAGAGTTAACCAAATTAAAAACAAGATAATTTCTTGTATATACTCAGAATACAGAGAATGAATGACAGTGTAGAAGAGTTAACCAAATCAAAAACAAGATAATTTCTTGTATATACTCAGAATACAGAGAATGAATGACAGCAACGAACCTTCCCCTTCAAGGTATCAATCAACATTTCCAAAGAAATTGAACGTTGGATGTCTTTGCTCATGATCAATCGCTTGAGGACAACAGCATTGAATTCGCTACCAGTCTTTCTGACTAGAAAGCGATATGACTGTGTAATGCATAAAAATCAGTATCCTTATTCATATAAGTATTAATATAAGCAAAATAACGATAATTATTAAAAACAATTATATACGGACAATGAAACCGACCTTGATTAAGAGTTTGAGGTAGATATCATCGGAATTAGGTGCGGTTTGTTTGGTCTTTTCGCTCTCGTCACCAACTCTAAGATCAATCTCCTGTGTATCAAATTCAAATGAAAATTCAGTAAAATCAAAACAAAAAACGTAGAGGAAAAGAAAAGAGCGTCTCAAAGAATAGATATTGAGAGTGGAAGAAGCACCATTGCAGCCTAGGGTTCTAGAGGATCGATATACTATTTCGGCTGCGATTATTAGTATTTAAAGGTGTAACAGGAATATCAACATAGTCTAGGGTTTTGCATGTAACGAATTGGGCTTTCGAATAATCTCTAGGGTTTTGCATGTATTGATATTTTACTCGTATTAAAAATTTTTTAAAGGTTTTTTCTAAACCTTTGACCCTACTCTTAAATAATGTATTTTCATGTTTTCAATAAAAAATATTATTGAAATTTTTTCTTTTCCATCTGATCTGAGTAGTTTCAGTAAGCTAATGTTATTTTGCCCCATCTTTACAAATTCTTTTACACCATATCTCATACCATATCCTGAATTATTTGTTAGTTTTTTATTTCTATTTTTATATAATCCATTGTTTTTATATTCTATAAAAAATTGGATATATTATTCTTTTCAAATTTTAGTTGAATTTTCACAAGATATCGACTTGCAGAGTTTTTTTAGTATTATTTTTGTATAGTTTGATTGAAAGGAATACAAGTTTATCATAATATTTTTTAAAATTAAAAATTTTATTGTTGTTATTGATATTTTTTGTTGTTGAAGAAATTCAATAAATATGATTTGTCTATTTGTAAAACTTTTTTTTATAAACGAAGGTATATTTATATTAAATATGAGTATTAGGGGCACCCAAATCCATATACAAAGGGAACAATCATTATAAATATTTAAAACTACAATCATCTTAAAAACTATTTAAGATACTCCAATGGAGCCTTGCACCATTATAAATATTTAAAACTACAATCACCTTAAAAACTATTTAAGATACTCCAATGGAGCCTTGCACCATTCATAATAAGAGCATCTATGACCCATGTTACTCAAATTAAGTCATAGCCAAGAAATAAATTTGATGTTATATCCAATGTCATCTGCATAACCTAGGTACTCTCTAAATAAAATAATATTTCTTTTATTTCAAATGCACCACTATAAAATCATCCATATATGAACCCTTTACAATTCTTTTTCACGTTTCCCTTTAGAACATCAACAGTCTTCACGAAAAATTCAGTAGAATTATCTCTGTCCACTTCTTCAATGCCTAACCAAGACCAAATAATTTTCCAGACATGATTTATAATTGGACAATGTATCATCAAATGATCAATGCACTTACTCTCATTAAAATAGAAAACACACACTAAGTCATGTGGATCATTTAGAATTCCTCTTTTCTGGAGTTGTACACAAGTTGGGAGTCAGTCCTTAATCATTCTCCAACAGAAAATTGTGACTTTGGATGATAGCTTCGATTTCCACAATGCTTTCCACATTTTTGTGTGTACAGTTTGCCTTTAGATATGTTTTGCATGATGTCAAAACTATAAGAACTTAGCATTTCTATATATTGGACGGTATCCTTGAGTGGTTGTGGCACCTCTTGCATTAGAGGTCTTAGGAAGCATTCAAAACAAGTTTAAAATGGATCCAAACCATAAAAAAATTCATTTTCTGCACAAAACACACTTGTTCAGGTCGATACATAACCTTACGTGTTGGCACATAAACCTTTCATGTTGGCACATGCTGTAGCTTTACAATTTCAGGCCGGCACATACGACTTTTAGTTTGGTGCATGTACTGATGTTTTAAAGCATGTAGCTTTTGTTTGCTATGTGCCGACACATGAGCCTTTTCAGCTGGCATGTAACACTCTTCTAAACCCCAGCGGCAATTAAAATAAAAATCAGAGTAAACATAAAGCAAGGGTGCCACAATTAATAAAAATAATGAAAACCATAAGTCGTTCGTCATGCTTTATTAGGAACGATTCACAAAATTATCAAAATACATCATCGACACAACGGAATTTCATTCAACGGTATCGTAAGACATCACCAAAACATAAACCAAACGATACATAATCCAAAACAATAAAATAGAGTATCATAAGTAACTCTTAAGTCTATCGTTCCCCAGTGTTACAAATCAGAGCATGACTCGCCACGGAATACGGACTAGCCTATGAGCTATCCTCACCAAAACAAGATGCCGCTACTCCTTAATCTGAAAATATCAACATGTAAGGGTGAGTCTCATTCGAAATTAATAAGTATTATATATACAGTCATAAGTAATAAAACATCATAGCATTATCATTCACCCAATCTCAACATGTATTCAGATTTTATAACAACGGATCACACACCAAAATCAAACACATCACCAAGTATAATACACAACCATTTGATCATACTATATTATCATGCACATGAACGACTGACACTATGCATGTGGTACCATACATGGGCTAAACCCACATCCAAATGATCTTTTATCATCTAGATACAGTCCAACCGGCACAAATTCCATACAATGGGAATTATGCCCACCATTTGATCCACAACATCACCGGGATCCATCACCAAAATGCATATGAATGAATGTACACATATGTCATACTTATAACATCACTGATCCGATGTTTCGCATCGTCTCATTACAACTCACCGCCTCATCACCAATAAGCATGCACATGTATTAACAATCATTCAGTCATATCACATATAATCATGTCAAAACAACACCCAAATCAAAATGAAATCCAAGTGGCTACACCACCTCAACAACACATTGTTACATTCGCACATATATGTACACAATGCATTAGTCCATTCATTAAATTAAATCAACATTTAAAATAAAATATGGCCACTGCCCATTTCATCAATTCATCACATAAAGATTTAAATTAGTTTCACAACGCTTAAAACGGCGCTCAAAACGGATGTACGGTTTGCAAGTTATGCCCCTCAGAAAATTTGTCAAAAATTGGATGTTATGCGTCGACGCAAACCCCCTTCAGGTCGACGCATTGGATTTCCTGTCCCCCTCGGGTATGCGCACGCTGACCCTATAGGTCGACGCATGTTATCACTCAGGTCGACGCAAACTGATACTTAGGTCGACGCATTCTTCGGAGATGCAGAATTTTTCTACGATTTTAACATATTTCTTCTCCTAATTTCATCCAAATCACACCAAAACAGTCCCATACCAAAAACATCATCAGATAACATATTATAATACAAATATAACACGTTTTAGAAGTCATTTAACACCAAACCATTCATCAAATTCATCAATTGCATCAATTCAACATTAACAACCTAAATCCCCAAAAACCCCAAAAACCAAAACATGCAATCGAACCAAACAACAACCCTAATCACTTCACTACCCCTGATTATATAATAATCACTAACCCGAAGAGTCTCCCCTTACCTCTTGAGTCGAAACTTCGAAGGTCCTCTTCTTCCTCTTCTTCTCCTTTTTACGTATCTTCTCTGTTTCTCAGACTTGCTCTTTTGCTTCTAACTTCCTTCTTTTCCAATTTCCCTTATTTTATGAAAAATAGAAAATGTCTCAATAAGGCTTACATAGTTAACACCTCCCTTTTGCTAACCACTACACTATGCCCAATTGTTTATTTCTACCATATTTCTCAATAATTTACCAAAATGCCAATTAATCCAATTAAATAATTTAAAATCTAATTAAATAAAATAATGGAAAATATGGGGTGTTACATGGCACATAGAAAGCTATGTTCAGTTATATGTGTTGATGCATATAGAAATTTAAGGTCGACGCATACTGCTATTTGGGTCAAAATTTTCATATTTTTTCAATTTCAAAGTTTTCCCTTTTTGCCACCAAAGTTCCACAACTATAAATACATCATACATGCTTCATTCCAACTTGATGAAATTATAAATACTTACTGCATTTGCTCTTCATCTTCAACCTCCAATCTAAACACACTAAGAAATCACACATAATCATCTTTTGTTGGGGTGCCATCTAGATGAGGTTTGATAACGTCTGATTAGATTCTTGTGTAGCTGAGAATATTGGGTTGAGATTTGCAGGGGTTTTCATCTGGAAAAACTACGAGTTTGTCCTCCAATATCTTTGGTGGATTTGGGGGTTTTCATGCAAGAGAGTCCAAGAAGGAATTGCAGCCTGGTGAAAGCTTTGGAGATAAATCACGCAAATGAGTAGCACGAGAACGACAGATTAAATTGGAAGTCTCGTATTGCAAAAGGTACAATTGATCGTGTGTGAAAGCTTTGGAGATAAAGAATGCAAAGGAGTAGATATAGTCGAATAATTAATTGGTATCTGTTGTGTCTTGGTCTTGTTGAAGATCAAAAGAAAAGAAGAGGTTGAATAAAAAAACAAACAGTTAGGGTTTGTAAGGGTTGCTCTTGGAACACTTCTCTTGTAGTTACTTTTTGCAAAGTAAGAAATCACTTCTCAATTTCATTTGAAATTAAGGGCAAACATACCCCCCACGCGAGGACTACGTGGGGAACTGCCTTACCGAATCCTTGTGTCTCTCTATCTCTTTCTCTCTTACTTTCATTTAATTTCTATATGCAATTTGTTGAATGTATTGTTTGATAGATCAATTTGTATATATATTTTCCTTGATTATTAAAGTTGAAAATTGCTTTATTGATTATCTTACAATCACTTTGATTGTAAGTGCTTTTTCATATTAACCAAGCTTAAAGGAAAAATCTGAAAAATTGATCGCACACCAAGTGTTCAATAAAATGCTAGTTTTTTTATCAATCATTTCATTGGAAATAGGCAATCACTGTGATTTGTGGTAAATAGTTAATTGAGATAGACTTGTGTTGATTTTTCTTATTATTGTCTTACTTCCATAGGGCTTAAGCATATCCGAGTTCCAATAACTAGGTTTGTTTAGACTACTATTTTGATATAGATTTTAAACTTTCCGCTTAAATCGTTTTCAAATAAATTATATTTGTCTTAAATGTTAAAAGAATGTTTTGGCTTGGGGATCTATTCACCCCCTCTAAATAAGGTGTCGTAGTCTAACATTTTTTTCCACACAAGTTCCCGTTGTATTTCCAGCTTGAGCAAGTTAACAGGTTTTGATAGAGAACGCCTTATTAGGTTATGAGGGCCATTTTATCACATCACTAGCATCTTGATATGGGTACGAGTTTGTTATTGTAAGCTTCAATTCTAAAAGATATGTTGTATTCAGATAGTCCATCTCACATTCTTTAATGTTGAGGTTCCAATGCCAATATCAATTCCCCCAAACACTACAATCCTTCACCAACACACATCCCGTTGGTTGATAATCTGTATAATTCTGGAAATTTGATTTCTAAAGAGGTGTTTCCAAATCATTTTCCTTTCCAAAATGGAATAGAACTCCCGTCACCAAGCTTCCAATTCACCAAATACATGAATCCAACACCATTATCTTCTATATGCAGAAGGTTTCTCCTTGTTATCACAATGTCCCACTACCACAAGGATTGTTTTGAATAGACTCTTGTTTGCTCCTCATTCCACAGATTTGTTATTATGTCTCCATATCTATGTTTGATCATGCCCATCGGATGTTGAGTAAATCAAATGTAAGTATTGTGTTTTATCGTATCCACAGGGACTGGAGAGATATCAAAACCGTTCAACAGTTATTACACGTTTAAGCAAAAGTTTTGCAAGATGTTTGATTTGTATGTACGAGACGTAAAAACATATTAACTAAGAAAGAAAGTTTTCAAGGAGATAGGTGTAACTCGGTGAACTGACTTTTATTTTTTATAAGCAACAATGTTGCGGTGAGCATGAGTCGCCACCGACTTTTATTTTGTCCAATGTTAGGAAAGGTAAAAAGTACAGAAAAAGACCTTTTGAAAAAGAAAACGGGCTCGGGGGGTAAGTTATGAAAAGGGAAGGTGTAAGCACCCTTTTCATCCGTAGTTTTCTACGGGCTCTTAATTTGCTTAGCTCATGTTTGTTTGTTTTGATTTGAAAAAGGACTTAAGGACTTTAGCGTAAATGCATAGCCTTAGTTTTTCGAAAGAGTATTGAAAAGATGTTTTTTAATTGAGCTAGGCATATTAAGAGCACTACCCTAAATAGTTGGTCTTTTTCTATACCTTTTAAAATTCCTAGGATTTTCCATACTATATAGAAGTAGGAAATCCTTGTTTATATTGGACGTGCGGGTCATCGAAGGGTCATCGAGGTCGTTTGAAGGCAACAGGTAGAGGTACCTTTAGCAATATTTAAAGGGACAATCATCTTTTCGTAGGCAACAGTTCAAGGGACAAGATCATGTATTCGTAGGAAACATTGGGGTCATCGAGGGACCATGATCTTTGATGATTTTTAATCGAGGGACATTTGCTATAGGGTACCTCTATATTCGAGGGACACGACCGTTTTTATTCGTAAGGCAACCAAGAGGGGCGTACCCTAGAAGTGAGTGAGTGCGAGTGTGTTAGATTCGAGTATTTTATCTTGAATTAGGGTTAGCTATGTTCAGTTATTAGTCTTGCCATACAATCCTATTAACATACATCTAACAGTTATAGCAGTTAAATATGTACAGGAAGTAAATGCGAAAAATAAAAGAGTCCTAAGCTATTACATGGCTTCGGGGATGGGGATTACATATTTACCGAATGGGGATAAAAATTATAACAACCCAACATAGGAATTAAGGCGATAACAAGATTAATACAAATAAATTATAAATGTCTGCAGAATAATCCAATGCTCAAGATGGTACCTCGCAAGACAAGAAAATGTTAATCCCAAAGTATGGAATAACGTATGAGAATGACAAAGTATGAACACATATAGATCAAGAATCTATCATATAAGAAAATTAGGTGCTGTTAAAAACCCTTAATTACCCTTCTTATTTCTTAATCACCCACGTGGCAGGTTTACCATTTAGCATTTCATCTAATTGTTTTAAAACTAATAATTTCAATTATTTCCAAATAATAATAAATTGTAATTATTTAAAAACTTAATTAATATAAAATTGGTCTGCTCCTCTTTCAACGCATTCCTCATTCAACCTAAGATTTAAAACAGTTTGTCTTCCATCCAAAAAAACTGTCTCTCACCCATGACCACCATGATCTTCACTGCTTATCAGTTCCCAGATTCATCCCATCCATGTTCTAACATACATATTTTAAGATATTACAACTTCCAATACTTAGACGCTATAAATACACCCAAGAAATCTTTCGTCTCAAGTATTGTTGGTTCCGGCTACGCGATGGAGTTGGCTTTGACGGCGAGAAGGTTCTCTGATTTGTAGGTAAAACAGTTGGGCCTGTTTTCGAGTTTTTCATTTTGCAACATATGAAGGCGTTAAGGAACTTGCTTGGGGTTTGTTTCTTTTTCTTACTCTCGGTTTTTAATTCACGTGTGTTAGATAATTCAATATTTTCTTTGCATGTTTCAATTTTCAAGTGGTTTGATGAATTTTCTGTACAAATTATTTGAATCAATTCTTAACTTTACTTTATATCAATGGATGAAAACATATTTCTGGTTGTAACTTCTGTGTTGATATGTTGATGATTTGATTTGATCATTTTCCCTTTCTGAATCACATCTTGTCGATTAATTATAGCTAAGATCAGTAAGGTGATTCAATAGATATGTAATGTTTATGTGTGTATTTGTATATGTATTCCAAGTGTTTGACAATATGTTCGACCCATGAGAATTTCTAGGAGTTGGGTGTGTTTGATAACCGATGGCTTCATTGAGTTTGGATAGCCATATCGTTTTAATAATAGTTGTTGACTTTTTTGGTTGAAATGATGAAAGAGTTGTTGGAACGATGGGAAAAGACGCAAAGGCGAGAGGGAAGGGTAAGGGAAAGCAGGCTGCAAGTGGAAGTGATGAGAATGCTTCTAAGGGAAAAGGAGAATGTGGGAAAGCTGCAGATGGGCTTGGTACTTGTACCTATGTCAAAGGTAGAAAAGTTTCCCTATTTTCAAGCACCATTGTGACCATATATGATCAGTTTCTTTCTTTGTAATTGACTTGAAATGATATTTATTTTTGGATTTTTCCTTAACACATCAAGGCATGTCTTATGTGAGAAACAAGGTAAGATTAATGAAGCCTACAAGAAGTTGCAGGATGGTTGGCTTAGCAACGGAGATAAGGTTCCTCCGAAAGAATTTGCAAAGGTATATACACAACCCTTACGGTAGGAAAAAATGTATGTCAGTTTGTTGGATGGAATGATAAATAAGAATCAAATTTAATCTTGTGATAGAAATATTTTTGTCTATTCAATTGTTTATGATTGATAATAATTTATCGACCTCACGGGTAGCCCAAGAATATTCTTGAATCAATACAATTATTAGGATCTAGATGTTACAATTGTAGATTATAGCACATGAGTTAATTTTAGAGTTGTTCCCAGAAACACCTTATGGATTAGTAGTTTGCACATCATCCATTTCAGTATTTTAGTAATTGAAACCGATTGAGCTCTTCGCCCGTGTGCCTTGGTGTCAGAAAAATTTGGTAGGTCTACAAACATGGAAAGGTGTGTTTGAGTTTATCGTACATGTTGCATTATAATGGTTTTGAATATGTAAGTAGTACTGTGGTGAAAACCTGCTGCTCTAGGCTAATGAAGTCACAAACTATGGGTGATGCCGCTAGCTTTGAATTCATGAGAAGTAGAAGCGAGTTTGAGATCAACCATGAACATCCTATTATCAAGAACTCTAAATGTATGAATCTATTTTTCTCATATGTCCTAAGTCTAATGTTATAATTAACTGCAAACTAAAATAATAGTGATGTAATTAAATCGATAAATTTCAGGCTGCTTGTAAATCTTTTCCTGATGATCAAGAGGCCCCCAAAGCTATTAATCTTTTGTATGATTCAACTTTGGTTTGGAGTGGATTAAGGGTAATCTCTTTGTTAATATCAGATTTAAGTTCCATTGTAAAATGGATCATATTAAGCACTGACTCAGACAGATATGACATTCACACCGTTAATAATCTTTAAAAAATGACTAAATGTAATTATTCTTATAAACTACATTGTCAGCGTACATTGAATCATGGTTATGTTAAGATAAGTTGCACCTCACATGTGATGCTAAATATTCTATCAGAGAAAAAAGTGGTGCAAAATTGGAAAATATGCTATTAGTTTTTAGCAGTTTTTCAAATCAATAGGCGCCTAATAAATATTGTATATAATGACACTCAATATGGTTTGTTGGTGTGCAGCCTGATAATCCAGCACAACTTGGAGGGAAGATATACGAGATGATGGATAAATGGTCATCTTGAACTTAGTTTGAGTCAAGTAAATGGTCATGTTGAACTTAGTTTGGTCTATAAACAGTAGAAGCTGAAGTGGTCGAGCCAACTGAAGCTGGCATTCAAGATTTCACTTCTTTCTCTTTCTTCAAAGTTATATATTTGAACAACAATATTGTTTGTATTTTATAGATATGTTTAGTAACTTTCAATGTAATGCCAATCTCGTGTAATTCACAAGGTATTGGCTGGCTTGACATTAGTTAAGCTTATTCATTGTCGCTATTATTTTAAATCTATGCAGTTCTTTTATTTTAATGAAAGGTATAATTTATAATTTGATGACTGAGTTTGGTCGCATTATGTGGGAAGATAATTATTGCCATGAAATGGAGCAATTCTCTTGATCCATCCATGCCACAAGACTGTCAAGACAGAAAAAACTCTTGAATTGTTATTTCAGCAGGGGCCTTTTTATAGCCAGCAATGATATAATAATATTTAACCAAATATAGTCATACATATTTTTTTTTTACAATTGTCTTAATGTATATTCAAATATTATTTATTATGTCAGTCAATTGTTTTGCTATAAAATCTGTATTTCAATTGCATGTTTGGTTAATTTTCCTATTAAAGTATTTTTTTTTAGTCATATCTTGAAAATCTTGGTTGTAAGAAACAATTTGTTAATTAGACACTAGCCAATATAGTTGACAACGCATGTGAATTGAATCTTTAGTATATGTTTGGATTATCATCACGCTTGACAAAATCACGTCAAAAGCTCTCATTAATTATTATTTTCAAGTATTTGGCTAGAACTACTAATTTGCAAAGTATGGCTAGAACAGTTGCAAAGTTCTACTAATAAGTACACATCCAATTAAACTTTAGGATATTGTAGTGTCCTGTATTAAATAATAGAAATACAGTCCACAAATAATTTACTTATAAATAAATTGATTTTGTTCAAATTGCTATTGTAATTAAATTAATTTATTTAAAAAAGTGTGCCCGTACGAACGCATGGATAACACACCAGTACCGTGTGAACGCAACTAATAACTATATAAAAATTTGTGCAAACGCACGAGTTATTATATTTTTTATACAACTAAAAAAAATAAAAATAAAACTAATGTATTAATCGAAACACGAAAAACTATATAAAAATTTGTGCAAACGCACGAGTTATTATATTTTTTATACAACTAAAGAAAATAAAAATAAAACTAATGTATTAATCGAAACACAAAAAAATGTGTTGTTTTTTAATTATTTATGTATCTAATATTTTTATTTGAAATTATTTTTGAGTTAAGATACAAATTTTTTTTAAGATAATATATGAAAAATTAAAATACATATTATTGATATAAAAACAAGCTTTTTTTTCTTTTAAAAAAATGTCTTTGTTTTTAAAATTCTAAAATTTTTTTATATACGGGAGAAAATATTGAAACTAATTTATTATTTCTTTTAAAAATAATAAACTATTTTCGGTAGACAATCTTGTCTTTCTTTCATTTTATTTTTTTATTATTTTATTACATTTTGAAAACAAAAGTGTGTAATAATTAATTTTTTTGGTAAAACAATTTTTATTTTTATTTACATTTTTATTACATTTTAAAATTCTTATATTGTTGATTAATTTTTTTTATATAACGAAGAAAGTATTGAAGCCAAATTGTTATCTCTTTTAAAAATAATAAACTATTTTGGTTAGACAATTTTTTGTTTTTTCCATTTTATTTTTCTTATTATTTAATTACATTTTGAAAACAAAAGTGTGTGTACCACACCAGTATCCGTGCGAACGCACGTGTAACACACCAGTACCATGTGAATGCACAGGTAGTCAGGCCAAATTTCACGTGAACGGTAATCAAGCCAAAATTCGTGTGAACGCACGGGTAACACACCTGTACCGTGTAAACGCACGGGTAACCAAACCAAAATCCGTGTAAACACATGAATTATTACATTTTTTTGTACAAATAAAGAAAATAAAAATAAATATACTTAAAATAATGTATGAATCCAAACACGAGAAAAATGTTTTATTTTTTAATTATTTATATATTTAATATTTTTATTTTAAAATCCTTTTTAATTTAAAATACAATAATTTTTAAGTCAATATATGCAAAATTATTGATGTAAAATAATTTTATTTTTATTTTAAAAATATGTCTTTTTTCTAAAAATAACAAACTACTTTGATAAAATAATTTTCATTTTTCTTATTTATATTTTGAGAATAAAAGCGGGAGAATCACATCAGTACCCGTGCGAACGCACGGGTATCCCGCTAGTTATTATTAAAAAAAAAAAAAATATATATATTAAATACTTACAAAGAAATAAGCATCAATTAACGATTTTTTTTTAATAAAATAAAACTTACATAGATTTTTTTGTATTTTTGAACTATAAATATTTTAGTAATCTAAATTAATTCAATAGTACTATTTAAGATTAAGAAACAATTATTAAAATTAGAAGAAAAAAATAAAAGAAAAAAAAATAAGTTGTCTATGGGGGTAGCGTACCACCCTTTCTATGATTCATGTGAAATATTTTTTTATCACTATTTTTGGCTTTTTTTTTTATTAACGTACGGGCCACTAAAAACATGACATGTGGCATGCAAATATTAAAAGCAACAAAAAAAATAAAACAACACACATATGTATGATGGCATACAAAGAGAATTGTTTCTCTCTCAGGATGATACAGTAGACAACAACAACAACAACACACATTTTCTTTCTCATTTTATATCCTCTCTTTTCCATTTCCTTCATCACATAACAAAATCATACGCATAACACACAAATGCCCAGCAAAGCAAATGAGAAGAGGTGATACCTTACAGAGTGCGATGGCGCCGACGACACGGTGATGTGCGTCGACTGAATGAAGCCACACGGTTTACTCAATCGGTATCGGCAACTCATGTGAAAGCATGATCAGAGATCGCCAATTGCTCCTCCACGGTCGTGATGTGTGCGTGCAGTGCTTGCGGCTGGGAAATTGACGGTGGGTCTGGTCGGAAGGGAGTCGTTCTCCGGATCCGGAGGAGATCGCCGGTGTTGTGCTTGAACGGCGATGTTGTGGGGTGTTTCCCAGTGCCTCTTTTGTCCTGCAAAATTAACTTAAAGATACAAACAATAGAACTTTGATTAATGGTTAGTGTTAGATTTATGAAGTAATTCTTATGATCATTAAAGGATGATATCTAATGGTTTTATGCATGTTAGAGATGAAGTTTCAAGTGTTTTGTGTTGTTGCTATTTGGTACATGTGAAATTCTGTACGAATCTCGAAAACTTGTGGTCAGAAAGAGTGGTTTAAAAAAAACAGGGTTATCACTTAGTGAGTGTATGTACGTGTGAAAAGGTTAGGGCGGATGGAAATTGTTGGCTACTGTATGAGAATAGGGGTCTGTTAGTTGTCTCTAATGTTAAAAAATAGACCTACTTATACTATAAGATTAGGTTAACAAAATAAGGAAAAAAATTAATTGGGATCCAAATAATCAATTAGAAAATAATCAAATAAATTGATTCTTTCTAAAAATAATTTATTTGTTCCCTAAGTTGTGAATCACATTTAAAATGTAAATTAAAACCTTCTTTTTTTTATTTTTGAATATTTTATAATTTTTAGTCATTTTTTGGGTTAAAAAGTACATAAAGTGAAAAAGTCAATTTTTAAAAAATGTCTAATTAAGAAATACGAAAATTAAAAAATTAAATGCTAAAAAGAGTAATTTTTTTTGTGATTTTTAGTAACAAGTGAAAATAAAATTAAAACTAAAGTTAGAAAATAAGATAAAAAAATGTTAAAAGTAGGATTCGAACCTGTGACCTTGTATTTGCTAACCTTACCTCCTTACCAATTGTGCTATATTATTTGTTCGAAATAAAAAGCCAATTGAAAGCATATGAAGTATCGGCCAACATTTTCTATTTGTTAAAATATAAATAATTTAAGAGTAAACTATTATATTTTAAAATAGACTTTAAATCGAATATTTATAAAATTCAGGGTGCCAATGTAAATGAACCCAAGATTTTATAAAAATCCAATTTTTTGAAACAGTTTTGAAATTTCGAAAAGTGTGGGCAAATTTTAGGGTATGACAGCTGCCCCTGTTCAATCTTCTTAAACCTGAAGATGTAGATTGGCGTATTCGCCAGTCGGGATCTGAAGGTGGAAGAGGATTGAACACTAAAATACCCAAAAATTTGCACTTGCTAGTGCAGGGAATAATGTCAGAGATGGTTTGAATGGGCTCAAAGATGCCACTAGTTGGATTGACATGATGTTGTCGGAGGTGGGCTTAAAGATGCCATCCGGATATTGACAGAAAATTGTCTGAGATGGGCTTAAAGATGCCATCCAGGTGTGTCGAGAAGATGTATGATGGAGATGGGCTTGAAGATGCCATCTGACTTGATGTACTTAAGAGTCAGAACGTGTCGTACGTTAGACTGTTTCTGAGGAAAAGACCTAGGTTGAGTCGTACGTTAGACTGGGTCTAGCTTGCATCAGCAGATGTCTGGAAAACCATGCGTTAGGTTGAAGAAATGAGTCGTGCGTTAGGTTGAAGGAATGAGTTGTGCGTTAGGTTGGAGGATAAGTCGCGCGTTAGACTGATCCCCTGTGTCGAGGAGTATTTGAATGTTGATCGTGTCATTACCGTTCGTAGTAGATGAATTAGATCCTTGAGAGTTGATCGTGTCAGCACCGTTCGTAGTAACTGAATTAGATCTTAGAGAGATAATCGTGTCTACATCGTTCGTGATGATAGAATTAGATTCTCTTGTCGTGTCAGTACCGTTCGTAGTAACTGAATTAGACTGGGAAGGTCAGTGATTGTGTCTACACCGTTCGTGATGATAGAATTAGATCTCTGGGAGTTGACCGTGTCAGTACCGTTTGTAGTAACTGAATTAGATCTTTGAAAATGATCGTGTCATTACCGTTCGTGGTAAATGAATTAGATCTTTGAGCGTTGACCGTGTCAGTACCGTTCGTAGTAACTGAATTAGATCTTTGAAAGTGATCGTGTCATTACCGTTCGTGGTAAATGAATTAGATCTTCGAGCGTTGACCGTGTCAGTACCGTTCGTAGTAACTGAATTAGATCTTTGAAAGTGATCGTGTTATTACCGTTCGTGGTAAATGAATTAGATCTTCGAGCGTTGGCCGTGTCAGTACTATTCGTAGTAGCTGAATTAGATCTTGGAAAGTTGGAGATTTTGTTCATTTGTCTGTGCCTGTATCCTGCAATAGGTATAGTTATGCAATGTCATGATGCATGTATTATGTAATGAGTCCCTCAGAATAAAAGAGAAACTTTGTATGTTATGGATGAATTCATTATGAGGTAATGTATGCAATGTATGAATATGTTTATGCCATATGATATGTGAATATGATTTATGTTGTCTTTATTGAGAAAATAAATCTCTATGCCTTTGTGGTTTTGATGTCTGATCTTGTTTTGAAGATGCTCAGCTGGGAATTTATGATTCTTGCTTGGGGATAACCAGTAACTTGATGTACCCTGACTGGAGATAAAGATATTAGTAAGCCATGTTGGAGAAGAGCAAAGTTTTGGAGAACCGGTAGTGTTGAAGATGTAAATTCTGTTGGGGAGTCCTGTCTTTGTCGAGACAAGTATGTTTGAAGATATCTTCTTGAGAATTGCTCTGTGGGGATATGATCCTATTAAACCGGCTTGGTGGGGAGACATGGGTGTCTTGAAAGTTGCTCCCAGTACTATAGTAACTACCATTCCTGAATTTTCATTGATTAAGACACACCACTGAACATTGATCAAGATGTCAAACTGGACTTGCATAGATTTGCCCCTGCTAGTAAGGACTTTGGAAAGATTCGCCTCGCGAGGACTTTATGAGATTTGCACTATGGGCGTCATGCCCCTAGTAATCATGGGCCAAGGACAATGTCCCATGTTGATTGGGAAGTAGCTTCAGATATACTTGGATGCATGCCCCTGATTGTTTTGGCATCCTTGAGAGATTCTCGGAATCTTGATTTGATTGCCCCAGATTGATTGAGAAATAGTTTGAAACCCACTTGGGATGCATGCCTTTGACTGTTTGGCATTTGAGAGATTCTTGGAATCTTGACTGGATTTCCCCAGATTGACTGAACTATTACTCAACGGAGTATCCAACTGCTTTTGTGCCCCTGAGGGTGATCAGAACTTGAGATATTCTCGCTCGAACTCAACGGAGTTCTGAAGACAACTTGTCCCTTGAAAGGATTAAACTTTTCATCTGCAGCTCATGATGGAAGCTTTCCTGGTGTCAAGTACTTGTTCATATGCAAAGAATGTTTAGAATGAGAAATATAATTCTAATGCAAAGTTCATACTTGTCTTGAAGTTTTAAAGAGGAGAATTTTTTTGAAAGGATGTCAAAACATCGGTTTTTTTTAAAGGTGGTGTGATACCAACTCAAACGTTTTAGCAAAAACTCCTAGGAGTCGGTTTACCGTATTCTCGTTACAGCATGCTTTCGAATTAACCCTGCTTCAATTAGGACTTTTGAGGGTTGTAGCGTGGCCAGGTTCACGGTTTTAGAAAAAAAAGATTTTTAGGCTCAAAATTTTATTGGTGCCCACCCCCTTCGTGATGTTCTCCAACCTAAGATCAGTTAATTTGATGCGAGCATTCGTCCTTCAAGAGGAGCTTAAGACGATTGAGGAATCAGTGAGGTGTTTGGACATGGCGGTCACTTTACCTTTCGTATTTTATGTTTGATCACACGACTTGTTCTTTGAATTTATAGTCACACGACTTTGCCCATTTTGTTGAGGATTTTTCTTTTCTTTTTTTTTTACATTTCCCTAACTTTTGCCTGGACAAACTCTTTTGAATTTTGGGTTTGAAGTCCAGCGGGATGCCCTAACTTTTGCCTGAGTCATATGTTTTCAATTTATTGACTTAGCGGGCTTTCTTTTCTCTTTTTTTTATTCGTTCTTCTTTTTTTTTTTGAACAAGTCGTATGATCCTGACACGTCTTCAATTTGTTGGAAAGATTGTAACTGCCTCATTTCTTGGTCGACAAGGGATAGTCGTTGTTGCATTGTCATATTTTGACCTCCTGTTGCGAGAGATGACCATTGCGGTCTCGACTTTTCCTCAACCTTTTTGAAAGATAACCATTATTGTATCCTTAGATTCGTGTTCCTGATGAATTTTGAATGCTCAATCAAATTAACTGAATACTACCCTGCCCCTGGGTTAAATGTGAGGGTTTTTCGTATAGAAAATAAACTTCTACTTCAAGGCTCAAACGGGTTGACAAGGGATTAACTTCCTTATATCTCCAGTGTTTGGGAATTTGAAACAATGCCTGTACATCATCAACAGGGTTTTACTCGAAAGCATACCGTTTGAGATTATAGGTATTATAGGCTCGTCATTCTCCCTTCAGAGTCATCATGCTTTATCACTGAGATTTTGGTATCACAAGCAAATAAAAACATATTAGAGCGAGAGCGAATGGATTTTTTCAAGGCAAACATATCCGATGCATTGTTATTATAGTTCAAAAACAAACAAGTATCGCATATAGACAGTATTGAAAAAGAACAAGAAAGACTACGCATAAACATGCATGATGATGTAGAGATTGTCAAAGTTGAGGAGATTTTCTCCGTATGGACTTTTTGCTTCAGAAGATCCATTGAGTCGAAGGAGAACTTCAAATTTGGCTTCCAGGTACAAATGATGATAACCTTTGTGTCGATCAGGCTTTGAACCTTGTCTCGGAGTGGCTGACGATCATCAATCGAAAGGTCAAGTGCCATGAGTTGTATGTTTCCAGCTTTAGGGATTTGCGGAAGAAGATGAGAAACTTTGTTCTCTAGGGACCTGTTATGCAATGATATGCATGTAAATGCTTCAATGATATGCATGTAAATGCTTATGCAATGTTTTCAAGAATCTTTATTTATTCTGCAACATTGAAATGTAGTTGCAGCTTTGTTGAAGATCTTCAACTTCCATCTTTGGACGTCCTTCTTTAAGAATCAAGCTCACCATATCCAGTGGGTCATAGCCTCTGATTCGGGATACCTCTGAATTTGAAGGTACATGGCTAGAGGAAAATAAATCCTCTTGCCCCTTGATAGGTATGGTGCCTATAAACTGAAGACATATGGCTAGAGGAAAATAAATCCTCTTGCCCCTTGTTAGGAATCTGGCTCTTGAGGATGGCACCTGGAATTGCGCGCCCTAAATACTTGAGATCCTTGAAAAAGGTTAGTTAGGTGATGAGGACGAGTAAGTCCTACAAATCCAGCAAGAAAACCAAACAGTTAGGGTATAAACAAATCCTGCAAGGAAACCACACAGTTAGATAATGAACACAAACAAGTCACACAAGTAGCCTTAGGTTTAAAGGCTTGTATGAAATCCATAGGTAAGTACCCTCCCCACTGAAGTTTAGTTGGCTCATCCTGTCCTAAATAAAGATCGGGTTCTAAGGAGCTCATATCATTGACCTTTCTCGAAGGCGCTTATCTCAGTTCGGCGATCGAATCACCAACCGAGAAGGTCCCGAAAGTCCAGTCCATATGAGTGTAGCTTCGAGTATCAACCAACTTCAGTCGGAACCAAAGCCAGCCATCTCGCTACTTTCTAAAAGGCCAAAGTTTAGTTCAACTAAGGTTCTATGGGCGAATTAGTGCTTAATGACACCACGCGGTAGCCAAGCATTTCCTCAGGTCGGATCCCAAGGAACACCAGGACAAACCAATGTGTCACACTAACGATGGCCATCAGATCAACCACATCAGTATACGCTGTGCAGTCTCCTTGATCTCATGCCATTTTCCTAAGGTACTCAGATCCGGGTTAGGATCTTTCACACAGAACAAACCCAAGCAATTCCCTTAAAAATAAAGCATACAAACAAACAATTAAAAACATTTATAATGAACTAAGCCCTAAGGTAAACCCCTCTTAAAGAATCCCCAGCAGAGTCGCCAGTTCTGTAACTCGGTGAACTGACTTTTATTTTTTATAAGCAACAATGTTGCGGTGAGCATGAGTCGCCACCGACTTTTATTTTGTCCAATGTTAGGAAAGGTAAAAAGTACAGAAAAAGACCTTTTGAAAAAGAAAACGGGCTCGGGGGGTAAGTTATGAAAAGGGAAGGTGTAAGCACCCTTTTCATCCGTAGTTTTCTACGGGCTCTTAATTTGCTTAGCTCATGTTTGTTTGTTTTGATTTGAAAAAGGACTTAAGGACTTTAGCGTAAATGCATAGCCTTAGTTTTTCGAAAGAGTATTGAAAAGATGTTTTTTAATTGAGCTAGGCATATTAAGAGCACTACCCTAAATAGTTGGTCTTTTTCTATACCTTTTAAAATTCCTAGGATTTTCCATACTATATAGAAGTAGGAAATCCTTGTTTATATTGGACGTGCGGGTCATCGAAGGGTCATCGAGGTCGTTTGAAGGCAACAGGTAGAGGTACCTTTAGCAATATTTAAAGGGACAATCATCTTTTCGTAGGCAACAGTTCAAGGGACAAGATCATGTATTCGTAGGAAACATTGGGGTCATCGAGGGACCATGATCTTTGATGATTTTTAATCGAGGGACATTTGCTATAGGGTACCTCTATATTCGAGGGACACGACCGTTTTTATTCGTAAGGCAACCAAGAGGGGCGTACCCTAGAAGTGAGTGAGTGCGAGTGTGTTAGATTCGAGTATTTTATCTTGAATTAGGGTTAGCTATGTTCAGTTATTAGTCTTGCCATACAATCCTATTAACATACATCTAACAGTTATAGCAGTTAAATATGTACAGGAAGTAAATGCGAAAAATAAAAGAGTCCTAAGCTATTACATGGCTTCGGGGATGGGGATTACATATTTACCGAATGGGGATAAAAATTATAACAACCCAACATAGGAATTAAGGCGATAACAAGATTAATACAAATAAATTATAAATGTCTGCAGAATAATCCAATGCTCAAGATGGTACCTCGCAAGACAAGAAAATGTTAATCCCAAAGTATGGAATAACGTATGAGAATGACAAAGTATGAACACATATAGATCAAGAATTATTATTAAAAAAAAAAAAATATATATATTAAATACTTACAAAGAAATAAGCATCAATTAACGATTTTTTTTTAATAAAATAAAACTTACATAGATTTTTTTGTATTTTTGAACTATAAATATTTTAGTAATCTAAATTAATTCAATAGTACTATTTAAGATTAAGAAACAATTATTAAAATTAGAAGAAAAAAATAAAAGAAAAAAAAATAAGTTGTCTATGGGGGTAGCGTACCACCCTTTCTATGATTCATGTGAAATATTTTTTTATCACTATTTTTGGCTTTTTTTTTTTATTAACGTACGGGCCACTAAAAACATGACATGTGGCATGCAAATATTAAAAGCAACAAAAAAAATAAAACAACACACATATGTATGATGGCATACAAAGAGAATTGTTTCTCTCTCAGGATGATACAGTAGACAACAACAACAACAACACACATTTTCTTTCTCATTTTATATCCTCTCTTTTCCATTTCCTTCATCACATAACAAAATCATACGCATAACACA
Organism: Vicia villosa; assembly: GCF_029867415.1. Lineage (NCBI taxonomy): Eukaryota > Viridiplantae > Streptophyta > Magnoliopsida > Fabales > Fabaceae > Vicia > Vicia villosa. The sequence goes on along the minus strand of NC_081184.1, from coordinate 127,590,285 downwards.
CAAATGCCCAGCAAAGCAAATGAGAAGAGGTGATACCTTACAGAGTGCGATGGCGCCGACGACACGGTGATGTGCGTCGACTGAATGAAGCCACACGGTTTACTCAATCGGTATCGGCAACTCATGTGAAAGCATGATCAGAGATCGCCAATTGCTCCTCCACGGTCGTGATGTGTGCGTGCAGTGCTTGCGGCTGGGAAATTGACGGTGGGTCTGGTCGGAAGGGAGTCGTTCTCCGGATCCGGAGGAGATCGCCGGTGTTGTGCTTGAACGGCGATGTTGTGGGGTGTTTCCCAGTGCCTCTTTTGTCCTGCAAAATTAACTTAAAGATACAAACAATAGAACTTTGATTAATGGTTAGTGTTAGATTTATGAAGTAATTCTTATGATCATTAAAGGATGATATCTAATGGTTTTATGCATGTTAGAGATGAAGTTTCAAGTGTTTTGTGTTGTTGCTATTTGGTACATGTGAAATTCTGTACGAATCTCGAAAACTTGTGGTCAGAAAGAGTGGTTTAAAAAAAACAGGGTTATCACTTAGTGAGTGTATGTACGTGTGAAAAGGTTAGGGCGGATGGAAATTGTTGGCTACTGTATGAGAATAGGGGTCTGTTAGTTGTCTCTAATGTTAAAAAATAGACCTACTTATACTATAAGATTAGGTTAACAAAATAAGGAAAAAAATTAATTGGGATCCAAATAATCAATTAGAAAATAATCAAATAAATTGATTCTTTCTAAAAATAATTTATTTGTTCCCTAAGTTGTGAATCACATTTAAAATGTAAATTAAAACCTTCTTTTTTTTATTTTTGAATATTTTATAATTTTTAGTCATTTTTTGGGTTAAAAAGTACATAAAGTGAAAAAGTCAATTTTTAAAAAATGTCTAATTAAGAAATACGAAAATTAAAAAATTAAATGCTAAAAAGAGTAATTTTTTTTGTGATTTTTAGTAACAAGTGAAAATAAAATTAAAACTAAAGTTAGAAAATAAGATAAAAAAATGTTAAAAGTAGGATTCGAACCTGTGACCTTGTATTTGCTAACCTTACCTCCTTACCAATTGTGCTATATTATTTGTTCGAAATAAAAAGCCAATTGAAAGCATATGAAGTATCGGCCAACATTTTCTATTTGTTAAAATATAAATAATTTAAGAGTAAACTATTATATTTTAAAATAGACTTTAAATCGAATATTTATAAAATTCAGGGTGCCAATGTAAATGAACCCAAGATTTTATAAAAATCCAATTTTTTGAAACAGTTTTGAAATTTCGAAAAGTGTGGGCAAATTTTAGGGTATGACAGCTGCCCCTGTTCAATCTTCTTAAACCTGAAGATGTAGATTGGCGTATTCGCCAGTCGGGATCTGAAGGTGGAAGAGGATTGAACACTAAAATACCCAAAAATTTGCACTTGCTAGTGCAGGGAATAATGTCAGAGATGGTTTGAATGGGCTCAAAGATGCCACTAGTTGGATTGACATGATGTTGTCGGAGGTGGGCTTAAAGATGCCATCCGGATATTGACAGAAAATTGTCTGAGATGGGCTTAAAGATGCCATCCAGGTGTGTCGAGAAGATGTATGATGGAGATGGGCTTGAAGATGCCATCTGACTTGATGTACTTAAGAGTCAGAACGTGTCGTACGTTAGACTGTTTCTGAGGAAAAGACCTAGGTTGAGTCGTACGTTAGACTGGGTCTAGCTTGCATCAGCAGATGTCTGGAAAACCATGCGTTAGGTTGAAGAAATGAGTCGTGCGTTAGGTTGAAGGAATGAGTTGTGCGTTAGGTTGGAGGATAAGTCGCGCGTTAGACTGATCCCCTGTGTCGAGGAGTATTTGAATGTTGATCGTGTCATTACCGTTCGTAGTAGATGAATTAGATCCTTGAGAGTTGATCGTGTCAGCACCGTTCGTAGTAACTGAATTAGATCTTAGAGAGATAATCGTGTCTACATCGTTCGTGATGATAGAATTAGATTCTCTTGTCGTGTCAGTACCGTTCGTAGTAACTGAATTAGACTGGGAAGGTCAGTGATTGTGTCTACACCGTTCGTGATGATAGAATTAGATCTCTGGGAGTTGACCGTGTCAGTACCGTTTGTAGTAACTGAATTAGATCTTTGAAAATGATCGTGTCATTACCGTTCGTGGTAAATGAATTAGATCTTTGAGCGTTGACCGTGTCAGTACCGTTCGTAGTAACTGAATTAGATCTTTGAAAGTGATCGTGTCATTACCGTTCGTGGTAAATGAATTAGATCTTCGAGCGTTGACCGTGTCAGTACCGTTCGTAGTAACTGAATTAGATCTTTGAAAGTGATCGTGTTATTACCGTTCGTGGTAAATGAATTAGATCTTCGAGCGTTGGCCGTGTCAGTACTATTCGTAGTAGCTGAATTAGATCTTGGAAAGTTGGAGATTTTGTTCATTTGTCTGTGCCTGTATCCTGCAATAGGTATAGTTATGCAATGTCATGATGCATGTATTATGTAATGAGTCCCTCAGAATAAAAGAGAAACTTTGTATGTTATGGATGAATTCATTATGAGGTAATGTATGCAATGTATGAATATGTTTATGCCATATGATATGTGAATATGATTTATGTTGTCTTTATTGAGAAAATAAATCTCTATGCCTTTGTGGTTTTGATGTCTGATCTTGTTTTGAAGATGCTCAGCTGGGAATTTATGATTCTTGCTTGGGGATAACCAGTAACTTGATGTACCCTGACTGGAGATAAAGATATTAGTAAGCCATGTTGGAGAAGAGCAAAGTTTTGGAGAACCGGTAGTGTTGAAGATGTAAATTCTGTTGGGGAGTCCTGTCTTTGTCGAGACAAGTATGTTTGAAGATATCTTCTTGAGAATTGCTCTGTGGGGATATGATCCTATTAAACCGGCTTGGTGGGGAGACATGGGTGTCTTGAAAGTTGCTCCCAGTACTATAGTAACTACCATTCCTGAATTTTCATTGATTAAGACACACCACTGAACATTGATCAAGATGTCAAACTGGACTTGCATAGATTTGCCCCTGCTAGTAAGGACTTTGGAAAGATTCGCCTCGCGAGGACTTTATGAGATTTGCACTATGGGCGTCATGCCCCTAGTAATCATGGGCCAAGGACAATGTCCCATGTTGATTGGGAAGTAGCTTCAGATATACTTGGATGCATGCCCCTGATTGTTTTGGCATCCTTGAGAGATTCTCGGAATCTTGATTTGATTGCCCCAGATTGATTGAGAAATAGTTTGAAACCCACTTGGGATGCATGCCTTTGACTGTTTGGCATTTGAGAGATTCTTGGAATCTTGACTGGATTTCCCCAGATTGACTGAACTATTACTCAACGGAGTATCCAACTGCTTTTGTGCCCCTGAGGGTGATCAGAACTTGAGATATTCTCGCTCGAACTCAACGGAGTTCTGAAGACAACTTGTCCCTTGAAAGGATTAAACTTTTCATCTGCAGCTCATGATGGAAGCTTTCCTGGTGTCAAGTACTTGTTCATATGCAAAGAATGTTTAGAATGAGAAATATAATTCTAATGCAAAGTTCATACTTGTCTTGAAGTTTTAAAGAGGAGAATTTTTTTGAAAGGATGTCAAAACATCGGTTTTTTTTAAAGGTGGTGTGATACCAACTCAAACGTTTTAGCAAAAACTCCTAGGAGTCGGTTTACCGTATTCTCGTTACAGCATGCTTTCGAATTAACCCTGCTTCAATTAGGACTTTTGAGGGTTGTAGCGTGGCCAGGTTCACGGTTTTAGAAAAAAAAGATTTTTAGGCTCAAAATTTTATTGGTGCCCACCCCCTTCGTGATGTTCTCCAACCTAAGATCAGTTAATTTGATGCGAGCATTCGTCCTTCAAGAGGAGCTTAAGACGATTGAGGAATCAGTGAGGTGTTTGGACATGGCGGTCACTTTACCTTTCGTATTTTATGTTTGATCACACGACTTGTTCTTTGAATTTATAGTCACACGACTTTGCCCATTTTGTTGAGGATTTTTCTTTTCTTTTTTTTTTACATTTCCCTAACTTTTGCCTGGACAAACTCTTTTGAATTTTGGGTTTGAAGTCCAGCGGGATGCCCTAACTTTTGCCTGAGTCATATGTTTTCAATTTATTGACTTAGCGGGCTTTCTTTTCTCTTTTTTTTATTCGTTCTTCTTTTTTTTTTTGAACAAGTCGTATGATCCTGACACGTCTTCAATTTGTTGGAAAGATTGTAACTGCCTCATTTCTTGGTCGACAAGGGATAGTCGTTGTTGCATTGTCATATTTTGACCTCCTGTTGCGAGAGATGACCATTGCGGTCTCGACTTTTCCTCAACCTTTTTGAAAGATAACCATTATTGTATCCTTAGATTCGTGTTCCTGATGAATTTTGAATGCTCAATCAAATTAACTGAATACTACCCTGCCCCTGGGTTAAATGTGAGGGTTTTTCGTATAGAAAATAAACTTCTACTTCAAGGCTCAAACGGGTTGACAAGGGATTAACTTCCTTATATCTCCAGTGTTTGGGAATTTGAAACAATGCCTGTACATCATCAACAGGGTTTTACTCGAAAGCATACCGTTTGAGATTATAGGTATTATAGGCTCGTCATTCTCCCTTCAGAGTCATCATGCTTTATCACTGAGATTTTGGTATCACAAGCAAATAAAAACATATTAGAGCGAGAGCGAATGGATTTTTTCAAGGCAAACATATCCGATGCATTGTTATTATAGTTCAAAAACAAACAAGTATTGCATATAGACAGTATTGAAAAAGAACAAGAAAGACTACGCATAAACATGCATGATGATGTAGAGATTGTCAAAGTTGAGGAGATTTTCTCCGTATGGACTTTTTGCTTCAGAAGATCCATTGAGTCGAAGGAGAACTTCAAATTTGGCTTCCAGGTACAAATGATGATAACCTTTGTGTCGATCAGGCTTTGAACCTTGTCTCGGAGTGGCTGACGATCATCAATCGAAAGGTCAAGTGCCATGAGTTGTATGTTTCCAGCTTTAGGGATTTGCGGAAGAAGATGAGAAACTTTGTTCTCTAGGGACCTGTTATGCAATGATATGCATGTAAATGCTTCAATGATATGCATGTAAATGCTTATGCAATGTTTTCAAGAATCTTTATTTATTCTGCAACATTGAAATGTAGTTGCAGCTTTGTTGAAGATCTTCAACTTCCATCTTTGGACGTCCTTCTTTAAGAATCAAGCTCACCATATCCAGTGGGTCATAGCCTCTGATTCGGGATACCTCTGAATTTGAAGGTACATGGCTAGAGGAAAATAAATCCTCTTGCCCCTTGATAGGTATGGTGCCTATAAACTGAAGACATATGGCTAGAGGAAAATAAATCCTCTTGCCCCTTGTTAGGAATCTGGCTCTTGAGGATGGCACCTGGAATTGCGCGCCCTAAATACTTGAGATCCTTGAAAAAGGTTAGTTAGGTGATGAGGACGAGTAAGTCCTACAAATCCAGCAAGAAAACCAAACAGTTAGGGTATAAACAAATCCTGCAAGGAAACCACACAGTTAGATAATGAACACAAACAAGTCACACAAGTAGCCTTAGGTTTAAAGGCTTGTATGAAGTCCATAGGTAAGTACCCTCCCCACTGAAGTTTAGTTGGCTCATCCTGTCCTAAATAAAGATCGGGTTCTAAGGAGCTCATATCATTGACCTTTCTCGAAGGCGCTTATCTCAGTTCGGCGATCGAATCACCAACCGAGAAGGTCCCGAAAGTCCAGTCCATATGAGTGTAGCTTCGAGTATCAACCAACTTCAGTCGGAACCAAAGCCAGCCATCTCGCTACTTTCTAAAAGGCCAAAGTTTAGTTCAACTAAGGTTCTATGGGCGAATTAGTGCTTAATGACACCACGCGGTAGCCAAGCATTTCCTCAGGTCGGATCCCAAGGAACACCAGGACAAACCAATGTGTCACACTAACGATGGCCATCAGATCAACCACATCAGTATACGCTGTGCAGTCTCCTTGATCTCATGCCATTTTCCTAAGGTACTCAGATCCGGGTTAGGATCTTTCACACAGAACAAACCCAAGCAATTCCCTTAAAAATAAAGCATACAAACAAACAATTAAAAACATTTATAATGAACTAAGCCCTAAGGTAAACCCCTCTTAAAGAATCCCCAGCAGAGTCGCCAGTTCTGTAACTCGGTGAACTGACTTTTATTTTTTATAAGCAACAATGTTGCGGTGAGCATGAGTCGCCACCGACTTTTATTTTGTCCAATGTTAGGAAAGGTAAAAAGTACAGAAAAAGACCTTTTGAAAAAGAAAACGGGCTCGGGGGGTAAGTTATGAAAAGGGAAGGTGTAAGCACCCTTTTCATCCGTAGTTTTCTACGGGCTCTTAATTTGCTTAGCTCATGTTTGTTTGTTTTGATTTGAAAAAGGACTTAAGGACTTTAGCGTAAATGCATAGCCTTAGTTTTTCGAAAGAGTATTGAAAAGATGTTTTTTAATTGAGCTAGGCATATTAAGAGCACTACCCTAAATAGTTGGTCTTTTTCTATACCTTTTAAAATTCCTAGGATTTTCCATACTATATAGAAGTAGGAAATCCTTGTTTATATTGGACGTGCGGGTCATCGAAGGGTCATCGAGGTCGTTTGAAGGCAACAGGTAGAGGTACCTTTAGCAATATTTAAAGGGACAATCATCTTTTCGTAGGCAACAGTTCAAGGGACAAGATCATGTATTCGTAGGAAACATTGGGGTCATCGAGGGACCATGATCTTTGATGATTTTTAATCGAGGGACATTTGCTATAGGGTACCTCTATATTCGAGGGACACGACCGTTTTTATTCGTAAGGCAACCAAGAGGGGCGTACCCTAGAAGTGAGTGAGTGCGAGTGTGTTAGATTCGAGTATTTTATCTTGAATTAGGGTTAGCTATGTTCAGTTATTAGTCTTGCCATACAATCCTATTAACATACATCTAACAGTTATAGCAGTTAAATATGTACAGGAAGTAAATGCGAAAAATAAAAGAGTCCTAAGCTATTACATGGCTTCGGGGATGGGGATTACATATTTACCGAATGGGGATAAAAATTATAACAACCCAACATAGGAATTAAGGCGATAACAAGATTAATACAAATAAATTATAAATGTCTGCAGAATAATCCAATGCTCAAGATGGTACCTCGCAAGACAAGAAAATGTTAATCCCAAAGTATGGAATAACGTATGAGAATGACAAAGTATGAACACATATAGATCAAGAATTATTATTAAAAAAAAAAAAAATATATATATTAAATACTTACAAAGAAATAAGCATCAATTAACGATTTTTTTTTAATAAAATAAAACTTACATAGATTTTTTTGTATTTTTGAACTATAAATATTTTAGTAATCTAAATTAATTCAATAGTACTATTTAAGATTAAGAAACAATTATTAAAATTAGAAGAAAAAAATAAAAGAAAAAAAAATAAGTTGTCTATGGGGGTAGCGTACCACCCTTTCTATGATTCATGTGAAATATTTTTTTATCACTATTTTTGGCTTTTTTTTTTTATTAACGTACGGGCCACTAAAAACATGACATGTGGCATGCAAATATTAAAAGCAACAAAAAAAATAAAACAACACACATATGTATGATGGCATACAAAGAGAATTGTTTCTCTCTCAGGATGATACAGTAGACAACAACAACAACAACACACATTTTCTTTCTCATTTTATATCCTCTCTTTTCCATTTCCTTCATCACATAACAAAATCATACGCATAACACACAAATGCCCAGCAAAGCAAATGAGAAGAGGTGATACCTTACAGAGTGCGATGGCGCCGACGACACGGTGATGTGCGTCGACTGAATGAAGCCACACGGTTTACTCAATCGGTATCGGCAACTCATGTGAAAGCATGATCAGAGATCGCCAATTGCTCCTCCACGGTCGTGATGTGTGCGTGCAGTGCTTGCGGCTGGGAAATTGACGGTGGGTCTGGTCGGAAGGGAGTCGTTCTCCGGATCCGGAGGAGATCGCCGGTGTTGTGCTTGAACGGCGATGTTGTGGGGTGTTTCCCAGTGCCTCTTTTGTCCTGCAAAATTAACTTAAAGATACAAACAATAGAACTTTGATTAATGGTTAGTGTTAGATTTATGAAGTAATTCTTATGATCATTAAAGGATGATATCTAATGGTTTTATGCATGTTAGAGATGAAGTTTCAAGTGTTTTGTGTTGTTGCTATTTGGTACATGTGAAATTCTGTACGAATCTCGAAAACTTGTGGTCAGAAAGAGTGGTTTAAAAAAAACAGGGTTATCACTTAGTGAGTGTATGTACGTGTGAAAAGGTTAGGGCGGATGGAAATTGTTGGCTACTGTATGAGAATAGGGGTCTGTTAGTTGTCTCTAATGTTAAAAAATAGACCTACTTATACTATAAGATTAGGTTAACAAAATAAGGAAAAAAATTAATTGGGATCCAAATAATCAATTAGAAAATAATCAAATAAATTGATTCTTTCTAAAAATAATTTATTTGTTCCCTAAGTTGTGAATCACATTTAAAATGTAAATTAAAACCTTCTTTTTTTTATTTTTGAATATTTTATAATTTTTAGTCATTTTTTGGGTTAAAAAGTACATAAAGTGAAAAAGTCAATTTTTAAAAAATGTCTAATTAAGAAATACGAAAATTAAAAAATTAAATGCTAAAAAGAGTAATTTTTTTTGTGATTTTTAGTAACAAGTGAAAATAAAATTAAAACTAAAGTTAGAAAATAAGATAAAAAAATGTTAAAAGTAGGATTCGAACCTGTGACCTTGTATTTGCTAACCTTACCTCCTTACCAATTGTGCTATATTATTTGTTCGAAATAAAAAGCCAATTGAAAGCATATGAAGTATCGGCCAACATTTTCTATTTGTTAAAATATAAATAATTTAAGAGTAAACTATTATATTTTAAAATAGACTTTAAATCGAATATTTATAAAATTCAGGGTGCCAATGTAAATGAACCCAAGATTTTATAAAAATCCAATTTTTTGAAACAGTTTTGAAATTTCGAAAAGTGTGGGCAAATTTTAGGGTATGACAATAGGCTTGTTGGGATTGGATTTCATCCCCCGATTAATATGAAAATTACATATCAGTTATATGCAAATTAAGCATGTTTCAATATCATCACGTATCGCTCACAAACAGAGTTTATGTCTAAACTTTGATGAGATTTCTACCTTATGGTTTAATCGACGATTTCTCAACCTATCAAACAATACGGCAGCAAGAAGAGTCGATACCTTCAGTAAATATTAAACCTAAATCTATGTCTAGCATTTAGAGTTTAATAGATGTTATCTAAGATCGAGATTAGAATCATATTTGTCAATATCAATTCAATCCATGAAATAAACGATGAAACAAAGATAATATCAATAATGATTCATACGTAAATTTCATATAATGCCATGATCAAAGAAAATACATATTGTTTCGGTGAACTACGACCAATCCCAGCAAGAAAAGGATTTATCTACTCATGGCAGCTTGATGCACAATGGAAGAATTGAGATGAACGAGCATCAACGGTGATATCTCAACTCTTGATGCGTATCCAGATCCTCTTCCTTACTTCCTCTTTCCTACTTAAGCTATTACAATGATATTGAAATAATAAAACTGAAAATGGAAAATGGAATAATACTTACCACATGGCTTGTGGTCTCTATTTATAGAAAATTTCCAAAAGCTGTTATCCTCGCCCTTCTCAGAATTTCCATGCTGCAGCGCACCACTATTTCTTAGCCTTGAAGGATTGTTAACCCACATTTTGTGAGTTAATACATGCCTTGTTAGTAATTAGTTTAATGTTATTTTATTGTAAATCTATTTAGTTTTTATGTTTATTTGCTATGTTAGATTAGTTAGTGTGGAGCACATTAGGTGCTCCCTTTTGTTGGTTTAATGATGTTTTTACTGCAGGAGTTAGCAAAGAGGCATGATGAGGCACGACTAAGCAAGACAGAAAGTATGCCATGAGAAAGGAAGTCTAATCCGTAAGGGAATAAAGTGTAATCTGATATAAAAGGGGAGAAATAGTCATAATGGAGGGAAGAAGTGTATTGGGCACTGAAAATGGTAGTGGAAAATATTCAAACACAAGGTAGAAGTAAGCAACGCTACAAGACAAAATTTTGTGCGAAATTACATTATGTGCCACCTACTGTGTCAGACTGCTCATTTCGCCTTGTCTCCCCACTACTTTTGGCTAGTACTACTAATGTCCTTACTGAAGAGACGTTTAGGATTCTTTGGGCTGAGTGATATTCTCGATCTTAAGCCCATGATCCGAGACACATTAAAAACCATAGTTTCTTGGCCTATATAAGGAGCTGGAAGAATCATTTGAATAGTGGAGAAGTTTTATTACAAAGTTATAATTTCCTGAAGTGTGTTGCAGAAGCGTGCTGAAGTTTCCCTCCCCATTCCTTTTTGTGCTTGTTGATGAACACTGGCACAACTGAGGCTGTTTCTTGAAGACTTAGTCGTCTCAAGTTCTACTTCAAGCCTCTCTTAGGTTATTATCTTTTGTGCAATTTATTGTCCTAAGATGTTTCTTCTGAGAACCTTGTTCATTGTTTGTACTCAGCTCACCATGAGCTAAACTCCTTTTAGTTGAGTTATGTGAAGTTAATATATAAGTGTGTTTATGTTAAATGTGTGTGACTAGTGCATGCTTTACCATGTGTTATACTTCTAATATTTGTTTCTTTGACTGATCACCTTGGAAATATTTACAAGCTTGTTGTTGTGAGAGATCCAACAACAAGTGGACTTCATGAGTAAAAATGATTGAAAGAGTATGATAGATATATTCACTTAAATTAGTTGCTTAGACATAAGTAACTACAATCATTAAGGAATTCGAACTTTTAATAGACATATATTTAAGGTTACAAGCGGAGCTCGGAGATTTTTTCCCTTGCCCTTTTATATATGCTACTGATTGTTGTAGAGATACACGTTTAGATCCTTCTGACCTTGCATGTCACGACTTCACACATCATCAACACATGAACACACTAATATATATGTACGGATCATAGCTCAACTATACTTTTATTATCACTTTTTCAACACATTGTCTTTTTACTTTATTTTTATAATATAAGAAAGTCGGACTCACGTTCATCAACTACTGTTATTTTTATCTACTTATTCTTAGAATGGAAAATAGAGTTAATACAAAAGTCATGTATGTGTAGTAGCACTCCCTATGGGTACGATAATTTTTTATTTATCACCTACTATATTTCCAACATGTATACTTGCATGTGACACTATAGAAATCCGAACAAGGATTCTTAAACCGCCTTTTGGAGTTTTGTCGCCTTAGTGCGCTCTGCCCAGAAAAGCGTGATGCAGCACACTTTCGCCCTGCGCAGAAAAGTGTGATACAGCGCACTTGTGCTACCTACGTGCAGGCAGCGAGACGTCACTGGATTTTTGCTGTTTTTGAAATTTCTGAAGCGTGCTGCAGCGGTCTTGTAGCGTGCTCTTCGTGTTTTGATTTTTCCCGTTGTTTTGTGTTGCAGCGAACTTGTAGCGAGTCAGTCTTCTTGTTTTGCTTTTTGGACTTGTATTAGGTGATTTTTCCTGCATTAATTCAAATAAAAAGATCAACAAGTAACCATTCTATTACCAAGTTTCAGTTTCTAATTAAAACAATGGTTTTTGTCAATGAATTCGCATTAATGGACCTTATAAGTGTCAAGATATGGTGTTATAATACTCATTCTTAACCACTTATCACCATCCACAGTTCCTCTTTTTCATTTATAATTCTCCATATTCATTTGCACAACAGAGAAGTGTTGAAATTACTAAACCCCTTCACACCCAAACCTTCTTCATTCTTACTCTTGCATACATTCTCCCAACTGACCAATTAATTTCTTTCTTTTCATTTGATCCATGTCATAGGAAGTTTCTAAGAATTTTTATCATTTCTTGTCTTACTTTGGCTGGAATATTGAAAAAAGATAGTTGATAGATTGGTAAATTACGTTGGACTGAATTGAGTAATGTTACCCAACCACCACTTGATAGGAACCTACTCTTCCAAATTGATAGCTTGTTTCTTAAGTTATTCAGAACAGGTTTCCATGAAACAATCTCCTAGGATTACAACCCACATGAATACCTAGGAACTTAAAGGGTAAGCTATAGATGTAGTAAAACAGGAAATGTGAAGCATCCTGCATAAAATGATCCCTCAAGCCAATACCATATAATTTACTTTTATATATGTTGATCCTAAGACCTGGCACCATTTCAAATTCTTTGAGTATAGAACTTACAGCCCATAAATTATTCCAACTACCCTCTCCAACCAGTATAGTATCAATAGTAAATTATAGTAAATTGTATGATACAGGCTCATCAGCTCAGAAACTTTGAAAAATTCCTAACTCCTTAGCTTTTATCGTAATACCACCAAGGGCTTCAGCTACTAATGCAAACAGAAATGGTGATAGAGGATCACCATGTCTTAATCCTCAATAAACCTTAAAATCCTTTGTAGGGCTACCATCAATCAAAACAGACATTTTACAATTAAAAATCCCACCCTCCATCCATTTCATCCATTTATTTCCAAATCCAGTTTTCTTGAGCATAAATCTCAAGAATTTCCATCATACACAATCATAGGCCTGAGAAAAATCAACTCTAACAACAAACATTCCCTTTTACTCTTTTAGAAAAGTCAATTAATTCATTAATGACTAAGACACCCTCAAGAATTTGTCTACCAGGTAAAAATCCTGTCTGAGATTTAGATACAATTTTTTCTTAACTTTCTTAAGTCTAGAAGCAAGTAGTTCAAAAACAACTTTGTAAAGGAAGCTAATAAGACAAATTGGTTTAAACTCATCCAACTGTTGAGGGTTTTGGACTTTGGGAATTAGTGCCAAAAAGGATGTTGTTAGGGCAGTCAGACCTTCTACAAACAGGACTTTATCAAGCTTAGGATCCTTCACAAGCTAGTCTTCCAACACCTTTAATTACTCTTTTGGCATGATCTCCAAAAGTAACATAGCTAGTTGTGTGAGGTTTAATATCTTCTAATAAATTCTCCACACCTGTCATATTCCTAGAGTATCCACTGTCAAAATACCAGTCTTTATTAGATGAGACTTTAAGGGAGGTATGAGCAATGATATTTTAGACAATATCTCTCACTTTCCATTCCTTTTTAGTCCTGGTCAGTAAATAACTTGCACTAGGTTGTGATGGATGTTTTGGATACCCATGAAGCCTATGATAGACTTGCTCTAAATGACCGTTTATTTCACAAAACTGACATTTTCAAGGCTGGAACTTGACTCTGGTCTAAGTTTCCTGTGACCTAACACGATGTTGTGACATCTGGTCAGACATCATGCTCTCATCCTGAATTTTAGCAAGGACAAATTTTATCTTAAAGGTTTTCTTTTTATTTTTCAAAAATTGACAGCTAAACCCAATTCTAGTATGTCTTCTACCTCTTTCTACTTCTTGAAGGATATCATTTATCACATCAAATCCAATGTTCAACATACTAACACCTTTGATCAAATTATCAAGTTTTAATGTTAACAAGGTCACTTTATTTTGGAGTTCAGAGTTATCAGCTAAGTATTATTCCTTCTCAACCTAAAGTTTAGCTATGATCATTTTATGTTGGGTTAAATATCTTAAGCCCCATGCCATTTAAGCGAGTTTTGGTTTGAACTCCCTGAAGTTTTTTTTACTAAAGGCCCCTTATAAAACATAAATCCTGGATTTACCACACCCTTTTACCCTATTTGCTGACTGGGCTTTGACTTAATTGATGGTGTGGCAAAAGGAGACTTGATGACTGTATATGACCATGGCTTTTACCCTTTTATCCCTTATATTCAATTAAAATATTAATTAAGAAGCAATTGAAAATCTGTATACACACCACATAGCTCATTTTTTCTTCTTCATTTCAACCACCACCTCACCGTTGAACCTCCACCACCTCACCGTCTTCCTTCCACTACAAATTCAATTTCCACGCTGCCTCTTCTGATGAACTCACTGAAACAGCATAAAAAATATTATTATCATATATCAACTTCTAAGAGATGTACCAGTGTTTGCAATGCATAAAAGGATATTACATTTGATTCACTTCTAATTCTTACCTGAATCTTCAATCTCCACTGTTTCTCCAGCTGAAGCATCTTCTACTTACTTTTTTTCTTCTCTTTATTAGGAATGGGAAGCCATTTTAGCTTGTCTCAGTGGAAAGAACTTTGAGTTACAGGCTTTGATATTCAGGTACATGTTGGTTGGTGCTTATGTTCCTCCTGAACTTCTTCAACCTATCAAGAAAAGTCTTCTGCATTCATCACCTTATTTTCTTCATCACCCTTTTCAACATTATCATCCTACAACTCGTAAGTTTCATACTACCAGTACTATCTCAAATCTTTACACGTTTTTCCATTTCACATACTTCAAAAAAAACAAAACAAAACAAAACTTGTTTAATGACTTGTGATATCATTGAATATCCCATCAAAACTTTGTGTTATGCACAAGTTTTCATTTTTTGAGGACATGGTTATTGCATCAGCAATAGAAGTAAAAGGATGTTCTTTTATTGTTTATGTTAGTGTTGCAAATGGGGTATTAGGGAAGAGGAGCAATGGATCCAGAACTCGGTCGTTGCCAGAGAACCGACGGTAAAAAGTGGCGGTGCTCGAGGGATGTGGTGGTTGGACAAAAGTACTGTGAAAGACATATGCATCATAGTAGAAACTAAGACAACGGTGCTCCCAAAGATCATGGACCCCGCTCAGAGGTTCATCACTTACAACGCTCACAATCTCTTTTCCTCCGTCCACTGCAAAACCGCCTCGGTCCACTTCATCCATCGCAACCCCGACATCGATTCAGCACAACAACACTTCAACATAATTAACAAACCAGCTCTTCAACAATAGTCATGTTCCTCATCTCAACAACAATGATTCTGAAATCAGAGAAAGAAAATGGAATCGGAGAAGAAATTGAAGATGAAATCAAAGAAGTAATTGGAGAGGAAATCAAGGGGGCTTGAGATTAAGGACTCATAAGTGACAAGGAAAGTGACCGAAGAATGGAGGAACACCGACGAGCTCGTCGGAGAAGATGGAGGCCGTCGATTCATATTCTGAGAAGAAGGACAAATCTTGATCCACAAACCCTTTCCCCCTTTCTTTAATTGCTTATTTCTTAATTAATATTTTAATTGAATATAAGGTATAAAAAGGTAAAAGCCATGATCATATACAGTCATCAAGTCTCCTTTTGCCACATCATCAATTAAGTCAAAGCCTAGTCAGCAAATAAGGTAAAATGGTTTGGTAAATCCATGATTTATGTTTTATAAGGGGCCTTTAGTAAAAAAAAACTTCAGTGGGATCAAACCAAAACTCGCTATAATGGCAGGGGGCTTAATATATTTAACCCTTTTATGTTTTACTCCTATTTGATAGACTTCCTCACTTTTGTTGCATAACTCTCTATAAGAGGTATTCAATTCATCATGAGATATCTCTACACTTCTGAAGTCTACCTCATAATCCCATCTTCATGTTAAGGCAGTCACAATTTTAGCTGATTCTTCCTCGACAAATTCATCGTCTGACCAAGAAACAATCAGTCCCTTAGGTTGTCTATTGAGATAAGTAGGACATTTTGTTCTAATGTGCCTAAATCCTTTACATTCATGGCACTGAATTCCTTTACTTTGATCAGATATCTCTCTAATTATGAGTTTATTTTGGAACTCATGGTTATTGTTGATGTCATATGAGATGTTCTTGACATTTGATCTTTCCTTACTTTCCAATCTCTTCAAAATTATACTTAATTAGCTTCCAAATAACACAATAATGTATGACAATATTTCCTCATAATAGTGTATGACAATATTCTCCCTGGAGCTCAACCAATAAACATAACAGGGTGCCTTCTCTGATACCAGTTGAAATTCTGGCACTTTCAATACAGATGCCAAGAGTGATGTCTCAATACAAAATACAATGTCAGGAAAGATGTTATAACATTATCTATTGACAGAAAACATTTTTACCAAAACAAAGATTATGCATAATTAAATTGCGGAAGGTAAAAAACACAGTCAATTGCTACCCCAGTTTGATGCAATATCGCCTAATCTAGGGGCTACCAATCCAGGAAGGAAATTTATTATGATAGTATCAGTTTAAAGCCTAAATAATCCAGTTTACAAATTATCTCCTAGTCACTACCTTGTGCAACTTCTACCTAGAACCTCACTTCCCACAATCACCTTAGTGATAAAATCAGTCACAAACCTGTAACAATTACACTTCCAATAAAAAATACTTAGTTTCGTATAAAAGATTTTAACTAAGAATAATACTAAGCTCTTTGCTTAAAAGCTTATGAGTGAGAACAATGAACAATTCTCAACTCTTTGCTAAAAATCTCATGAGTGAGAACAATCGGTCAACCTCAATGTATAAAAAAATACATGAGTGACATACACAAAAACACAAAGAACTTAAAGTACTCTCAAAACCCTAAACCCTTATTTTTGCACCACGGTTTCTTTTTGTGAATGCTTGATATTTTAGCTTTAGCAAGTCCTTATTTATAGACTCTTACAGCATAGGCTTAGACTCTTCAATCAAATCTAATGTTTTAATTTTAAATCAGCTGCAAGCTCTTCACACAAAAATAGGAACAAATCTTCAAAGTTTCCTAAAAGATCTCCAAGAACACTTTTAATGAAACCAAATTAAATTTTCACTATTCTTAGTAAAATATCCTTGACCTGCACAAATTAATGAGATATATCCAAAAGGAATCTAAAAAAATCAAATTTGTCATGAAATATAACAGCAGCGCCTGCTGTACAATAGGCCAAAATGTCAAGACATCTGGCTTAACATCAGTTTGAAACACATGACAGAAGAACCTGTTATGACAGTTGGTCAAGATGTCACAATATATAGCTCAACATTAGTTAAGAACCATGTTTTAGCAAAATTTATGTCAATTATAAAACCATGGATCTAACATTAACAACATGACCAAATCCGTAAGAAGGATGAACAATGGAACTAATATGTTGGAAGGGGATGGAAAGTTAAAAAATATAGGATTTAATTACCAATCTCCTAATAAACAAGTCCTTGTGAGTATGTTCATTCCCTCTATAAGGAAGAAAGTGATCACCATGTCCGACCAAATGTTACAACATCCTGACAGACATCGAGAAACTCAAACTAAAGCCAAGTTCTTATTACCTTGGGAAATTCATGACTATGGTGAGTATGGTCGCATAAAACCTTTCTGTTACAGACTGTATGGGGTTCAAAAACTTCCAGCTCATTCTAGGGCTAATCATATGAGGATGAAAAGTGGTAAGAAGAGGAAATCCAAGGGTATTGATGTTAATCTTATTATACTTATTTGAGAGCTTCATCTAGAGAAGATTTGTACTTTGACAGTGGATGTTCTAGACATATGACAGGGGTTCAAAAGTATTTGGTAGATATTAGATCTCATTCCACCAGTTTTGTCACATTTGGTGATGGAGTTAAAGGTGAAATTAAGGGACTAGGAAATTTAGTTTATACTGAACTTCCTATACTAGATGATGTGCTTCTGGTGAAAGGACTGACTACAAATCTGATTAGTATCATTCAGTTGTGTGATCAAGGCCTAAAAGTTAATTTTACTAATTAGAATGTTTGGTTACCAATGAGAAAAATGATATTCTGATGAGGGGAGTTAGGTCTAAAGACAATTGTTATTTATGGGTACCTCAAGAAACTATCCACTCTTCGACATGTTTAATGACCAAAGAAGATGAAGTCAAGTTGTGACACCAGAAGCTTGGACATTTAAATCTCAAAGGTATGAAGAATATTATATCTAGAGAAGCTGTTAGAGGCCTACCAAAGCTCAAAATTGAAGAGGGCAGGATCTGTGGTGATTGTCAAAGGGGGAGATTGTTAGGTTTTGGTTTGTTGGCTCCATTTTGTTAAAATAACTAGTTCAACAAGATGTTGTGACATGTTGGTACGACAATGCAACCTGTATTGTTTCTATTTTTAGAAGATTTGTATCTTGTGCTTCAGAAGATTTGTTTGATGTTTCGTGTGGACCAATTTGCGCATTTGGAGATTTGATTCACTGAAGATATGTTTCAAACTAGAAATATTTGAAGATTTGGTTAACAAGATTGGATGTCAAGATTTGGTTAACAAGCGTGTCTTCTATTTATTGTCATTGTTGTTATTATCATTGTTGTGTGATTGATGGGAAGTGAAAGAGGTCTCATATCTAGGAGTCCTTAGATAAAAAATAACACGGGTAATGATTAGGTACGAAGTTTGTAAAATCAGAGGTTGTTTAGAACTTCAAACTAATTATATTGTAGTGTATTTCCTTCCTGGCTTGGATGCCCCCAAATGTAGGTGACGTTGCACCGAACTGGGTTAACAATTGAACTGTGTTATTTACTTTTTACATCTTCCTTTAAATTGTTCATTCTTACTTCTGTTGTTACGATGTCTTAACATTGCACTCGAAATTGCGTTTGACATTCTGGTGTCGTGACATCGTATACAACACCTGTCTTGTTGTACTAGAATTTAAGCGGTCAACAGCCTCTTCAACATGTCGTAGGTAGTAAGGGTTTTTAAGAGTTTTACAGGATGAATCCTCCAGAGTTCTATGGAGACCTGAATCCTCTTGTACTACATGATTGGTTTACTACAATGGAAAGAATTTTTGAAGTGACGCCATATTCCTAAGAAGACAAAGTGATTTATGCTACATTTTTCTTTCATTTTTGGAAAATTATCATATTGTTTTAGACCATTTATTTTGGTTGTCATTTTCTTTGTCTCCACACATCAAATTTTTTGGCGTGTTTGAACTGTGAATAATTCTTCTTAATTGCTTTAAGTTATTTTATTAGTTTTTCACAATAAGTGGTGGTCCGCGATGGGCGTCATTTATTATGATAACTTAATAAAGTAATTTTTCGTGCTTTTAACTATGGTTTAATACCCTTATTTGTCCGTATCTTTTAGCGGGAGTTCATTTAGGTCTCATAACTTAAAAAAAGATCTATTTTGATCCTTCAATTCTTTAAATTGACTCGTTTGTCTTTTCTATCTAATCCGCAATCAAAATCAAATAAAAAATTCAATTGACGTTGATGTAGAAATATTAAGGCCGAGTGAAAAAGATATTTAGTTTATGTATTTTTCTATTGTTTATTGAATCTGAGTTCTCTCAAAACAAGAGAAATTTAGAAAATAATAAGTTCATCTATTTCTTCATCTTCTTCAATTAAGTCCATTAAATTCTTCATATTTTTTCCAAAATTAATGTGACTCGTGCACAGATAATCTCACTAAATTCTCCATATATAAAGCTAGGACATAGATTAAAAAAATGGTGTACAAATTAATGTGACCGGTATATATAACCTTTGATTAGTATAGTCCAGAGAGAAGCTAGAGAAGCTAAAAATGAGTTAGACTATGTTTGGTAAGACATATTTTCGAAATTATAGCTTATATCTTATAAGTTCATATGATAATTTAGACCTGTTTGGTAATGGTCTTTTCATCACGAGCTTATAGTTTATTTTACTCGCTTATAGCTTATTTTTCAAATGCTATTTCAAATATCGTTTTAGCTTATGTCTTATAGCTTATTATTTTTTCTTCCTTTTTTATCTTTATTATTTTAATTAAAATCCATTTTTAGCCCTTATAATTTATTTTAATTTAAAATAAAATAAAATAATTATATATTAAATATCTTTTATGTCATTTTATGTTTATAAGTTAATTGAACCGCTAATTTTACCAAACACTTCAATTAGCTTATAAGCTATCAGTCTCAATCATCCGCTATAAACTATAAGCCATCTGTCATCAGCCATCAGTCATAAACTATAAGCTATCAGCTAACTTATCAGTCAACCACTATTTTTACGAAACAGACCCTTAGATAATTAATAACGTTACCCATAATAAATTACTCCCTTCGTTCTACTTTAAGTGTATTTTTTTAGCTTTTTAAACATATCAATAAAGTTAATTAATTTTTGTTACTTTTTAAGTAATAAATTTTTTTCTATAATAGTTTTAACTTTTTATTAGTTCTTTTTAACCTTTTTCTTTCTGCGTAATAAGTAAATAAATAATTAGAGATAGTTTTGATAAAATCACAATTAATATTTTGAATTTTAAAACCATGTTTGAAAAGAGGGATAATGCTAACGAGTGTCCCGGAAACACGCGTTAAAGATGATTAATTATATTTTGATCTATTAATATTTTTTAAAAAAGAATTTATTAAAAATATTATTTAAGATAAAAATTAAAAATTTCTAAACCATACAAAAAAATTGGTACGTTACAAATTTTCACTTTTTATTTTTATTTAATGCTACTCATTGTTTCTGCATATTATATTTTCAATGTTTACTAATTTTTAATTTTAAAAAACAATAAAGTGTTTCCTTTCCATATGTTATTTTTTTATTTTATGAAAAAACTTGAATATTTAAATTGAATATGAATTTTTATATGTGTTTTTTAGTTTTTTTTTTTTTGCAATATTTTATTGTTATTTTTTTTTATGAATTTTAATTTTTTTTTATGTTTTTAGTAAATCAAGTTCTCATATAATAATATTTAAATGAAATATCAATATATGAACCCAAATTTCATTTAATTCAAGTGTATAAATTATGTGGTGTATGAAAGAGAAAGTGGGTCGCAACTGCGATCGGGAGGTGATTTGACCCACTTGATGTCAGGGCTGACCCCCCAACTAGACTATACCAGTGATAATAAGTCAAAAAAAGAAAAAATGGGTGAATAAATTAGTTTGAGTCAACTTAATAATTAGATATATTTAATTTATACTTTTATAAAAATAAAATATAATTAATGTTCATTTATTACTTCTTATCCAGCGTTCCGGGACACTGGTTAGCACTCTAAAAAAAATTGTTAGTAAAGTGACATTTAAAAAAAAATATAGAGAGTAAATAATAGTAACGTTATCCATTCTAATCTCATAATAAACAATAAAATTAAATAATACTCTCTCCGACTTGAATTATAAGTAGATATTTTCTTTTAGGTTCATTGAGTAATGAATATATCTGGTATACATAAAACACCAGATACATTCATTATTCAATAAACCTAAAAAGAAAATATTTGCTTATAATAATGGCCAGAGGAAGTATACTGTAATGTAATGTTACCTATTAAGGGAATATGCTATCACTAGTTAGGAGAGAGAAGAATAGATCCAGATTGCGATTTGTAATATTTTTAGATTCAATTGAAAAATAGATACCGCTCTTGAGAGGGTCAATAGACTCGTATGAAGCGAGATTGAAAACTAGGACTTTGACCTTACCTTTAACTTTGAGATCGATAAGTGCTTAAGTTTCAACCATACGATCGTCAATAGGGATAATTCCCCATAAAACCCGATCATTTGGGTGCAGTTAGTGAAGGCGTGGTTTGGTGAAATTTTTTGTGAAAATGATGAGAATAAAAATGGCGAGTTATAAGATGAAAGGTGAAAAGGGTAAGGAGAAAGATGAAGCCATTGTTGAACACTCAAACAAAGAAGAAAGATTTGAAGTAATGGTTTTCAACTTTGTGGTTTGAAGTAGTAATACTCCATCCGTTCTTTTTTAAATGTTTTTTTTTTTTTATAAATTATATGTGTTAATTGTTATTTTCAAAGTTCAAATTAGTAATGGTAATAATTTTGTCAAAATTATTCATAACTATTTATTATAGAGATAGAAAAATATATATTAAAATAATTAAAAATTAAGTATATTATAGATAAAAGAAAAGTTATAGTTTAAAAAGTAACCATAATTAATATCTTTCTTTCTTGGTGTGTATAATTAAGAAAATAACAATTAAAAGGAACAAAAAAGTGTATAATAAAAACCAACATGCGGAGAGTAAAATATGAAAAGAAAAAAAATACAGACTAGATATTTTGATGTTGACTTTAACAAAGAATATGAACAATCTCTTAAAAACTCAAAAATTCTACTTTAGCAACCGATTTTTTCCGCCGCTTAATTGGTCACATAAGATGAGTGTTACACATCATTTGACACATCAGCAAAAATTAACTCTTTTACTAATATTTAAACGAAAAAAATTAACATGACACATTTTAAAAAACTAACTCAAATGTTTTTTTTTTATAAGTTAAGGGTTCAAAATAAACCCTTAATATAAGCCACGAGATAAAAATATTTATTAAACCATAAATTATTTAACTTTTTTACAACAAATCTCTTACTACATGAAAAACATGGTGCAAAGAGTCTGACAATGACAATGTCTGAATAAAAAGAATATATATGAACAGACATTTCTTATTAATCATAAAAACTTTATTATCCATACATCCCAAGTTCTCAGCTTACAATATTTGGTGATTTTCTTGGACTAATATGTTTCCTATTAGTGAAAGCATCTGGACACAAAACATTACATTGGTTCTCTGGTGGACATAAACACAAGGATCCCACACATGTGTCACAGCAAGCTTTAGATGGACCAACATGCTCTTTGTGACACACACAGTAGCTGGCCCAACATGAACCATTGGGATAGCATGTTTTTGTACAACCAGTATTCACAACAACTCCTTCTCTTGCTTCTGATTCTATATACACAAATAATATCATAACATTAGAAAATTATTATAATGTAAAAGTTTGAAAGTAAATTAGTTGACATTAAAAATCAAAATGTGATGAATAGAGAATTAAGTTATTATATTTTCTAACCTGATGAAATGACGAATAAAACTAATAAAAACGTCAACTTCAAAATAATACCCATTGGAGTAGTGTCTTTTATTGTTCATCTACAATGTGCTTCAGATATTTATATATAGTAGTTCATAAATATGTCACATTATTAAGTATCACATTAAATTCAAATATAATATTTAAAATTGATATATTTTCATTATCTGTTAAAAATATCACCTATTAAGATTTCGTCATGCTTTCTTTTTCCAAAAATTTCTTTCTTTAAAATATTAATTTTTATTATTCTTAGTTGTATATAACGCTTTGCTTTGACCAAATACAATTTTACCATAAATAAGACACTTTGCTTTTTCAATATATATAAGGCTTTTTTTAAAATATATATATATATATATATATATATATATATATATATATATATATATATATATATATGTAAGGTTTATTATACTTTTATTAATATATTTTATCTCTTGGAGTTCCTTATTAAGATTCCTTCATACTCTTTTTCCCATGATCCTTTTTTTATTTTTTAAAATATTACCTTTTATATGTATTAATTAAAAAAGCCAAACAACGGTCCACTTTGTACATTTGCTGAGGCAGACCAATCGGGTATTTTAGAAAAGAGAAGAGAATTTTTATCACCGAAGGAGGGATGTAAGGTATCCATGAACATGCTAGTTAGTTCTTTCTCGATAAGAGGAGATTTAACTTGAGCAGCTAGCTCTCTCCAACGCTGAGCATACTCTTTGAAGGTTTCCCTGTCTTTCATGATCATAGTCTGAAGTTATCTACGATCAAGAGCTAAGTCCATGTTATACTTGTATTATTTTAGGAAAGCTTTACCCAAGTTTCTCCATGTACCATTTGAGAGAAGCTCCAATTAAACTGTCTTGGAAGTAGTGAATCAACAACTTATCATTATTTGCATAAGCAGCCATTTTACGAAATTACATAGCCAGATGATCTTTTGGATAGGTGTGCCCCTTGTATTTCTCGAACTCATGGACTTTGAACTTTGCAGGAAAAGTCAAGTCAGAAACCAAGCAAAGGTTCAAGGTATTAAAGCCAAAGATGTCATTCCCTTCAACAGCTTTCAACCTTTTCTCAAGGATGTTGTACTTCTCTTTTACTTCTTCTACTTCATTGTCATGTTCCTGATCACTATATTGGGAGTCATTATCATGTAGGCAGAAGCATGATTGTTGAAAGGAGTCTGAACAGTGGTGTGAATGATTGGTGGATGCTCAACGATAACTGGTATTTGTATAACCTGTTGAGTAGAAGGTTTTACTCCCAAAGCATTCTCAAATGGGGGAGTGTAGTTATGTGGTAGAACAAATTTTGGCCAAGTAGATGCTGGCCTTTGAGCAGGCTGAGGGTCAATAACAGCGTCGGTGACTTCAGCGATGACAGTCCTTGAGGTTCAGCTCCCCTAGCCACTAGTACTTGCATCATCTCTGTGAGCTTAGTGATGCTTCCCTTCAACTCATCGATTTCCATCCTAACTTCCATGTTGTGTTGCTCTTAGTCTGCCATTCTTCTTCAAGAAACACTGTGTGTCTGATAAGGATGTCGGGGAATCAGCTTGTCTTCTCAACTTCTGGAGGAAGAAAGGTATGAGTACCGTATTTTGGAAATGAGAATGCATTTTTAATGAATGAAAATGCTTGATTTTTGTTTTTGATTTTAATATGCAAGAATGAATTCCATGTGATATATGATCAAAGGTAATGAACTTCAAATCAAATGGATACAGAAAGATTATGACTATTTGGCACAAAGCGACTCACAGCAAAATAGTTCTAAGGTTATTTTCTTGAAAGGTTCTAGACACAGTTCTCAGAGTTACGAATTCCTTTTGAAATCATGTCCTCTAAGAAAGTAACTTGCTAGCCAACATCATTTTCAAATGGAGCCTATTCCGAGTGTGGTTTTTGCACTAACCCATAATAATAGTTATGCTACACAAGTTGAGTGCAAAACCATAATTTCCTAAAAGTCATGGTTTAGGGTTTTTCTAAAGGTCCCTAGAGTCGAAAATCCAAATTGAAAACATCATCGCCCAAGTAAATAACTTACTCAATCGAAGATATCTTCTCAAAGGATCTACTCTAGGCGGGGTATTAATACCTCCCACTTGACTTTACGTCAAGCAAGTTTAATACTAAACCACCATCTTATCTTACGTGTCACTCAAGCTCGGGTGTAGAGATTTCTCACAATATGTCAATAATCAAAAGATTCCAACCACGACGATGAGAAATCAAACAATGATATAATAAAGGCAATAAAGAAGCAAGTAAATAAAGTTAACAACATCACAAGAACAACTAAACTAGGGTTGACTCTCTTTAGATTTATGGTCCCCAGCAGAGTCGCCAACTGTCGCGGCCGGCGAAAAATACTCGAGCGCTCGCACGCTCAAAATACAAACAGAGTCGCCATCATTTTTGATTTATTCTAAAAGGAAAGGGAAAATATCGATAAAACCCACGAGAGATAGAAAATGGATAAGATGGTCAACACAACCAAATTAGGGTTCGGGAGTCGGTTATGCAAGGGGAAGGTATTAGAATCCCTCACATCCATCGTACTTGATGACACTCATTTAGTTAGTCTTGTGATCGAATGTTAGCTTGATGTTTACTTGCGTTCTATATATTATGCGAGAAAAAGAAAGAAACAAGATTTGTTTTTTTTATTATTGTGCTCGTCAAGATATTGCATCTTGTGCCTACGTATTCCCTCGTGCAATGGAAAATTCAGAGCTTCATAGTTTGGGGTATAAAGAACTACGAATTTATTGGTTGATTTTATTTAAAAAGTTCGCAATTGGGCGAATGTAGGTCGCGCTTGGGCGTTGAAGGAGATTCGCACTTGGACGAGAAAAAGAGTGTTTTAAGGGATCTTTAATGGAATTCAAGCATTCAAACAAAGGCTTAATGGTCATTTCCTAAATGCTTTAGAACAACTTGTACAAGTACGTACAAACCCTTCTTAATTCCTCCATTGTGGACTAAACTCGGTGCGATTATTAAAAAGGTATTTTTGAAGTTTTTGATTATGGAAAAGAAGTTGAAAAAAGATACTCGGTGTTGATCAAGGTTTATTGTGAAATTGTTTGAAGTTGGCTCGATGTTGGATTGAGAAGTTTCTTTGAATGAACATTGTTTTTTTAGATGAAATTGCTTAATTAATTAAAATGCACTTAACTAACTAATTAAGTTATTAAAAATTTAATTAATAAAATTAATTTGAATAAAATAAATTCAATCAATTTAATTAAGGTAATTAAATACTTAACTAAATAAATCATTTAGTTAAACAAATAGACTAATAAAAAAAGTTGAAATAAGTGAAAATTTGGCTAGGGTGTGACCCAACGGTTAATGAATGCGGGTTGTATTTTTTTAGACAATTTTTTTATAGACCTCCCATCCTTCTTGGTCACCCGTGGCAAAATTCCCAAAATGCCCCTATATTTCGGAGATGCATCTCCGAAGTCACCTTTTATGAAAAAAATGTGGTTTCGGATACGCATTTTCGAAAACACATTTTTTTGTTGAAAAAAAGGTGATTTCGGAGATGAACATCCGAAATAAAGTTAATTTCCAAAAAAAAGATGAATTCGGAGATGCAACTCCGAATTCACCCCCTTGGAAGAACTCAAATATATACTTCCAAAATCTTGTCTGATACAAAAATTATGAAACAAACGAACAACGCTTCGATTTATTATAAAGCATCAAAATTACAAACATCACATAACATAAAATTAAAGATACATATTGCTAAACACGAGTAGTTGAGGATGAGTCAACATTTTAATAATGTCGGCTCCCGATCTTTGAAGTTTCGTATCCAACTCGATCGGACCCTTCGAAGAAAATCGGTCGAAAGTTGTCCACAAAACCGTTAAATCTTCGTCGTTCTTGTCTTCAAATGGGGTGAACTGAACGTTCTCCTCGTTGTTAAGTGAAGGCGAGCGGTACTCAAACTTGACAATCTTCCGATTTTCCAGGTATTACAAGAAAGAGTTGAGCGATGGGATCAATTCCGCGAACGGTGTGTCGCGCGAGAAACGAAATTGGTTATCGCCCAAAAGTTTCAAAAGGTGTTGCATTTCCGACCTCGGGCCCATTTTCAAGATTTTAATATTGTGTCGTTCATTGTATACTTGCTTAATATTTGAAACACTATCCGGTTTGTTTCGCTTCAAATCGACAAGTATGTTCTCGGCGCCACTATGATTGTCGATAACTCTGAAATAACATTCTTCTCTTCGCGGGACAACCGACACGCAATTGGATGCCCGTGTAGCTTAGTTTCCAAGGCATGATTATGAACTCCACAAATGACGTTAAAACGCCACAAATCATCAATCATACGAGTCACCTAGTTTGTTGGTACATACTTCCCACCTCTCTCGCAATTCAATACGACAAAAACTTTTTGTCTACCTTCCATTGTCGGACCTTAATATAACAATGCCAAATCCAAGTCTACTAGCTTCACTTCGAACTCAATCAAGCAATTGCTCACGACAAACGAAGCTCATATCATTTGTAAATTGTTGTCGAACATCCACCACAACGGTAATGGTTTTAACATCGTTAACCGACTCTTTATCAACATTGAACTCTTCTGTAACTTCTAAGTCATCAGCGACAATATTGTCCGGATGCACCATACCTAACATATGCAAAAATACATTAAAGTTGTTAAAACTGTTTTTTGTATTTCTGTCAGACCTTATTTCAGAAGTACATTTTTGAAATTTGTTGGTGGTTTATTTCGGAAATGTACTTCCGAACTGATGCAGTTTTCTTCATCCTAAATCAGGAACAATGTAGTGGAATAAGAGATTAAATGAATGATTTTTAGCTCAAATTGTAGCTTTGTATGCTCCTTTTAGTATGATCAACCGTTTGAAACTTGATTTAGAGACGAAAAATTGATTGAGAATGATGGAGGTTTTGGAGAGGGTTTATGTTTTGGTTTGGATGAAAATGATGAAATAATGAAGGAGGGAAAATTGTATATGAATAGCTTTTTTCGGAGATGCATCTTCGAAAAAATACCTGACAATTAGAATCCAACGTTTATTTTGAATTTTAAGTGCTTTCGGAGATGCACCTCAGAAAACACCACAAAAGGTTGTTTTTGGAGATGCATCTCCGAATTCTGGGAAAATATGGAAAAAAATACTTCGAAGATGCATCTCCGAAGCAGGGGTATTATGGGGTTTTTGGCAGAGGTTCTCCTCATAGAGGGGTCTACAAAGAAATTGTCTTTTTTTAAATGAAGCCCAAGATTAGATAACATCTTCCAAACAAACTTACTGGGTTAGACCTGGGTTACGGGGAGGATCTGGATCCATCCCCTCTTCAACCATGGAAAACGGGATAACGAAAACAAAAAAACGATATCCCTTCTTCTCTCGATCTCGCATCGTATTCTCTCTCGGTTTCAACAGTGAACACACAACAACAACAACAACTATAACAACAAAATCGAAACTCTCTTCCTCACTTGTTCCATCCCTTTCGCGGTTCAAACACTAAAAACAAGCAAACAAGATCTACCCTTGTCCCAAATCAATCCATAAACCCCAGATTCTCATTATTCATCAGAGATTGGATGTTATAAACATGGATATAAGAATGGAAAAAGGCGAAAACAAAGAAAAATATAAAAGTTACATCGAGATTTTGACGGTGCTGCTTCAGGTATGTTCTAAGCTTTGATCCGTTTCTTCTTCTGAAATGATGTTGGGGTTGTTTCGCTGATTCGATTGCTTGCTGCTTGTTGTTGTTGTCATTGAGTGACTTGTTTGAGTGTAACTCAGTTGAATATGGTTGAGTGTGACTCTGTGAGGTTAGGGTTTCTGTTGTACTATTGGTTTATGAAGGGATATTTGCGGTTGTGTTTGAGGAAAAGTTTGTGTTATGTGAGGTTTGTGAATGAGGTTACGAGGATGGGGTTGAATTCTTGTGGTGTTGTCTGGTTGTGGAGGTCGAGCGGAGACGTAGTATGGATTATGGGTGGATTTTAGTGAGTTATTGAGTAAGGTTGAAAGTTATTAAGAATGTGGGAAGTTATGAATGGATGAGGTTTGAGGTTGTAGGTTAATTTTTGGCAGAGGTTTGGATAATGATATTGTGGGTTCCTTTTTCTTTTTGGGAAAAGCTAACATGTGCCCTAAGGGCACAAGTTAATGAGATATTTATAGAATTTTTTCTTAGAATGCGTGCATTTAATGTATCGAAACTTTAAATATGACTTTATTGCATTTAATTATATCTAACCTTTTCTAATTATAGTATCTTTAACATGTGCCCTAAGGGCACATGTTAGCATGACCCTTTCTTTTTTTGAGATTGTTGAAGGTCAGTTTTATAGGTGGAGTGAGGTAGGTTTTAGGGGGAAATTTAGAGAGCTTTTGAATTGTTCAATTATACTGATCTGTTACTTATTGATGCCGGTTTTGTTTGGTTATTTTGGTGTAATATTTGGACCGATTGTGCAGGTTGAGCAACAAAGTTGATGGTGATTGATACTGATGTGTGGAGATGCTACCATACTTTTGTTTTGATCTGTATAGTAATTAATATCATATTGTTTAATATTATACTGTTTTGTGTATTTAGAATGTATAATAATTAATTTTTCAATGTTTTGACATAGACAAACATATATCCATGCTGTATTTTCTATGGTGTAAATATATGGTGTATGATTCTTGGTATAAGAATAGCAAGCCTCAACAATGTATTCTATTTTTTTAATTTTCTTTTCTGTAATAACTAGTAACAAACCCATGCATACGCACGGGTTCTGTTCGGCTACGCGAATTTGGATACATCATTTATTTTAAATAAAAATGTTAAAAAAGAAAACAAAATTAGATAAATAATTGATTATTTCGTATATAAAAAAATATTTAGATCAATAATAGATTTTTTCCTGTATACCATTTTTGGATTAAAAATATTTAATCATAAATACTATTTCTCGTATATAAAAATATTTAGATCAAAAATAGATATTTTTTTTTTTCCGTATACAAAAATATTTGGATCAATAGTAAATTTCATATATAAAAATATTTAGATCGATAATAAATTTTTTTCCATATACCATTTTTGAATAAGTAATATTTGGATCATAAATAACATTTTTCGTAAATAATAATACATATATTATTTTTAGGGTTAAATATACAAACCCCCCTTGTAATGTTAGCGAGTTTAGGTTTTAGCCCCTGGTAAAGTTTTTTTTTTAAAAAACCCCTTGCAATTTCCAGATTCCTTCTGGATAGACCCTTGTGCAGTAAAGATTCCAATTTTTGATGACTAGACTGTCTAGCTGGATATTTATTTAATTTTTATTAATTTTAAAAAGCCACGTGGAAATTTCTTTATTTTTTAAATATTAATTTTTCTTTTAATTTTTTTATGTTTTTTTTTACGTTTTGTTAAATTCTTTAAATTAATATATTTTATGAATTAATTTTTAAATTATCAAAATGTAACTTTTGGGCCTTCTAGAGTTTGTTCCAAGAGAAGCCCATTCATTCAGCCTGTTTTCAATTCAATTAAGTATATGGTTGTATGGTATATAAAGAGTAACTTTGTTCTTATACAAATCGATGTGGGACTATAAAATGAGCTAACCTCTTCAGTGCCAATTCAAAATGACCATGCAAACTCCGTGTGACCCATGCTATGATACCAACTTCAATTGCATGTAGCCCATTCCCCACACCATCAATTGACTCGAGCCTGATATCATTGTGAAGAGGGGATAGAAGAGAATGATGTTGATGTTGGAAATATTTTGAAATGAGGAGGACGTATGCATCAAAATAAACCTTGAAGTTGCTTGATCACCACTGGCTCGTATTGCAGTAAAACCGCAATTTCGAAGAGCATACTTTGAAGCTTTCTAACTTGTTAATTAAATTCTTGAATATTCACTTCTTGGATTCACACCAAAGCTCACTTGTAATAGAAAAAATTCCATGTTGGTTATCCTTTGAATCGAGATCTAAATCATCATGTAGTTTCCCTTTAAACTTCAAGAACACACAGTTTTAATATTGCAGCAACAACTGAGCCGTGCCTGCAACTTCTAGCAACTTCGAGGAGCAGACTTTGTGACCTTCTAATTTACCAACCAAAAGCTCAAATGATCCACTCTTGAATTCATGGTGTAGATCTCATATGATAACACATCTTTGATGTTGAAAGTGTCTTAAGAAACTAGCTTTAACAACATCCAACAACTTCACAAACTAGCTTTTGAGACTGAGTTAGACTTTAATCTAAGTTATAAAATGGTATCAAAGTTATGGCTTATGAGAAGCTGCATGCATATGAGAAGAGCAGGATGTGGTAAATTACAATTAAATTGATTCATGTTGTGATATATTGTCTTGAAATTTGAATGCTGCATAGAATAGATTAAGCTTTGTGCCATAATATGGTAAATAAATCATTCATTATGTCAAGGTGTGAGTCTTGTGAATGCTATACAAGTACATCTCGATTTACCGTCGGGTTTGGTCAAATTCAGTGAAGGTGAGTTTTCTTTTTTTCTTCTTCCTGCAAATTTACCATGTCAACATCCATGCTAACTAATCAAAGAAAATCTATCATTGTTATTATTCCAAAAGCTTCCAGAAAATTCTTAATTTTGTATTCTCTTATTTTGCTCCAATTTACCATCTGCCATTGTTATCATCCACTGCAAGTATTTGACTTTCATCATATATAATGAGAAACAATAATGAATGGTAGTACATTAATGATGGAACAAATAATGAATGGTAGTATCTGCCATTGGTAAACAATAATGAATGGTAGTACATGCTTGGGATGTTAACAAGTTGAAGAATATGAATACATGCATGAAGTAATATTAAATGAAGAATATGAATACATGCATGAAGTAATATTAAATGGTAGTACATGCTTGGGATGTTAACGGGTTGAAGAATATGAATATCTGATGGGAAAAGAATAGAGGTAGATAAAACATGGACAGCAACGTGTATTAATGATGGAAATAGAGAATGTAATTTTTAAGTCCCACATCGTTTTCTAAAGAGTAGACACTACTGTTTATAAGGCCAACAGCAATATGCACTATTAAATTGAAAACAGGTTGACACTAGATGGGCCATAAGCCCAATTCTGTTTTATATTAAATTTTGATTCAAATAATTTAAAATATAAAAAAAGAGTTAATTCGTTAATGAAAATAATGAAATAAGTAAAAAAATAATAAATTAAAAAACTTGAATTTATTTAATTAAAAAAATATTACAAAAAAAAGTTTAAGAAAAATAAATAAAAAAATAATCCACGTGAATTTAAAATTAATAAAAAAATAAAAAAAAAATGCTATGTAGACTGCCACGTTAGAAAGAATAAGGAATCTTAATTGAAATAGTGAGTTAGGGGGCCTAACACACAAAATCTATATATTATGAGGGTGTTTTTTAAAAAAAATATTTTATAGGGGGCTAAAGCGAATATCGCTAATATTACAGGGGGGTTTGTATATTTAACCCATATTTTTATTTAGGTATCATTTACAAAAATATTCGGATCAATATTAAATTTTCGTATAAAAATATATTTAGATCAATAATAATTTTTTTCCGTATACCATTTTTGAATAAGTAATATTTGGATCATAAATAACATTTTTCCTAAATAATAATACATATATTATTTTTATTTAGGTATCATTTACAACAATATTTGGATCAATATTAAATTTTCGTATAAAAAAATATTTAGATCAATAATAATTTTTTTCTTGTATACCATTTTTGGATCAAAAATATTTGATCATAAATACCATTTCTCGTATATAAAAATATTTTGATCAATAGTAAATTTTTTTCCCCATCAATATCAAATTTTCGTATATAAAAATATTTAGATAAATAATAGATTTTTTCACCTATTCCATTTTTGAATAAAAAATATTTGGATCATAAATAACATTTTTCGTATATAAAAATATTTAGATCAATAATAGATTATTTTCCCGTATAAAAACTTCATTTTTGTTTAGGTATCATTTACAAAAATATTTAGATCAATAGTAAATTTCGTATATAAAAAAATTTAGATCAATAGTAGATTTTTCCAGTATATCATTTTTGAATAAAAATATTTGAATCATAAATACCATTTTCGTAAATAATAGATTTTTTTCGTATACAAATATTATTTTTATTTAGGTATCATTTACAAAAATATTTGAATCAATATTAAATTTTCGTATATAAAAATATTTAGATCAATAATAGATTTTTTGAATAAAATTTTCCTGTATATCATTTTTGACTAAAAATATTTCGATCATAAGTACCATTTTTCGTATATAAAAAAGTATATATCAATAATAATAAAAAATTGTGGAAGGAAGAAGTGAGAAAGTGATGAAAGAGAAAAAAATAGAAAATTGAGATTTAATAAATTTGATAAAATATAAGAGTTGTATTATTTTAATAATAAAATTAAGAACTTTATGGTGTAAAGACCAAAAAAACCACAATTTTAATGTGGTGGCAAAAAATTAAATAAGAGTATTTTTTACTTTTCCACAGCCATTAATTTTCTTATATTATTATAGATGAACATACTACCTATTACAACTAAAACTCTTGTTTTTTTCTTTTCTTTTTATATTAAGTAACTAAACGTAAAAGCTACATATATCTATAAAGACAAAAATCTTCTCTAATTCTAATAAAAATAATAAAAATAAAATATTCTTTTAAAAGAACAATAAAAATAATAAGAATACTAATTAATCTTACCGAGCAGATCAGATGGCCAGCAACGATGAAGTCTTGAAGTTTCGAACAGTTGATAGGGAAAAAGGGTGTTGTACCTGCAAGGCACTCCAATGCCAAAGTAAGTATATGTTCCACAAGGTACAACAAAGTGAGAGAGTTTTTTTGGGGTAAGAAAAAGATTACCTTGCCCTCTGTGAGGAGAGGGCTTATTTATAAGATGTTTGTGTGCCAGTTGGACTCCTCCTTCTGGGGCGGATATTTAGGTGACGCGTGAACTGCCTGCTTACCGGGCACGAGGGTCCCTCGTGGTTGGTAGCCTCGTTAATATGCCCGGAGCGATCGGGTGAACCTTGGCACGCGCGGTCTAAATTGACTTGGGCCGAAGGCTGGGTTGCCCCAATTATATTGATTGGGTCGGTCCAGAACAGGAGCCCCCCAAGTCGTTGCTTCTGGTCGAGGAAGCGACGATTTAAGGGAGGTTTGATCCGAGGCGTTTCCCGGGGGGCCGAGCCTGAGCATCCGTGGAGTGTAGGTCTCGAATTTCCAGGGAGAGGAAAGGTCAGGCCGGGTGTCCAGAAGAGTGACGTTTCAGAAAAGTTGGTAAGGGGGAGTGCCGCATTTAATGCGAAATGATGGCTACCCTAGTACCTAGGCATTTTAGGGTTAATGATGATCACGCTTCTACGCAGTGTTTCACGTGCGGCGCGCGTGATGTCTTTGGCAGCCTATAAATACAAGTATCCGTCAATTTCCCCAAACTTTTCAAATTATGTTGCTTCGTTCTCCTCCCTCTGCCGCCGACCGTGAGTTTTTTCTGTGGTATTTTCTTTCAATTCTTCAACTTCTTCGTTAAAATCGTACTTGTAAGTTTATTTTTGACTTCTGTTTTCAGTGTTTCATACTTTGATTGTCGTTTAGAATCGTTTGCATGCGGTTAGGGTAGATTTTTAGGATGATTTATATGAAGACGTATGGTGGATAATGGTGGTGATTGGCGGAGATAGGTGGTTTCTCCATTATTCACGACTGTTTCACGGTTGAGTCCTCCATGAGAGATCAATTTTCTGTTTCGCTGCTACTTTTTTAGAGTATTAGTCCATCGTTGATTGTGGTTTTAGTTTTTTCTCTAGGGTCGTGAATTGTTATGGTTGGACCTGCGTTCTTGCCCTGTCTTCGAGCGTGAGCTTCATATATATACTAGGAATATGTAATTTTGGAGGGGGCAAGGACGGGGTTTATCTGGTCTCTAGACCGTCGGTGTGCCCTTTCACTCTGAACGTTGGTGGAAGGATGGATTTGATTGAATTGTCGAATTCACTGTTCTCCCCTTTGTTTCAGGTGAATATGGACGATGAGATTCGTTCGACGGTATCAGGCTCGTCGTCTTCAACTCCTCCAGCCCGGCAGGAGGTGCCCCGATTGGCTTGGGTGCACCAAGAGGCGCTGGACGTCGAGAGTTTCTTTGTGGACGACGACTCGGATGTTTTTACGGAGGTAGGGGACGGATGGTCGGTACTTATCCCGGCCGAAGGGGATCGTATCTGCGACGTGTACACTCCTGACTTGCTTTCGATGTATGAGGTCGTATTTCGGGAGATGGGATTTCGAGCCCCTTTTACTGAGAACCAGATCGGCGTTCTCAACCTGGAGGTAGCCCCCGGCCAGCTTCATCCTAACACGATTGCCTTCATCCGAGCGTTTGAGTTGGTATGTGCACATTTGAAGATAAGGGCGACTATCCCTCTATTCTTTTATATATTCTGTGTACAGCGCACGGTGCGAGACGGTCGCTTCGGTTGGGTATCTTTGAAGCAGTCCAAGAAGATATTCAAATCTTACTCTGATTCTTTGAAGCACTTTAAACCTCGTTTCTTCTTCATCCGTCCTTAGTCTCAGGAGGCTCGAGATAGTGTCTTTGCTCGGGTGCCGACCTTGGATGTCCATGGTCGTCCTGTGCTTAACGATATCAGAGAGCCTGTCACCTCGCGTCGGCATCGCTTCAGGTTCTTTTGGTCCCGTGATCATTTTGAGTACCCTACCGATCAGTACATTACCAAGCTCTCAGATTTGGATGAGGATGCTCGGGGAGATTATGCTATTCTCCAGAAGTTTGTGCAAGGGCTTCCTCCTGTTGCTAAAGTGGATCGGTCGGGGGCACCCGTTGTTGGTGAAGATGGACAAACTATAAGGGAACCAGGAGTGATCAGCATAAAGGAGCTACTGGCTGGGGGAACCGATGAGGGGGCTTTTACCTATCTGGGTACTTGCCCCTTCGCCTTTTATACCATATTTTGATTTGCTTTTATTGTTTTTCATGGCCTTTTTGATAGTGATTCTCTCGATGGGCTGGCCTCTGATGTTTTTTCTTTTTCTTTGTAGAAGAAATGGATCGGGCACGTCATGACCGGATGCTCAGGCAGGCGAGCAAGCTGAAGGGGGTTGTTAAGAAGAGTACTGGTCCTCGGTTGGCAGCTGTGCAAAGGTCCCCGGTTGCGGGTTCAGGTGCTTCCTCCTCTTCTGCTGGTGTTGCTGGTTCCCCTTCTAGGACTCTGGATCAAGGCGAGTCTTTGAGGCCGGTTACGGTACTTCCCT
The DNA here is from genome assembly GCF_029867415.1 of Vicia villosa. Classification (NCBI taxonomy): domain Eukaryota; kingdom Viridiplantae; phylum Streptophyta; class Magnoliopsida; order Fabales; family Fabaceae; genus Vicia; species Vicia villosa. Next base: position 127,553,934 of record NC_081184.1, on the reverse strand, counting down.
CTCCCCTTCGCCCTCTCTTCGCCGTTCTCAGACTCCTGCTGAGGATGAGTCGAAGAGGAGAGGGCTCTCTTAACCCGGGCGGATCTGATCTAATATATCAGGGTCTTGGGGAGCGATTGTGTGGCGGCTGCCGAGGACACCTATAACTCTACTGTGGCCCAGCTCAAGTTGAAGAATCCTGGGGTGGAGTTGGTGACCGAGGGTACCGGGCCTTATCATCGCGTGGAGGGTGACCATATTGTTTCTCCGGTCTTCGGGGAGGAGCCAGTGACGCAAGAAGCCGAGGAGGTCCTTGTTGAAGAAGGTGCTTGAAAGTTTTTAGTTTATGTATCTAAGTGTTAGGCCTGCGCGCCTTTATTTTGTAATTTTGTTCTGGGGGGTATGCCCCCCATTTTAATTTTGTATGTACAATTACCAGCTCGGTCTAGATGGCCGTAGTTGGGCACATTTTCGGGCTGTTTGCCCGCCTTTATTTAAACGTACTTAGTTTTTAACACTTTTGTTAGTTTCTTTGGAACTTGTGTGCGTACGTTATGAGTTTTTGGGAGGTGCGTTATCGGTTCCCAACGTCTTTACTCATTAAAGGCTTTGTTTGTTTCCCGATGATGTTGTTCCCCTTCTTCCTTTATAAAAGGAGGTCTTATGGACCTCTCTTTCTTCATTTCTCGCAGGAATGGGTGGAACTAACGGGAAGAAGGTATCTTCAACCTCGTGTTCACGTGGAGTGAAAAAGGGGAATGAGAAGAAGAAGGCTTCGATTGGCTCTGCTTCTTGCTCTCGTGGTTCTTTGAGTTCAGATGCTCGTGCTCGGGCAACTGGTGTGAGAGTTGTGACTGACGCGAATGGTTCCGAGATCGAGTGGGATGAAGATTGGTATCAGTATATCCACTCGGAGGAATTTGCCAATCGGGAGGAATGAAGCGTTTTCTTTTCATTTGATGTTTGTTTTGTAATTTTCATGAATGATGAATAAAGTACTGTTGCTGTCTTTTGAGTGTTTATTTTACATTTTAGGGAGATTTTCTCGACTTATAATGTATTGATCGCCCAGTGTGTGGAACTGTGGTCGATTGCCGGGGACATGTGCCTGGCGTTGGGTGTCTCGAATTTCGTTGTGTTGAACTCCAGGGCTCCTGGCGTGAATGATCCCCTCGCGAGCGGGGCGTTCTGCCTTTGTGGTCCATGATTACGATAGGAATGCTCGGTATTCGAGTTCCCCGAAGGACAAGGAGTCTGTTCGATTAAGAGAGCAGGCTTCTGTCGTTTTGTTATATTTATAGGTGCTCGACGCGTACCAGGCCGCACCTATGTTTTTAACTGTAATATTGTTTAAGTTTTTCAGCGTTCCAAGGTCGAGCTAGTTCTTCTTCTTGCAAATTCTCTAGGTAGTATGCCCCGTTTTCTGTCCTTGCCCGGACACGATAGAGGCCTTCCCAATTCGCGGCCAGTTTGCCTTCTCGGGAATCTTTGTGGTTTCTTTTGAGCACTAGGCTGTCTAGTTTAAATTCCCGTTTAATGACCTTCGCGTCATGTCTTAGGGCGATTTTTTGCTTGAGTGAAGCTTCGCGTAGAGCGGCCCCGGTGCGGATTTCCTCGACCAGGTCGAGTTCTTCCCTAACTGCCTCGATGTTGCTCTCTGTCTCGAGTGGCTCTTCGATGCGTCTCGAGGGCACATGTATCTCGACGGGGATCACGGCCTTCGTTCCGTACGTCAGTCGGAAGGGGGTCTCCCCGGTAGTGGAGTGTGGGGTGGTGCGATAGGCCCACAAGACGTTGTGCAGCTCTTCCATCCATCCCCTTTTTATCTCGTCCAGTCTTCTTTTGAGGCCCCTCAAAATCATCCTATTGACAGCCTCTGCTTGCCCGTTAGTTTGGGGGTGCTCGACTGATGCAAAATGTTGTTTGGTCCCTAATTTTGTGACGAACTCTTAAAAACGCCCGTCGGTGAACTGGGTGCCGTTGTCAGTAATGATAGCCAAGGGCACCCCGAACCGAGCGAGGATATTTCTTTTGTAGAAGCGGAGCACGTTCAGGGAAGTTATTTTGGCTAATGGTTCGGCTTCGATCCATTTAGTAAAATAGTAGACCGCGACTATTAGGTACTTGTTTTGATTGCTCCCGGTCACGAACGGGCCGAGGAGATCCATGCCCCACCACGCGAATGGCCAGGGAGATGATAAGTGTCATACCCCAAATTTGTCCTACCCTTTAACTTTAATCTGGCTTAGGCTTCGCATTCACGTACATACATCACTTAGGTCATGATCCATACCCATGCATTCATATCATAGGTGTTATTCAAGGGACAGCAAGAAAAAGCTCCATTGCAAAGAAGTATGATCAGAGAATGAGAAAACTGAGGTATAATCATGTGGCTCTATGTTCATTGAAGTCCTCCTGGATTGGGGTGTCTCTCTACTTCAAATCAGGGCATTGAGTAGAGGGTACAAGCTTGCAAATCATCTGGTTCTTTAAATCAGGGTTTCACTGACCAAAGTCAACCAGTTGACTTTCTGGTCAACATTTAATCAGAAGTGGCTTCTATGTGTGGAAAACTTCTCATACTGACTGTGTGGATGTGTTTGTTTGACTGGATGTGAGTGGAAGAGATTTAATCGGGAATTTCATCAATAGTCGGAAAAATCGGAACAGTTGACTTTTGGGTCGAAATCGGGAAAATTATTCAAATATTGACTTTTGGTGGAAAATCGGTCAAAGAAAGTCAAAGAAATGAGAAAAATCAAGAAATAATCAAAACTGCCAAATTTGGAAAGTTAGTTGAAATGGGAACTTGCCAAAAGAGGAAAGTTCTACACTTAAAAGAATTTTTGAGTGAATTTCCAATTGGCTGAGCAGCTGACTTCAGGTTCGATTATCATGTTGAAAACGACAGAATTTTAAGACAAGCTCAACATCAAAAGCGTTCGAATCATAGCCCTCTACAATTCTCTAGTTGGTAGTTTTTCCATTTGAAGCTTTATTCAAGAGTTATGTTGGTTTGAAGCTAGAAGAAATGCATTTGTTCAGGTCATTCAGCTAGGCAGATTTTTGGTCATACGTGAAGCATTTTGACAAACATGTGGTGTGCCATATCTCAAGCCAATTTTAGAGTTCTATAAAAATTCCATGGAAGTAAACTTGGTATTATTCCATTATTTGCCATGTCCTATACACAATGAGACAAGAATCAACCCAATTGGGTAAGTATTGAATCAATGATGAAGCTCCAAAGTCAAGCCCTTGCCAAGTCACGCAGTGACAGATTACCAAGCAAAATCCTGGGCAGCATGCATGCATTTCATCGAGCACGTGGCGTGCCAACTTTGAAGCCAATTATATGGAAATTCAGGGATCCTAAAAATTCTAATATGGTACGAATCCACTCTTTGCTATGCCCCCTACACAGTGAAACAAAAAACATGCCGTTTGGATGAACATTGAATCATTTATGGAGCTTCAAAGTCTCACTCTCACAATGAGCAAACCTATGCTTCTGGCTGGGCAAATTTTAGGCCACCCGTGAGCATTTCATCGAATACGTGGCACACTAAATTCAAAGCTAATTTTAGTGAGGCACAAACATTATATGGAGCCAAGTCCAATGCCAAGTGGCTCCTAGCCATGCCCTTTTTCCAATGAGCCATAGGTTATGTCATTTGAACGTGTAACGCGCGAGATAGAGGGACCTAAAGGCACACCTTAGTCAAGTCACATTTCAGCCAAAGGTGTGGACCAGGTTCAAGTCATGCGTGCGCCCTAATCACTAATGGTGATTACCATACTTCAAATCCATTTTAGGAGAGGTTGTGAGCATTATCATAGAAAGTTCTCAACATCAAAATTATTCCATTCATGGCATACTGCAAACATATAGTTGGAAGTTTCTCAATTTGGGGCCTACATCAAGAGATACATGAGGAGCAAGATCACAAAATTCTTGGCTAGATTCAAAAGATCATCAATATTGCATGCCATCAGTACCACACCCCATTACTCACACCATGCTATTGGCTCACACATTCACCCACACCATAACACAATGCACTACACCACACCTTGACCCACCACTCCATATAAAAGCTAATCTCCTTCACAAAAACACACACTCTCATTTTTTTCCCAACTCTCGTTCTCGTCCCTCACCTTCACTCTCTCCTCTCTCTCTTCTCTCTCCCTTTCTCTCCACCGTAACAAACTTCCCTCCTCCATAACAAACTCCTCGAACCTGCAACAAACTTAACCGTTTTGGTTAACCACCACCAATCTTCACAACTTCATCAACCTCCATCACCACCGAGTTCCGTTCAGGCACTTCCATCCTTCATCACTTTCGCACCATCATCATTCTCGTCGAGCATCATCATCATCATAGCCAGCAGCCATCATCAACCTCCATAACCGTTCTCCGCCGCATTCAATCTTCATCATCATCATCACCTTTCCCTTGGCTTAAGAATCAAAGTCACCTTCATATCATCTCCTTTTCGACAAGAACATGAGCGTGGAAGACTGAGTTTATTTCTCATACAGATTAAAGATCATCATCATCAAGATTTCGCGAGAAGCGCAGTGACCTTTCCTCTTGGTTCAAGATCCACAAGTAAGTGCATTAAAACTCACTCGCATATAGCACCATGGACTCAGTTGAACCTTGCATACGTATGAAATTTGTGCGATTTCTGGATGTGATTTATTGTGTGTGAAATACTTGCCGTTTACATGTTTAGATCATAAGTTTAAGTTCTATGAGTGCGTACAAGTATAATGATATGTTCAGCATGAGTTTTAGTGAAGATATTGTTGGTTGGGGTTTTGAGAACATTCACGGTTTGAACGTTAGGGGGAGAATCACTAAAATCTAATGGAGGATTTGGAATCTAGACGAAAAAACGAGTGGAGTAGGGATAACGTTCTCCGTTTCTGGGCGTTTCACGACGGTCCGGTGGCGGCGTTTCGCCGGAGAAGATGACCGGAGCATCTCCGGCTCCGGCGACGTCAGTGCATGGCCTTATGTTTCTCCCCTGTTTGGCTTGCGTGTCTGCTTCTTATTGGCTCAGCTTCTCTATTCATTTGTTTTTTGGCTTTTACTAAATGATTGGGAGTGTGACGTGTTTGAGCGTGATTGGGTGAACTGAGTTTTGTCTTGTTGTCACTTAGGGGACTTTGACCTTTGATATTTGCTTTGCGATTTGCATGTCACGTTGAGGAATAATAAGCCATGTAACATTTGCATGTAGTAATAAAGAAATAAAAGTGTAATAAAATGGGAAAGAGAGTGAGCCATGGACCTGATGTGTGTTTGGGCCTAAGAGAACCTTTTCTGAATCATACCCCTTCCTTGCTAACACACCATGCGTGATGTCCATGAGCCTGAGTGCCCTTGTTATTCCCACACCCCTGTTTAAGCCCAGTTCTTTGCTGATGACTGATTTTAGTCTATTTAGGAAATGCTAATACACCCCCCCTGCAGTATAGGTTAGATTTTCATTTTAATTTTTGTTTTGCTTTCATTTTTAGCTCATAATTCCATATTTAAATCAAATAAAAATGCATAAAACCAATGTGTAGATAGTTTAGATATTGTGAATAATTGTCATGATTTTTGTTAATTTTTCTTAATTGTTTTAGTCCTTTTAATTGAACTTTTTCTTTGCACTACCTTGTAAATAATTCTTTAATAAACTTAGGAATTAATTTTAGTCCCGATTTTTTTCATAGACTTAATTGATGTATGTGTGTTTGTGAATATCATTTACTTGTTGTAGTTCTCAACTTTATTTGTCGTATATCGATTTTCCTTTACCTATTCCATGTATAGTTTTTTTTTCCTATTACTAAAGTGTATAGTTCTAGTTTTATTTTAATTCCCTTGAGTAGACAACAATAACACTTAGATTAGAACTTAGAATTAGTTCCCCATTTCATTCTTTCTTCTTTTCAACTTTTAAAATACTTAATAAAAACCTGACAAAGATCATACTGTCACACTTCTGATATATGGTGGGAAAGAAATGATTGGGGCGTAGGCCCCGATGTACGTTCTTCCCCACGTAGTAGAAAAGAAATGATTGGGGTGTAGGCCCCGATGTACGTTCTTTTCTACTAAACGGAAAAGAAATGATTGGAATGTAGATTTCGATGTATTTCTTATCCGTCATTTAGAGAATCGATTGTGGTGTAGACCTCGATGTGCATTCCCTAAATATTCAAAAAAAACAAACAAAATTCTTTTGGTATGATCTAAGTCACAAAATTAAATCCCCTTAAAAATCACCAACCAAAAATACTTCAAAAAACCTAATGAATGGTCAGATTTAAAGCAAAAGTAAGGAAGTGATGCGAGACCTTGTAGTGGGTTCTCGTCATCATGGAATTACCCTAAAAGACACAAACCAATCTCTCTTTCTTTTCTTAAGGGCACCGTTATTTCCGCTCATACGCATCGTAGGCGATCCCCTTATGCAAGAGCGCGAACGTTAACGCCGCCCAACTAAAAAACACAAAAACAAACAGAAAATCTTTAGCCGAGCTACGGTAACTCTGATTCCTGAAAAGGATACGTAGGCAGCGGGGTAGGGCCCGTGCGAGTACAATTCTTTATTTTCCCTACATTTTGCATTCATTTCGCATGTAGACATAAACATAGTTATACACCCTTTAGATAGAAACAAACATAGGTGGATACCATCGAGTACGATGGGCGCGAGGGGTGCTAATACCTTCCCCTCGCGTAACCGACTCCCGTACCTTGATTCTCTGGTCGCAAGGCCCTGTTCCTTCCCTTATTAGGTTTTCTGATATTCCTTTCCCTTATGGGATAAATATATTGGTGGCGACTCTGTTCATTTTTCGCGAGCGTGCGACAGCTGGCGACTCTGCTGGGGATGTTGCTAGACCTGTTGCTGGTCCATCCTTAGTGAGTCGATCCTAGCCTGCGTTTGTTTGTTTATTTACTGAGTGTTTATTTGTTTTTATGTCTATACCTTGTATATATGTTTGCATGTTTACTTTTCTGCTTGCATATCATGTTTATTTCTGTTTGCACATCATGCATATGGATTATATTCTGTGTTCCTTGGGGTCTTCTGTTCTGTTTTGCAGGTTGGGTGGGATGTTTTATGAGGTAAAAGGCCCAATACCCAGGCCAGAGTGACACATAGGATACCTAGGATAGAGTGGATAGTCATGACGCCAACAGAATGTCAGGTTCTGTTGATTGCGATCATGAGACCCACGACCAGTCGAGGTTCAAATGAGATACCGTTGTTGGCATGTATTTGCGACAATGATGGTGTTTCAGGAGAACTGATAACGCTGGAAGCCATTGACCTACCTTGACCTAGATTCACCTGTGAGTGGGGTGGGATATACATGACAGGTACCGTTGGTGACTATTCTGTTCTGTTGGTGACTATTGGTTTTCCTGGTATTCAAAAAGGTGTCGGACCTTTGATCCTGTGACATTTGACCTGTATCAGTTATTCAGAGGATTGTACAGTGGTTACTAAGATTATATGGACCGTGGATCCCATGCTTTTGCATTGCATAACATCATTGCTTTGTCCACTCCATTTATGAAAGATCCTAAAGTCTATTTCCAAAAAAAAAAGAGAAAAGAAAAGAAAAGAAAAGAAAAGATATGTAAAAGAAAAGGAAATAGAAAAGCAAAAAAGGAAAGAAAAGATATTCTATACAAAAAAAAAGAGAGAAGCTTTGATTCCAAAAAAGAAAAATGAAAGTGTGTGAAAAGATTTTAGGATCTCTCATAAATGAAACATGCATTCATATCATCATGCATTTCATGGTTCTTTCAAAGACTTATGGGACCATTTCTATCCAGATTCCAAGATCAACAACAGATTTGACTTCTCACCGCCACAGCTCCGAGATCAACTATGGAACAACTCCGTGAGGAAATGGATGAGATGAGGGAACAAATGGGTCATCTTATGTTGGAAATGCAAGACTTGGTCCATAATCAGGATGCACTAAAAGAAGAGAATAGTCAGTTGAAGACTCAGTTAAGCTTGGTTATGGAAATTCTAAAAACAGTACTAAGAAAGGAAGGGGATGTTGTTCCTACTGCTGCAACAGAAGTTGTTGATCCCTTCTCTTCAGTAGGATCCCTTCCCACTCATGGAATACCTCAGGAAGTTCCTCCTCAACTCCATGTGCCATTACCTCCATGCCAATCTGTTCTTCAAGGAGGCCAAATGTGTGGGAAAAAGCCTAAGAAACCTCAGAGAATTCTCAATCCTATCCCGATGCCTTACGCTCAGTTACTTCCCCGTTTGCTGGAGCTTCAGTTGGTTGAGCTACGAGAATTGGCTACGCCTGAAAAGCTTCCCCCCACCTTTGATGCCAATGCTAGATGTGAGTTCCATTCTGGGGCACCTGGTCATGATATTGAGAGTTGTAGGGCGCTGAAGCAGCAAATTCAAGATCTCATTGATTCAAAAGTGATTTTGTTCACCCCCGAGGGTATGTTTGTTCAAGGAAACGGGGTTCCAACTGCGGTGGAAGAAAAGGTTGATTCATACTTCTATGTCAGATCTACTTCAAATCAGAAGCATAATGCACCATCTTGGATTCCAGGTTTCCCACCTCATCAGTCTCCATTTGTTTCACAGCCAGATCAAAAGAGGAAGACACCCGAACAGAATCATCAACAAGGTCATCCGAATGAATACCCACCTAGAAGTAATTTGGGGCGAAGAAATGCTCCTCTGGACCAGATTCCTATGACATACACTAAACTTCTTCCATATCTAGTGCAAAGCTCATTGGTGGTCCCCAAATCTCTGAAACCTCCACCACGCCCGTTTCCGCCTGGGCATGACCCTAATGTGCAATGTAGGTACCACGCTGGATCAGCAGGGCACTCAACCGAGGACTGCAACGCTTTCAAAGCCAAGGTGCAACAATTGATCGACGAGAGACATATAACCCTTCAAGGAGGAAACATGTGGGTGAACGGAATGCCCGTGCCCAAGTGAATGTCCGTATTCCATGGAGTGTCACAAAAAGAAATAAGCCCAGAAGGAGTCAAGTCTCCTCAACTATGGCAATCATCATTTCCTTTTTGTGTTCTCATTTCAAGTATTTCCTGTTTTGTAGAAAGCTGCTTCCTTGAACTCGTTGGTATAATAATAATAAAAACACCACAAATTCTCGAGCAACTTTGTCAGAATCTCTTTCAAGTAGTAATCAAGAATGTTTTGTAGAAGCATCTCTCATTCTCAAGGTTCTTATGCTCAGTTGTATCCGTGGGGGTTGGTGTTTCAGTTGGTGTTTGAGTTCTCTTTGCAACAAATACCTTCTCTAAGTTTGGTGACTATGCAAGGTTCCTCCATGTTTGATGGCAAATACTTCTTCAATGAATATGCTTGGGGCTCCCGCACGAGGGATAAGCAAGACGCACTCTTATCTTGAGCATTGCATCATCTGCATTGCTCGAATCCCTAAAGCATTACAAATTCTTGGGTGACTTGGTCAGGATCTTCTTCTGTGTGGTAATCAAGAATGTTCTACACAACACTTCTCATTCTCAAGGTTCTCGTGCTCAGTTGTATCCCTGAGGGTTGGTGTTCCAGTTGGTGTTTTGATCTTTCTTCACAACAGATAGCTTTTCTAAGTTGGATGGCAATGCAAGGTTCCTCCATGTTTGATGGTGAATACTTCTCCAACATCTATGCTTGGGGCTCCCGCACGAGGGATAAGCAAGACGTACTCTTATCTTGAGCTTTGCATCACTCGCATTGCTCGAATCCCTAAAGCAAGGCAAAAGTTTACAACTCATGGGTGACTTTGTTGGAGTTCTCTTTTGAAGTAATCTGAAGTGTTTGGAAGGAACTGCAGAAAGTATTCAAGCTCAACAAGTCCAGACGGAGTCAAGTCTCCTCAACAACGACACCCATTTAGTTTCTTACTGCATTCTCATTGTAATTTTTCATTTGTGTGTTTAAGCATCAATAGCATGTAAAAACTTTTTAATTTCTGAATGAAAATCATAATACATTGTTTATGTTTGTCTTGAAGAAATCCATTCGTTTTCACTCATAAAATGTTTTGGCATTACGATACCAACTTTACTAATTGCTTGCTTATGCAAAAAGCTGAGGGAGAATGATGAAAGATAAAAATGAAAAATCTCTAAATATGTGCTTTTGAATAAACCCTACTGAGGATGTACAGGCATTATTTCAAATCCCCAAACACCGGAGATATAAGGGAGATAGACCCTCGTTAACCCCTTTGAGCCTTGAAGTAGGAGTTTCTTTTCTAATCATAAAAACCCTCACTTTGACCTTGGGGAAGGGTAGTGTTCATTTAACTTGATCGAGCTTTCAAAACTCACCAAAAAGGTATTAATCTAAGGATACAACAATGGTTATCCCTCCAAAGGTTGAGGAATGTCAAAACCGCAATGACTATCCTTATTCCATCAGGAGGTCAAGAGATGACGACGCCACAATGGTTATTCCTCATCAAATCAAAGGAGTGAGGCGGTCGCAATCACCTCCAACGAATCAAAGACTATGCGAGGTCACACGACTTGTTAAAAAAAAAAGAGAGCAAAAAAAAAAATGGCAAAAAAATAATGAAAATAAAAAAAAGATGAAAAGAAAATGGCAAAAGGAAAAGATGACGAAATTGCCAAGCAAGAACAAAGTCGTGTGATCATGAATCAGAAGAATAAAAGGTGAGCGACTGCCATGTCCAAAGAACCTCATTGATTCCTCAACCATTCCAAAATTCCTTGTGAGGGATGAACACTCGTATCAAGGTAAATTGAACATAGGACTGGAGAACATCACGAAGGGGGTGGGTACAAATAATTTTGAGCCTAAAAATCCTTTGTTTTCTAAAAACCGTGAACCCGGCCAAATTACAACCCTTAAAAGTCCTAATTGAAGTAGGGTTTATCTTGAAAGCGCACCCCGAAGAGATAGCGTTTAACTGACTCCCAATGAAGCGAGACTCATATCCATGTTGGTATCGTATGCTTGCTTTATCTTCCATATGAAAAAATCGAGGTTGTGTCAACTAGTGATTCAGTCACAAGAGGTCGCAACCTCATTTCAATAAAAAAGTTTCTTTAAACTTCAAGACTAACATACACTTTGCATTAGAATTATCATTCCTAGAATTAACATTCTTTTGCATACAAACATCTGCTTAAACATCAAAGAAATTTCAGGATGAGAATCAGTGAGCAACTTGATCATGTCAAAGTACAAGAGACTTGAGAACTCCGAGGAGTAAAAGCTAATCACTTCAAATGTTGACCATCAAGGGGCAGGTTCTCTAAAGAAATCCGTCGGGCATGAACAGTTGATGCGTTCTTTGATTACTCTATGAGGAAGAGTTTGAAGATTCCGTTGAGCGTGGTAAAGTTGTTTCCATGTTTGTTTGACTTCAAAACAAAGAAAGCTTGAGGACTCTAGTAAGACGTACCTAATCAGGGGCAATTAAGTCGAGGTTTGACCTCTCAAATTCGGCATATCTGGGGAAATCATGTCGATAAATCTCTTCAAGCCTTGATCAATCTGGGGCAATCATGTCGAGGAATCTCTCTCAAATTCAACCAATCTGGGGCAGTTACGTCGAGATTTGACAAATCTCTCCAAAGATCCACTGGGGCAATTTCCTTCATGGGTCATGAAACTTGGGGCACGATCTTCTGAGTTTTATTGTCCTCTCCCTAATAGGAGTTTATTTCTCCTAGAACCTTGGTCTCTCCCCAAGCATGGAGTTTATTTCTCCCGAGATTTTGTTCCATTCCTCAAGCATAGGAGTTTATTCCCAACATGGTGAATCGAGGGAATCTCCTCAAACTGAAAATCCCCCGAGCAGTGGCACATGGTGAGAAGTCAGAAAGTATTCTTCAAGTCAAAGAAGGTGCATCTTACAAATCAAAGTCCAATATCTATTGGCACCTCCACATGGTCCTTAATACTAAGGGGGTTCTCCCTGGTGTTTACCTCATCAATGCCTTTATTTGGCATCCTGCATATAGTGTTCACTGCATATAACATTGCATCCTCAAAAGCGTAGCGTATCCGTCAAAGCGGATCATTACGCCATAGAAAAATTCAAACATGCATAACAAAGCATAAGCCAGATAATACAAATCCACACCCAGTCAAGACAATAATACATCCCCACACAAAAGGTTGTCCTTACAAATTCTGATTGATATCTGCTACTACATTTCAAATCTCTTCCAACCACGGTGCCGAGGCGAGGTATCTTCAATCTCTGATGAGTGTCTGACACAATGTCTTCTTTTGTCCTGATGTCGAGTCGATGTTGAGTCATAGATCGTAAGAGATCTTATTCTTTCAGTCCTGAAGATCATGCCTAGGTCTTCTCCTGATGTTGAGTCGATGTTGAGTCATAGATCGTAAGAGATCTTATTCTTTCAGTCCTGAAGATCATGCTTAGGTCTTCTCCTGGTGTTGAGTCGATGTTGAGTCATAGATCGTAATAGATCTTATTCTTTCAGTCCTGAAGATCATGCTTAGGTCTTCTCCTGGTGTTGAGTCGATGTTGAGTCATAGATCGTAATAGATCTTATTCTTTCAGTCCTGAAGATCATGCTTAGGTCTTCTCCTGGTGTCGAGTCGATGTTGAGTCATAGATCGTAAAAGATCTTATTCTTTCAATCCTGAAGATCATGCTTAGGTCTTCTCCTGGTGTCGAGTCGATGTTGAGTCATAAATCGTAAAAGATCTTATTCTTTCAGTCCTGAAGATCATGCTTAGGTCTTCTCCTGATGTTGAGTCATAGATCGTAAGAGATCTTATTCTTTCAGTCCTGAAGATCATGCTTAGGTCTTCTCCTGGTGTCGAGTCGATGTTGAGTCATAAATCGTAAAAGATCTTATTCTTTCAGTCCTGAAGATCATGCTTAGGTCTTCTCCTGATGTTGAGTCGATGTTGAGTCATAGATCGTAAGAGATCTTATTCTTTCAGTCCTGAAGATCATGCTTAGGTCTTCTCCTGATGTTGAGTCGATGTTGAGTCATAGATCGTAAGAGATCTTATTCTTTCAGTCCTGAAGATCATGCTTAGGTCTCCTCCTGATGTTGAGTCGATGTTGAGTCATAGATCGTAAGAGATCTTATTCTTTCAGTCCTAAAGATCGTACGAGATCCTCTCCTGATGTCGAGTCGATGTTGAGTCATAGATCGTACGAGATCTTTTTCCTTTCGGTCATTGTTTCATACAACCACTCTCTTTGAAAACCCCGCATCGGCACCGCTACTACGTTATAAGCTATCTCCATTCAAACCCATTACCCACTGTAAATTCTTCCACAAAAAAAAAAACAGAAACAAAATTCTCTTTCCCCAGCAGATATCAAACAAAAATAAGGATAACAGCCACTCCATCTCCTCAGGACAAATTTCGGGTCTCCGATATTTAATCTCCTTCTACTTCGAATGTTCGATAGGCTGGCGCCAATCTCGCCTTCGAGTATAAGACGATTAAATAGGGGCAGCTGTCATACCCCAAATTTGTCCTACCCTTTAACTTTAATCTGGCTTAGGCTTCGCATTCACGTACATACATCACTTAGGTCATGATCCATACCCATGCATTCATATCATAGGTGTTATTCAAGGGACAGCAAGAAAAAGCTCCATTGCAAAGAAGTATGATCAGAGAATGAGAAAACTGAGGTATAATCATGTGGCTCTATGTTCATTGAAGTCCTCCTGGATTGGGGTGTCTCTCTGCTTCAAATCAGGGCATTGAGTAGAGGGTACAAGCTTGCAAATCATCTGGTTCTTTAAATCAGGGTTTCACTGACCAAAGTCAACCAGTTGACTTTCTGGTCAACATTTAATCAGAAGTGGCTTCTATGTGTGGAAAACTTCTCATACTGACTGTGTGGATGTGTTTGTTTGACTAGATGTGAGTGGAAGAGATTTAATCGGGAATTTCATCAATAGTCGGAAAAATCGGAACAGTTGACTTTTGGGTCGAAATCGGGAAAATTATTCAAATATTGACTTTTGGTGGAAAATCGGTCAAAGAAAGTCAAAGAAATGAGAAAAATCAAGAAATAATCAAAACTGCCAAATTTGGAAAGTTAGTTGAAATGGGAACTTGCCAAAAGAGGAAAGTTCTACACTTAAAAGAATTTTTGAGTGAATTTCCAATTGGCTGAGCAGCTGACTTCAGGTTCGATTATCATGTTGAAAACGACAGAATTTTAAGACAAGCTCAACATCAAAAGCGTTCGAATCATAGCCCTCTACAATTCTCTAGTTGGTAGTTTTTCCATTTGAAGCTTTATTCAAGAGTTATGTTGGTTTGAAGCTAGAAGAAATGCATTTGTTCAGGTCATTCAGCTAGGCAGATTTTTGGTCATACGTGAAGCATTTTGACAAACATGTGGTGTGCCATATCTCAAGCCAATTTTAGAGTTCTATAAAAATTCCATGGAAGTAAACTTGGTATTATTCCATTATTTGCCATGTCCTATACACAATGAGACAAGAATCAACCCAATTGGGTAAGTATTGAATCAATGATGAAGCTCCAAAGTCAAGCCCTTGCCAAGTCACGCAGTGACAGATTACCAAGCAAAATCCTGGGCAGCATGCATGCATTTCATCGAGCACGTGGCGTGCCAACTTTGAAGCCAATTATATGGAAATTCAGGGATCCTAAAAATTCTAATATGGTACGAAACCACTCTTTGCTATGCCCCCTACACAGTGAAACAAAAAACATGCCGTTTGGATGAACATTGAATCATTTATGGAGCTTCAAAGTCTCACTCTCACAATGAGCAAACCTATGCTTCTGGCTGGGCAAATTTTAGGCCACCCGTGAGCATTTCATCGAATACGTGGCACACTAAATTCAAAGCTAATTTTAGTGAGGCACAAACATTATATGGAGCCAAGTCCAATGCCAAGTGGCTCCTAGCCATGCCCTTTTTCCAATGAGCCATAGGTTATGTCATTTGAACGTGTAACGCGCGAGATAGAGGGACCTAAAGGCACACCTTAGTCAAGTCACATTTCAGCCAAAGGTGTGGACCAGGTTCAAGTCATGCGTGCGCCCTAATCACTAATGGTGATTACCATACTTCAAATCCATTTTAGGAGAGGTTGTGAGCATTATCATAGAAAGTTCTCAACATCAAAATTATTCCATTCATGGCATACTGCAAACATATAGTTGGAAGTTTCTCAATTTGGGGCCTACATCAAGAGATACATGAGGAGCAAGATCACAAAATTCTTGGCTAGATTCAAAAGATCATCAATATTGCATGCCATCAGTACCACACCCCATTACTCACACCATGCTATTGGCTCACACATTCACCCACACCATAACACAATGCACTACACCACACCTTGACCCACCACTCCATATAAAAGCTAATCTCCTTCACAAAAACACACACTCTCATTTTTTTCCCAACTCTCGTTCTCGTCCCTCACCTTCACTCTCTCCTCTCTCTCTTCTCTCTCCCTTTCTCTCCACCGTAACAAACTTCCCTCCTCCATAACAAACTCCTCGAACCTGCAACAAACTTAACCGTTTTGGTTAACCACCACCAATCTTCACAACTTCATCAACCTCCATCACCACCGAGTTCCGTTCAGGCACTTCCATCCTTCATCACTTTCGCACCATCATCATTCTCGTCGAGCATCATCATCATCATAGCCAGCAGCCATCATCAACCTCCATAACCGTTCTCCGCCGCATTCAATCTTCATCATCATCATCACCTTTCCCTTGGCTTAAGAATCAAAGTCACCTTCATATCATCTCCTTTTCGGCAAGAACATGAGCGTGGAAGTCTGAGTTTATTTCTCATACAGATTAAAGATCATCATCATCAAGATTTCGCGAGAAGCGCAGTGACCTTTCCTCTTGGTTCAAGATCCACAAGTAAGTGCATTAAAACTCACTCGCATATAGCACCATGGACTCAGTTGAACCTTGCATACGTATGAAATTTGTGCGATTTCTGGATGTGATTTATTGTGTGTGAAATACTTGCCGTTTACATGTTTAGATCATAAGTTTAAGTTCTATGAGTGCGTACAAGTATAATGATATGTTCAGTATGAGTTTTAGTGAAGATATTGTTGGTTGGGGTTTTGAGAACATTCACGGTTTGAACGTTAGGGGGAGAATCACTAAAATCTAATGGAGGATTTGGAATCTAGACGAAAAAACGAGTGGAGTAGGGATAACGTTCTCCGTTTCTGGGCGTTTCACGACGGTCCGGTGGCGGCGTTTCGCCGGAGAAGATGACCGGAGCATCTCCGGCTCCGGCGACGTCAGTGCATGGCCTTATGTTTCTCCCCTGTTTGGCTTGCGTGTCTGCTTCTTATTGGCTCAGCTTCTCTATTCATTTGTTTTTTGGCTTTTACTAAATGATTGGGAGTGTGACGTGTTTGAGCGTGATTGGGTGAACTGAGTTTTGTCTTGTTGTCACTTAGGGGACTTTGACCTTTGATATTTGCTTTGCGATTTGCATGTCACGTTGAGGAATAATAAGCCATGTAACATTTGCATGTAGTAATAAAGAAATAAAAGTGTAATAAAATGGGAAAGAGAGTGAGCCATGGACCTGATGTGTGTTTGGGCCTAAGAGAACCTTTTCTGAATCATACCCCTTCCTTGCTAACACACCATGCGTGATGTCCATGAGCCTGAGTGCCCTTGTTATTCCCACACCCCTGTTTAAGCCCAGTTCTTTGCTGATGACTGATTTTAGTCTATTTAGGAAATGCTAATACACCCCCCCTGCAGTATAGGTTAGATTTTCATTTTAATTTTTGTTTTGCTTTCATTTTTAGCTCATAATTCCAATTTTAAATCAAATAAAAATGCATAAAACCAATGTGTAGATAGTTTAGATATTGTGAATAATTGTCATGATTTTTGTTAATTTTTCTTAATTGTTTTAGTCCTTTTAATTGAACTTTTTCTTTGCACTACCTTGTAAATAATTCTTTAATAAACTTAGGAATTAATTTTAGTCCCGATTTTTTTCATAGACTTAATTGATGTATGTGTGTTTGTGAATATCATTTACTTGTTGTAGTTCTCAACTTTATTTGTCGTATATCGATTTTCCTTTACCTATTCCATGTATAGTTTTTTTTTCCTATTACTAAAGTGTATAGTTCTAGTTTTATTTTAATTCCCTTGAGTAGACAACAATAACACTTAGATTAGAACTTAGAATTAGTTCCCCATTTCATTCTTTCTTCTTTTCAACTTTTAAAATACTTAATAAAAACCTGACAAAGATCATACTGTCACACTTCTGATATATGGTGGGAAAGAAATGATTGGGGCGTAGGCCCCGATGTACGTTCTTCCCCACGTAGTAGAAAAGAAATGATTGGGGTGTAGGCCCCGATGTACGTTCTTTTCTACTAAACGGAAAAGAAATGATTGGAATGTAGATTTCGATGTATTTCTTATCCGTCATTTAGAGAATCGATTGTGGTGTAGACCTCGATGTGCATTCCCTAAATATTCAAAAAAAACAAACAAAATTCTTTTGGTATGATCTAAGTCACAAAATTAAATCCCCTTAAAAATCACCAACCAAAAATACTTCAAAAAACCTAATGAATGGTCAGATTTAAAGCAAAAGTAAGGAAGTGATGCGAGACCTTGTAGTGGGTTCTCGTCATCATGGAATTACCCTAAAAGACACAAACCAATCTCTCTTTCTTTTCTTAAGGGCACCGTTATTTCCGCTCATACGCATCGTAGGCGATCCCCTTATGCAAGAGCGCGAACGTTAACGCCGCCCAACTAAAAAACACAAAAACAAACAGAAAATCTTTAGCCGAGCTACGGTAACTCTGATTCCTGAAAAGGATACGTAGGCAGCGGGGTAGGGCCCGTGCGAGTACAATTCTTTATTTTCCCTACATTTTGCATTCATTTCGCATGTAGACATAGACATAGTTATACACCCTTTAGATAGAAACAAACATAGGTGGATACCATCGAGTACGATGGGCGCGAGGGGTGCTAATACCTTCCCCTCGCGTAACCGACTCCCGTACCTTGATTCTCTGGTCGCAAGGCCCTGTTCCTTCCCTTGTTAGGTTTTCTGATATTCCTTTCCCTTATGGGATAAATATATTGGTGGCGACTCTGTTCATTTTTCGCGAGCGTGCGACAATAAGGACTTAAGCTCGTTGGGGGGTGCAAGGTGCATGTCCGCGAAACGTTGGCATTTGTCGCACTTCTTTATGTATTCCTTGGCATCATTTTGCATCATGGGCCAATATTATCCGGCTCGGAGGGCTTTCCGAGCGAGGGATTTCCCTCCTAAGTGCTAGGCATTGATTCCTTTGTGTATCTCTCGGAGTATGTGGGGAGTCGTGTCCTCGTCTATGCACTTGAGGAGGGGTATGGAAATTCCTCGCCGGTAGAGGCGATTTTCGATCAAGATGTATGAGCAGGCTCTCCTTCGGATTACAGAGGCTTCTTTTGGGTCGGCGGGCAGGAGGTCGCTGGTTAGGTAATTATATACGGGGGTCATCCAGCAGGACGCGTCTCCGATCGCGTTTACGAGTGTTAATGCGGATGGAGATTTGGTACTGGGTTTTGACAATACTTCCTGGATTACGGATTTGTTGCCCCCTTTCTTCCTCGTGCTGGCTAGCTTTGATAGGACGTCTGCTCGAGAGTTGTGTTCCCTTGGTATGTGTTTTACTTTGGCGCTCCTGAATCGGGCCAGTCTCTCTCGTACGAGTGCCAGGTATTCGGCGAGGGCTTCGCTTTTAACCCGGTATTCGCTTGAGATATGGGACGCGACCAGTAGAGAATCGGTGGATACCTCAATGTCCTCGGCTTCTAGATCGTTTGCGAGGCGCAATCCGGCGAGCAGGGCCTCATATTCGGCTTGGTTATTGGATGTTGGGAACGAGAATGAGAGGGATACTTCTATGAGGGTTCCTTCTCCATTTTCCAGAATGATCCCTGCTCCGCTGCCAGTTGAGCTGGAGGCTCTGTCCACGTATATGATCCATCTTTGGGCGTTGCAATTCGCCGTTTTGGGGAAGACCATTTCGGCCACGAAATCTGCTAAGACCTGTGCCTTAAGGGCTTTTCTTCCTTCGTATTTAACGTCGAACTCTGCGAGTTCTAACGACCAGCGGAGCATCCGTCCGACCATATCGGGTCGTGCAAGCAATTGTTTCACAGGTTGCTCGGTTCGCAAGACTATGGTGTGAGCTAGGAAATAGTGCCTAAGTCTTCGTGCTGCAGTTATTAATGCGAGCCCGACCTTTTCGATCTGTTGGTATCTGATCTCGGGGCCTTGGAGTCCTTTGCTCGTGAAGTAAATGGGTTTCTGGCCTTCCGAGGTTTCGCGTATCAAGGCCGCGCTGACGGCCTCGGTGGCCACTGCGAGATAAAGGTATAGGGTTTCGCCGACCTCAGGCCTTGATAAGACCGGTGGGCTGGACAGGGCTTGCTTGAGATGGAAGAGGGCGCGTTCACACTCTTCCGTCCATTCGAAAGCGGTCTCTTTACGTAAGAGTTTGAATAAGGGAAGGGCATGCTGGGCGGATTTGGCCACAAACCTGGATAGCGACGTGAGCATGCCGTTTAAGGTTTGGATTGACTTTTTTGAGTTCGGGGTGGGCAAGTCCGAAAAAGCTCTGCATATATCCGGGTTTGCTTCGATTCCTCTTTCCGTCAGATAGAAATCGAGGAATTTTCCTGCCCGGACGCCGAACGTACATTTCTCGGGGTTGAACCTCATTTTGCACTTTCGGGCTTGCTCGAAGACCCTTTTAAGATGGGCGGCATGATCGGTTTCTTCTTGGGATTTGACGATCATATCGTCCATGTAGACTTTGAGCATGTCGCCTATTTCCGCGCGGAAGACTTTGTTCATCATGCGCTGATATGTTGCGCCGACGTTCTTCAGATCGAAGGGCATTACGTTGTAATAGTAGTTGCCCGATTCGGTCATGAAGGCCGTGTATTTCTTGTCAGTTTTAGCCATGGGTATTTGATTGTACCCGGAGTAGGCGTCCATAAACGAAAGTAATTTAAAACCGGCGGAATTATCGACTAGTTTATCTATCTTAGGGAAAGGATAAGCATCTTTTGGACAAGCCCTATTAAGATCGGTGTAGTTAGTGCACATGCGCCATTTTCCATTTGATTTTTTAACAAGTACAACATTGGAGAGCCAAGTAGTGTACTTGGCCTCAGATATAAATTTGGCCTCTAGGAGGTCTTTTACAGCTAGTTCGGCCGCAGCCGTTTTTTCTGGTGATTGTTTTATTCTTCTCTGAGCGACGGCCTTGCAGGCAGGGTCGATGGTCAGGTGATGCCAAGCCACCTCTGGGTCGAGCCCGGGTATCTCTGCGGCATTCCAAGCGAATAGGTCGGCATTTTCACGAAGGCAAACTTTGAGTTGTCTTTTGGCCAGGTCCGGCAGGTCTGATCTGATCTTGACTCCCCTGGTCGGATCTTCTCCGAGGGCCACGAGTTCGAAGTCTCCGTCGGGAATTGGTCGGAGGATCCCTTCTAATGTGCCGGAGTTGAATCTCTGCTCGAGTTCTCCCAGAAAACAACTGTCGAGGTCGACGGTTTCGATGCAGGGCACAGATTTGTTGGTTTCTGAGATAGCGCTGGTCGCTGTCTTCTCTTGGGCTGGTGTCTTTATCGTGCTTAGGCCCTTGGCGGAGGCTTCGAAGCATCTCCTGGCCACTTCGATGTCACCGTTGAGTGTCGCTACTTGTCCTTTGGCCGTGTAGTATTTAAGCTTTAGGTGCACGATTGAGGGGACGACAATTAATTCGGCTAGCGTCGGGCGTCCGAGAATGCATTGGTATATCGAGGGGCAGTCGATAACCAGGAATTGGACTTTGACGGCCCTCGCGGTTTCTGCCGATCCGATCGTAACTATGAGCTCGACGAACCCCCGTGGCTTAGTTACCGTGTCGTTGAAACCTTGTAGGTCTGATTCTACGTAGGGGGTGAGGTGATTGTCGTTCAGTTGCAGTGTTCTAAACAGTTGGGAGTACATGATGTCTACCGAACTTCCCTGATCGACCAATATCCACCGCACGTCAAAATTGGCCATCCTTGCCCGGATGAGGAGGGGAATGTTGGCGTTGGGTGCTCCTTCGGGCAGTTCCTCTTTGTAAAAGGAGATGGAGGATGGGCTGCCCTTTGCTTGGTCGAGCGTGGCGGCCTTGCTTGCGCTGGCTGAGATCAACTCATCAAATTTGCGTTTTACGGATCCCACGGTGAGCTTGCTGAATCCTCCACCCGATATGACCATGGCGGAGGGAAACATCTCCCATGCGCTGTGAGGGGAGATAGTTGTCGCCGATTTTGCCCAGTCAGGGAGGTAAAAGTCTTCCGGCCTGGTGATGCTCATGGCCACTTGCATGGTGGGCGTATCTTCCGCTGGCTTTTCCTTGGTGACTGGTTTAGCTTCTTTGGCGGCCTCCTGCTTCTTCGCATATTGCTTCAAATGTCCCTCCCTGATTAATATCTCTATGGCATCCTTTAGGTGGATGCAATCTTCTGTGTTGTGCCCGTGGCCTTTGTGGAATCGGCAGAATTTCGATTTATCCACGTTCGATCGCGCAGGTATGGTTTTAGGGAAGCGGACTTTGCCTGTCTGAAATTCGGCGTTTGCGCACTCGTTTAAGATGCATTCCCTTGAGGCGTTGAGCGGGGTGTATTCTCGGAATTTCCCGGCTGGGGCTTTGTAGTCTTTGGGATCCCGGCCCTTGTCGTCCTTCTTCTTGTCTGTTCCCCGACGGGAATCGTCTTGGCGACCGTTCTTGCTGGTTTCTTCTTGTCTGGAATTGCGTACCGCATGAGCGACCTCTTTTTCCTCATATTGTATGTATGCCTGAGATTTGAGGAAGAACTCGTCAAGAGTGGCCGGCGTTTCGATTCCGACGGCTTTAGCGAAGTCTGGAAAAAAGTTTCCCGAGCACTTTCCATGAAGTGATAGACTCATCAGGCAAACTTTTATACCAAGTCATGGCTCCTTTGCGCAGGGTGGTAGGGAACAAACGACATTTGATAGCACCGGGCACTCCTCTGTTGTCGAGAAGGGCGTCAATGTTCTCTATGTGTTCGTCCGGGTCGGTGGTTCCGTCGTATGTGCCCAGCGGAGGGGGCTTTTCGAGACCGGTTGGCAGGGGAGCCTCTAAGATTGCCTGGGATAGAGGACCATGGCGTTCCTCTTTGTTGTCGCTGGCGGACGGAGAGAAAGATCGGCTCTGGCTACGCCTGTGTCGCCTCCGGTTGTCGCCGTGTGTCATACCCCAAAATTTGCCCATACCATTTCTCATATGCAATCTCAAAATCAAGACATAAAGCTCCAAAACACACTCTCCTGTACAAAGGCTCTGAATTAGGGTTTGGTTCATTCAAAGAAAAATCACTGAATCAAGGGCTCAAAGTGGTTCCATGAGGTCAGCAACATCCCCATAACCCTAAAATCATTATTTGATCAAGGGTTGATCATAATGATGCAAGGAAACATCAGAAGAGTCAAAAGTCAAAAGTTACTATTTTTGGCATGAACTGGAAAAGTCAATCAAACTTTGAAAATTCACCAAATATTCATACTTCATCAGAAAAATTCCCACTAAAGCTTATTTTGAAGGGAATTCATTCCTCTATCCAATGGTCCAAGAATCAGAGCTCATAGATCAATGGTTTAAGAGATATGGCTTCATACATTATAGGTCCTTTTCAAAAGTCAACAAAAAGACATTTTTTTCAAAAGGACATAAAATGAAAATGGAGAATAATTTTGATATGAGACCAAAGACACTAGCTAGAAGACTCTTTAAGGTTTCCAAAAAGTCTACAAGCTTGAAAAAAATATTAAGACATGGAGAAATGGCATGATGTACAAGTTCACCTATTTTTCAAAGGGTGTAAAGCCTAAAACTCAAGATATTTCTAAATGGGCTTGCATTCTTTTTGATTTACCCTCATCATAGGCCCATCCACGTGTTAAAAACAAAGACCTCTTATTTTTCATAATTTTCATTAATTATTTATGATTTTAATTTATTTAAATCATGATTTAATTATATAAAATATGAAAAATAATGAAAGATTTAATTTTCCTTCAATTTCAATCATCATTAATCATTAAAATATTCCAATATTCAGTCAAAATTCGTACAAGAGCAAATTGGGAGGAAAAAAGATTGAAATTGGCCAAATTTGGAAATCTTAACAAATCAATTTTTTTCAAACAAGCAATCCAAGATTCAAGGAAGATTTTATCCAAAATTGTTAACCTAATCTCTTCACCTATATATACACAACAAACACAGAGCATTAGGTCACGATTTTCTGCCTCCAAGAGCCCTAGCTTTGTTCTTAAACTTCAAGAACAAGTCAAGAACGAATTTGGAGTTAGAGTGTGATTCAAGCCGTTCCAAGTATCCCAAAAGATTCGCAGACGCATTCTGAACCTGGTGGGATCACTGCACGCAAGCAACACCCCCTGATTTGCCTCCTGTTAACCGAGGTATGTCATGGAACTTTTTGACTCGATTACCCTAATCCATGCCTCATACACATATTTTGATTGCATAAAATTGTTTGTTATGTTGTACTGAACGTTTCTGGTTGGTTAATACATTGTTTGCATGTTCGTATAGAGATATGCCATTGTAGGGAGTTAGGGTTTCGTTTTAGGGTTTCTTTGTGCAGGGATTTTTATGTGAAATTGAGGCCAGGTTGGAATTCAGGAGGTCTGGGCGAGTTTAATGGTACATTCGCGAAAACTTTTTGTGCGTGTTTTGATGTATTCGTAAGCCCGGACTTCTAGCAACGATGGTTGTCCGTAGGTAAAAACGTTTGCAGGTTTTAGACGACGGCTGAAGGAAGAAGACATAGACGTGTCGCTTCCTGATAGGTTCGTCCACGCGCGCATAAATTTCAAAAGCTGGAGAATCTAGTGCGCGTTACGATGGGCCTCATCCTGCCAGCCATGAGATCTTCGTCTGATTCAATCCAACGCTTTGAAACTGCCAACGTACCATGATCCCTCATAGACGCGCAACACAGAATCAAAAGTTAAGTATTTTGCAATTTTTTTTTATTTTTTTATTATACAGCTCCTTTGGTTTTAATATATATATATATATATATATATATTTTATTTCTTGTAATTTAATTTATTATATATATATATATAGAAATTATATAAAAATCATATAAATTTGTTTTTTTTGTATGTTTATTCAATCATTAATTTATTTATTTATTTTAATAAATTCATATATTCATTTAACAATTTTAAGTTATTTATTTTAAATCTTAAAAATCCATGATTATCTTATTTAAACTCCAAAAATTCATAAAAAATTATTTTTACTTTCGATTTAATTTTCTGATCCCGATTTAATTAATTAGGTCGCAAGACCAGTAATTAATTAAATCGTTTGCATTTTTATTTCAATTCGTACCCTAATCAAGTTTTATAAGATCATGCCATACACTGATTTTATTGTTTTCTATGCTTTATCAGGGTTAGCAACATGATTCGTCCCGAGCGCGCGCCTTCAACAAACCTCGAAGTTAAGTAATTTAATTCTAATTCAATTTAAATTATATTTAGATTATTTTACTTTTAGGGTTTGCTTTGCATTCATCCCTTTTCTGCCTTGCCTTTCAGGGTTAGCCTTAAAGGCGCCCTATTAACCATATCAGATCAAATCCAAGTCGAAGCTAAGTATTATTTATTAATCATTATTAATTTATTTGTCTTTTATTTTATTAGGGTTAACCCTGATTGTCTCTGAACTAATAATGCACTCACTGTACTTTGCCTTCTTGTTCTTCCTCCTTTTCAGGTTTATCAATTGCCAAAGCTACGTCATTGGTAACCCTAAACCTCATTTTATTTTATGCTTTTTATTATTATTACTTATGCCAAACCCTATTAAGGGATCCGTTGGTTACAATTCCCCTTTCCTCCGCTGGTTTCATTTTCCCCCTTCCCTTTATTGCTTTATATACTGCGTGGTTAGTAATCTTAGGGAGTGCAAGCCTTAAACTGAATTAGAATAACTAATTAAAAGATAAGTATCTGAATATAATCACGTGATTGTTGCACACACGCACGCTTTTGGGTAACCTCTCTCTGTTGCCTTGTTGCCTTGTTGCCTGTTGCCTTGTTGCCTGTTGCCTTGTGTTTTTTGCAGAATAAGCCAAGTCCCTCGAATACGAGGATACCTCAGCCATGTTGCCTCGATAAAAAGGTCACGACCCTAAATGATGCTGCCTTCGATACACAAATGACCTCGACCCTCGGAAGTTGCCTACGAATAAGGCTGAGGTATCTTCTGGTTGCCTACAAACAAAGGCTATTCTGATCATTCCCTTTAGACTACCTGCCTCTCTATGGCATGGGTCAGTCTTTGGGCGAATGATATCTCGACGACCCTTCAACCTCCAAACGAAAGGCTTCCTGCCCTCTTATGGCAAGGATAGACCCTTTCATTCTGAAAGGCTAAAAAGAGACCTATCATCTGAGTTTAAGGTAATTGCCCCTAATTGCCTTGCAATGCTCATCTTTAATATTCTTTCTCACAATTCCTCGAAAACTGGCTACGCTCATTTACGAGCTAAAGTCCACTTTTTTCTTTCATCTACTTTTTTCTAAAAAACAAACGAGCAAGCAAAGCAATTAAGAGCCCATGGAAAACCATGGATGCAAAGGGTGCCTTACACCTTCCCTTTGCATAAATTACCCCCCGAACTCAGATTTCTTTAAAAGGTTTTTTTCTGTTTCTTTTAGCCTTTCCGATTTAGTTTGGATAAAATAAAAGTCGGTGGCGACTCTTGCTTACCGCGACATTTCGATTGATAAAAAGTCAGTTCACCGTATTACAGAACTGGCGACTCTGCTGGGGAGAATTTTCTTATAAAAGAGGGGTTACCTTAAAAGTTTAGGAATCACTTAAATGTTTTCTATTGTTTGCTTTGTTTGCTTTATTTTTGCAGGGCTGTTTTGGGTATTTTGCTGTGTGAAAGATCCTAACCCGGATCTGAGTACCTTAGGTAAATGGCATGAGATCAATGAGACTGCACAGCGTATACTGATGTGGTTGATCTGATGGCCATCGTTAGTGTGACACATTGGTTTGTCCTGGTGTTCCTTGGGATCCGACCTGAGGAAATGCTTGGCTGCCGCGTGGTGTCATTAAGCACTAATTCGCCCTTAGAACCTTAGTCGAACTTGACTTTGGCCTTTTAGAAAGTAGTGAGATGGCTGGCTTTGGTTCCGACTGAAGTTGGTTGATACTCGAAGCTACACTCATATGGACTGGACTTTCAGGACCTTTTCGGTTGGCGATTCGATTGCCGAACTGAGATAAGCGCCTTCGAGAAAGGTCAAGGATATGAGCTCCCTAGAACCCGATCTTTATATAGGACAGGTTTGAACCGACTAAACTTCAGGGGGAGGGTACGCACCTCTGGACTACATGCAAGCCTAACCTTAAGGCAAAATTGTGTGACTTGTTTGTGTTTGTTATCTACTTGACATCATGACATCATAAACATCATGAGCATCATAACATCATGACTAACCATCCGAGGACCAAGGAATTCATCTTTGTTCTGTTTTGTAGGTTATGGAGACTAGAAACACCATTCGAGTTAACTTTGTGAAGATACCTTCCGAACTGAAAGAATTGGTATTAGAGATTCCTGGAGGTTCCCGATTCTCTGAAAGACATGGTCTCTTGCCCAGTTTAGTTACTTCAGGTTTTGACGAAGAAATGATGAGTGTACTATTTCAATTCTTCGATCCCGAGCATCATTGTTTTACTTTCCCGGATTATCAGTTGGTACCTACTATGGAAGAGTTTGCTGACATACTTGGACTCCCCATCCGAGATCAGATTCCGTTCACTGGTTTGGAAGAAATTCCAAAATTAGAAGTTATCGCTCCCGCTTTACATCTTAAGAAGTCTGATATTGATGGTCATTGGGAAACCAGAAGTGGAGTCAAGGGATTCCTCACTAAGTTCTTATTCGGAAAAGCTCGCATGTTTTTGAAGTCCATGAGTTATCAAGCCTTCGAAGACATATTAGCTTTACTCATTTATGGTTTGGTATTATTCCCTAATCCTGATCAGTTCATTGATGTGCACGCCATAAAGATATTTCTGACACGCAATCCAGTTCCTACCTTGCTTGGAGATATCCTACACTCTCTTCACACTCGTACTATGAAGAAACGAGGGACTCTTATGTGTTGCATACCTTTGTTATCTAAGTGGTTTATTTCGCACTTGCCTCGCTCAGTAATGAGGAACGACCAAAGGTTGAAATGGCACAAGAGAATAATGTCACTTTCACATTCTGATATCCGTTGGCTGTCTTTATCCAAGGAAAGTTTCACCATGATCGACCGTTGTGGACAATATCCTAATGTGCCTTTACTTGGCATACGAGGGGGTATCACTTATAATCCTTGCTTGGCTTTACGACAATTTGGTTACGCTCGAAGAGATGGTCCTCACCATATGCTTATACAAGGGATTGTGTTTGATTATGAAGATGATACTCAGAATCACCGCCGGAAGTTCATACGAGCTTGGGATATGGTAAATAGAGTTGATAACAAAAGCTTGGGACAAAGAAACTCCATTCCTTTGGGGCCTTATCTTAGATGGGTGCGCACTCGTGCTCAACGTCTCGTCATGCCTTATCCATATGTCCTACCTGTGATAGTGGAGCCCGATTGCGAGGAAAAAGTTCCTCAAGTTATTGCTCATCCAGACATGCCAACTGACATCGAAGAATTAAAGAGATCTTGGATTCAATTAAAGGAAGAAAGAGACACTTTTGAAGCTCAGTTTCGTGCTAAAGAAAAGAAAGTATTAGAGCTCACAAGGCTACTTCAAGCGGAGCAAGGCATCAACAACTTCATCGGTTCAAAAAGGAAGCGTCCATGGGAGACTTGAAGACTTTTATGTTTATTATTATTTTATATTTTATTCCTAGTTTATATTTTCATTATTGTAAAAGATACGAATAAAACAAATTGCAAATCCTTTCACTTAAGTATTATTAATAAAGTTTCTTTTGTTTTGTTTTAAACAAATTTGAATTCCAAGGTCCTCGAAACATTGCATATGCATAATCATGTCATTCATAAACATCACATCACAGGTTTCATAAAAACAAATGCCTCATCGCTGTTTATTTCAGCAAGAAAGATGGATGTCGAACAAACTGTCAAGAATCTCCAAGCTCAGAATGCTGAATTTCAAGCTCTGATTCTGAACCTGGCCAATGGGCAAAATGAACTGAAAGCTCTTCTGACTAAGAAGGAAAAGAAGACCCAGAAGCCCAAAGGAGTGATCAATCTGGGAAGAAGGTTCAAAGGTCGTCCCAGGAGGGCCGAGGATGCTGAAATCCCTAAGAATGAGGAAGATGAAGAGAGAGATGATCTCAGTGTCAAGAACAATCAGGGAAGCCATGTAGGTTCTGATGGTGGAGAAGAAGAAGAAGAAGACGAGTATCCCCAAGACGAGGATTACGCTGATGAGAAGTATATGCTACTGGAAGAGCGTCTGAGAAGTGTGGAAATTCAGAAGGTACCTGGGTTGGATTTTGAAGAATTAGGACTCGTTCCTGGGGTCGTTATTCCTCCGAAGTTCAAGACTCCCGCCTTTGCTAAGTATGATGGAGTCTCTTGTCCTAAACTACACTTGAGGTCTTATGTAAGGAAGATTCAGCCTCACACTGCTGATAAGAGGCTCTGGATCCATTTCTTTCAGGAAAGCTTATCTGGAACTCAACTCGAATGGTACTATCAACTGGAAAGTACCAACATCCATACCTGGGAGGATTTAGTTGTTGCCTTCTATAAGCAATACCAATATAATTCCGATCTCGCACCAACTCACATGCAACTACAAAGCATGTCTATGGGACCTAAGGAAAGTTTCAAGGAGTATGCTCAGAAATGGAGAGATCTAGCTGGAAGAGTCAAACCTTCCTTGGCCGACAGAGAGATGGTAGATATGTTCATGAATACACTGACTGGCCCCTTCTATAGTCATTTGCTGGGAAGTTCGTCATCTGGATTCACTGACCTCATACTGACTGGGGAACGTGTTGAAAGCGGTATTCGAAGCGGTAAAATTCAAGTGGCTACGTATGCTAATACCTCAAAGAAAGCGCACAATGAGAGGAATGAATCTAATACTGTGGGGACGGTCCTAGCCTCCAATCAAGTGCCGACACGACAAAGGGGCAACCAACGTAAACAAGGTGCATCTAAAAGGCAATTCACAAAGATCAACATAACTTTGGCCGAAGCGTTACAACAGTTGCTTAAAGCAGGGTTGATTACTCTAAAGGATCCTCCTCTGAAGCCCAACACCTTATCTCATCAGTATAATCCTAATGCAAGATGCGCTTATCACTCTGATAGTATTGGACATGACACAGAGAATTGTTGGCCGTTGAAGAACAAGATCCAAGATATGATCGACGCTGGTGAAATTGAGTTCGACCATCCTGCAACTCCTAATGTGATCACTGCTCCCATGCCTAATCACAACAAGATTGCTAATACTATGGGTGGCTAGAAGGATGAACGTTTTAGATCATTAGATTTACTTTTGTTTGCAATTTCTATTCTGTTTGTTTAAACATTCGACTTATGATAGACATTATCTGTTTTAATAATTATCATCAGTGCATTGCATATGTTTATCTTGAATACATTATTTCGTTACCACTCATTTCAAATCACGTATTTACTTTGCATATGTTTTGTGTTTATTCAACTCCTGCTAAGCTGTAAGCCTTTTGAGGGAGGATGACGAAAACAATACCGCAACCTCATACAATATGCTTTTGAACGGACTATGTTGACGATGTACAGGCATTGTTTCAATTCCTAAACAGTGGAGATATAAGGATGTTAATCCCTCGTCAACCCCTTTGAGCCTAAGAAGTAGAAGTTTCTTCCTTGTACTAATTAAAATCATTGATTATAACCTGGGGCAGGGTAGTTCTCAGTTAATTTGGCTGTGCATTCTATTTTAAGAGAATCATTCAATACACCTTTCGATAAAGGCTTCAATCACAAGCGTTCATCCGCACACATCAAAGAAGTGTTGGAGATGACAAT
Organism: Vicia villosa; assembly: GCF_029867415.1. Taxonomy (NCBI): domain Eukaryota; kingdom Viridiplantae; phylum Streptophyta; class Magnoliopsida; order Fabales; family Fabaceae; genus Vicia; species Vicia villosa. The sequence continues at coordinate 127,523,751 of NC_081184.1, read as the reverse complement.
CAAAAGACAATGATGGTTCGTCAATCATCAAACAAGACAGTCAATATCTTCAAAAGAAAAAATGAAAAATATATATATACAAAGAAAAGCCTGCTAAGTCAAAAATCAAAAGACGACTTAGGCAAAATCAAGGCATCCTGCTGACTGTAATCTCAGAAATAAAAAGTTCAGGCAAAAGTTAGGGATATCAAAAGATGAAAAAAGAGAAGTCAATATACAACACAATGTTGTGACTACCAAAGGAAGAAGCGACTGCCATCTCAAAAGCTTTCCTTGCTTGTGAACCATCATCATTATCAAAGGTGCAAATCCAAAAGTCTCTTGGAACCTGAATGCACAAGTTGAATTAACTGAGCTTAGGATCGAAGATCATCACGAAGAGGGGTGGGTACAATCAATTTTTGAGCCTTTATCCTTCGTTTCTTAAACCGTGAACCAAGCCACGTTACAACCCTTAAAAGTCCTAACTGAAGCATGGTTAGTTCGAAAGCATACTGTCACAAAAAAGGTATCCTGACTCCTTAAGGTTTACCACAAATGCTGAGTTGACACTTCGTTTTTTTACAAACATCACGTTTTTATAAACATCATGCTTTTACATATCCAATTTTAATGTTTTTCAACAAACTCAAGACAAACGTATGCAGTGCATCTCATGAATACATTATTAAACATATTCTGCTACATAATTTCAAATGTTAGCAACAGAAAGAATTTGCACAGGGTACAACTAATGATTGAAAGTTATCCCGACAGAAAAAATTACTCCAAGGAAGCCCTGTCTCTTACGTATACAAGGGGCATGACATGTTTTCGTCCAATCAATCTGGGGCAATCAAGTCAAGATTCTGAGAATCTCTCATGGATGCTCGAACAATCAGGGGCATGCATCCAAGTATATCTAAAACTACTCCCCAATCAATGTAAGATATTGTCATGACCCTATGATTACTGGGGGCATATCGCCCATAGTGAACATCTCATAAAGTCCTCGCGAGGCGAATCTTTCCAAAGTTCCTGCTAACTGGGGCAAATCTATGCAAGTCCAAATTCAACATCTTGATCAATACTCAGTGGCGTGTCCTGAACCAAGTAGTAAGTTACTATGATACTGGGGGCAACTTTCAAGACACCCATGTCTCCCCACAGAGCCAGGTTCACAAAACCACCTCCCCGCAGAGTAATCATTAAGAAGACATCTTTAAACATATTCGTCTCAACAAAGACATGACTCCCCAACAGAGTTTACATCTTCCGCATTACCGGTCATCCAATATGTTGCTCTTCTCCAACATGGTTTATCTCTAAAAACAGGGTACATCAAACTACTAATCATCCCCAAGTAGAAACCATAAATCACCAGCTGAGCATCTTCAAGACAAGATCCGACAATAAAATCACAAGGATATAGAGATTTATTTTCTCAATCAGGACAACATAAATCATATTCGCATATCATATGTCATAAACATATTCATACATTGCATACATCACTTCATGCAAGTTTCTCATTTATTTTGAGAATCCCATCTCATTCATTACATGCATCATGACATTGCATACTTTGTTTTCAGGTTCCGCCTCGACAATCATTCCTCTCAGATATAATCAAGCTGGAGATTCATTCTGACAAGCCTTTTTACATTCCAAAACTTCGTCAAATAACTCATCAACCCTAACAAACAAACATTCTCTATCAGATATGGTCTAATATACGACCCGTTCCGGTATTTTTAGTCAGATATGGTCTAAATGTATGACTCGTTCTGGCATTATCCATCAGATATGGTCTAATATACGACCCGTTCCGGTATTTTTAGTCAGATATGGTCTAAATGTATGACTCGTTCTGGCATTATCCATCAGATATGGTTTAATGTATGACTCGTTCTGGTTTTCACCCTCAGATATGGTTTAATGAATAACTCGTTCTGATATCCCTCCTCAGATATGGTCTAATATATGGTCTAAATGTATGGCCCGTTTCTCTTATCACGAACAACGCTAACACGATCAATCTCTAACAAATACTTCTCAAACACTCCAAACCGAATCTAATGTATGATTTGCTGGATGGCATCTTCAAGCCCATCTCCGAGAAAAGTCCCTATATCAGCTAGGGCAAATTTCTTGGTATTCTAGTGTTCAATCATCTTCCACCTTCAGATACCGACTGGCATACAAACCACTCTACATCTTCAGGTCTAAGATAATTGAACAGGGGCAGCTGTCATACCCCAAAATTTGCCCATACCATTTCTCATATGCAATCTCAAAATCAAGACATAAAGCTCCAAAACACACTCTCCTGTACAAAGGCTCTGAATTAGGGTTTGGTTCATTCAAAGAAAAATCACTGAATCAAGGGCTCAAAGTGGTTCCATGAGGTCAGCATGTCATACCCCAAAATTTGCCCTCCTATGTTCAGTCAAGGTCTCCTCTATTCATCTTCAATGGCTATAGGTTCAAAGGACCGTTCAAGTCACTTTCTTCTAATTGAGGGTCTCAAGGCTAGGGTTTGCGTCTTATCAAAAGAATCTGAATCTTCAAAGTCTCAAATGGGTCTCAAGGTGTCTCGTATATCTCAAAGTATCCTCATGTCAATTATTAAGCTTCTATTCCAAGGATTGCTCGCTCAATGGCTCAGATGACCAATAATCGACTATGATGACCTAAAAGTCAACTATAGTCAAAATACAGTCAAACTTCAAGATTTTTGGTCAACATCAAGTATGTGAGGTTATATCCATCATTTAGTCAAAGGTTGATCATGATCCATCAATAGAAACTCAGAAATGAACAAATGCAAAAGGTTCAAATTAGGGTTTCTTTAGGAGAAAGTCAACACAACTTTGACTGGTCATAACTTTCACACGGAGTATCAGAAATTTCTCAACCAAAGCTTGTTCTCAAGGAAATTTCATCCTCTAAAACTTTGATGTTGGGCCCGGAATCAAGAAACGCACCGTTTGGGAGATATGGACGAAAACATTATAGGTCCTCCACGAGGGTCAACAAAAACACCTTTTGGGTCAAAGCTCACAACTCGAGTATGGAAGTTTCAATTGAGATGAAACCAAAGGCATCATTTATAGGACACATTAAGCTTTCCAAAGTGGTCAAAATCACTTTCATGTGATTAAAAATAAGAGAGATATGATCGGAAGAAGTTGGCTAAAATTCTAGAAACTCATAGAAACCAAAGTGATGGATTTGGAGTTTATGATTAAATAGGGCCTAAGATATGGATGTCAAATTTAACCATGGGCCTTATAATGATTCTTAAAATAATTATTTTATGTTTATAATATTTATTTTTATTTATTTGAATTTTAGTTCAATTAAATATTAATAATTCATATAAAATATAAAATAACTTGTTTTAATCAAAGATTAAATTGCCAAATCAAATCCAATAACCCAAATATTATTATTTTTGATAAAAATTAGTGATAATAGGATGAGAAAGGTTTAACTCAAGATTGAAGGCAAAAATAGAAAAAATCATATATTCTTGAATCAATTTTATATTTCTCCAAAAAGCCAAAGATTCAAGCCCATTAGTTAACCCTAAAGACACTCATATATATTCTAAAATACTCAGCACACAAGGGGAGGACGAAAAATGAGAAGGAGGCAAGGGTTCTAAAGGATGCAAAAATCACATAAACTTGTCAAAATTCGAATCCTAATAGGGAGGCCTCCTCAGAGCTTTTGAAGGCGTTCCATCTTATTCTAGAGGTAAGGAGAGGTAAGGGGGATCCTTTGAACAGTCCCATACTCATCATACAGTTATATACACTTCCGTGTTTCTTTAAGTTATGTTCATTATCGTTTTTTTAATTGTAGCTTGTTTCAATTAAAACTAATATCCCTAATAAGTTTGTATGATGTTTTAGATGCGATTTGAGTATTTATTTACAGTTTTTGGGGCCAAGAGCTTGAATCACCATTGTTAGGGCAAAGGAACACAAAGCATTTGTGTTCATGGTTCCAAACATTTTAAAGACAAATTGAAGGCACCATTGATTTCAGAACGTAGTAATTATGAGATCTGGGTAATTTATTTGTTAAGATAACATTATTTTGTCCTAATTAAATTTTGTGTTTATGTTATTGAAACACCATGAAACCGTGACTTTGAGGACGATTTAATACATGATATAGCGTGTTATTTGCTCCAAATTAATGATGGTTGTGTTCATGGAATTTAGTGCTACAATTTTGGTTCAAATTTTGTTTGATTTCGTGGAGAATCGAGGGAGTTACGATCATGAGAAGATGAAGGAGGGAGCTGCGTTTTTTGCACCATGGAAGAGCATTTCACGATTCATGCAGCCCCCATGAAGAAGACGATTGCGTGTCTTCATGGGATTGGTCCGTCTGGCTGGTCAAACTTTCTAGTTTCTCTCTCCGTCTTGATTGGCTGCGCATGGATGGCCTGGGACCCGCGTTTGACTTCAACCACTCACCAGGTTTCTTATTATTTATTTATATCAAGGTGATGTATTAACAAATAACATGTGCAGCCCATTTGGCCAAGTGAAGAGATTTGCATCCTTGAAAACCAGGGTTCGATCCCTGCTAGTGCACAAATATTTTCTTGCATTTTCTTGTCCGTGGATCCCATGTAGCCAGGCGCTGCATGCATACGGTGCACCTTCGTCCTCCCACCACCGGATCTCCTACAATCCAATCTAACGTACTAGGATTGCAAGGCTTACCATGGGCATTCAAAGGCAACAACACCAGATTGGAGCCAGGTTCTCTTAGCCTTTATTTTATTATTATTTAGTTATTTAAATCAAATGATAGTAAATTGTATTTAGTTTAATTTATTTATTTAAATTAGGATTAGAATACATAATTAGAAAAATGATTAAGTTAAAATTATCTTCCCGATTATTTTCCCGATTAATCCGATTTAATTAAATTAATTTTAATTATAAAAAGCAACAAAAAAAACCTTAGGAGATTGTTATCAATTCATTAGGGTTTGATCAATCCCATTAGCCCTTTGGCCAAGGATATTAGGATTTAATTTATTATTCGTTTCGACTAAATCTATTGGTCGCGATGGTTAATAATCGATTAATTTAATTAATCAAATCCTATAAATTAAAATAAACTTACTTTTGCTAAATGGTTTTAACCATCTTATTGGTTATGATGATTAGTATATTTCCCCTTATCAATTCGTTATTATTTGTAATCGAATCTATCGATTATGAGGGGTAACGATAAATTAATAAATTAATAATTAAAATACATCAATTTGCTAAAAGTGATAATCGAATCAATCGATTAGAATTGCCAGCAATCCTTTACTAATCTGTTAACTATGGTGATCGAATCTATTGATCATTGCGGTTAATGGTAACGAATAAAAATCAGGGTTGTACGCCCAAAACATTTAAAACACTAAACCACAAACCACGGATTTTCATCTCTTCAATTCTGCGATGTTCACAACTACGATAAGGTAATTCAAAATACCTTCGAACTTCGCATTTCAAATCAAATTCAAATACATTCAAATTCAATTCTAAGGCGTACAACCCTGTGCCCGAACTACGTTGACTCTGATTCTCCATAAGGAGATACGTAGGCACTTGGCAACAAGGCGAGTCCTCCTCCCTAAAATCTCAATTTTCTCCTTATTCAATTCTTTAGTTATAAAACCTCAATATTTTAGCCATAAACCTTGACCTTAGATTCAAAGCCAATAGGAAAGGGTTGAGGGTGCCTAACACCTTCCCTCGACCTGAATATAGTATCTTACCCTGATCTCTATACTGCGTAGGGTTTCCTATTCGCCCTTCAGAATAGGTGGCGACTCTCTAAGTTAAATTTTTAGGGCAGGTTGCTACACAGCAACATCCCCATAACCCTAAAATCATTATTTGATCAAGGGTTGATCATAATGATGCAAGGAAACATCAGAAGAGTCAAAAGTCAAAAGTTACTATTTTTGGCATGAACTGGAAAAGTCAATCAAACTTTGAAAATTCACCAAATATTCATACTTCATCAGAAAAATTCCCACTAAAGCTTATTTTGAAGGGAATTCATTCCTCTATCCAATGGTCCAAGAATCAGAGCTCATAGATCAATGGTTTAAGAGATATGGCTTCATACATTATAGGTCCTTTTCAAAAGTCAACAAAAAGACATTTTTTTCAAAAGGACATAAAATGAAAATGGAGAATAATTTTGATATGAGACCAAAGACACTAGCTAGAAGACTCTTTAAGGTTTCCAAAAAGTCTACAAGCTTGAAAAAATATTAAGACATGGAGAAATGGCATGATGTACAAGTTCACCTATTTTTCAAAGGGTGTAAAGCCTAAAACTCAAGATATTTCTAAATGGGCTTGCATTCTTTTTGATTTACCCTCATCATAGGCCCATCCACGTGTTAAAAACAAAGACCTCTTATTTTTCATAATTTTCATTAATTATTTATGATTTTAATTTATTTAAATCATGATTTAATTATATAAAATATGAAAAATAATGAAAGATTTAATTTTCCTTCAATTTCAATCATCATTAATCATTAAAATATTCCAATATTCAGTCAAAATTCGTACAAGAGCAAATTGGGAGGAAAAAAGATTGAAATTGGCCAAATTTGGAAATCTTAACAAATCAATTTTTTTCAAACAAGCAATCCAAGATTCAAGGAAGATTTTATCCAAAATTGTTAACCTAATCTCTTCACCTATATATACACAACAAACACAGAGCATTAGGTCACGATTTTCTGCCTCCAAGAGCCCTAGCTTTGTTCTTAAACTTCAAGAACAAGTCAAGAACGAATTTGGAGTTAGAGTGTGATTCAAGCCGTTCCAAGTATCCCAAAAGATTCGCAGACGCATTCTGAACCTGGTGGGATCACTGCACGCAAGCAACACCCCCTGATTTGCCTCCTGTTAACCGAGGTATGTCATGGAACTTTTTGACTCGATTACCCTAATCCATGCCTCATACACATATTTTGATTGCATAAAATTGTTTGTTATGTTGTACTGAACGTTTCTGGTTGGTTAATACATTGTTTGCATGTTCGTATAGAGATATGCCATTGTAGGGAGTTAGGGTTTCGTTTTAGGGTTTCTTTGTGCAGGGATTTTTATGTGAAATTGAGGCCAGGTTGGAATTCAGGAGGTCTGGGCGAGTTTAATGGTACATTCGCGAAAACTTTTTGTGCGTGTTTTGATGTATTCGTAAGCCCAGACTTCTAGCAACGATGGTTGTCCGTAGGTAAAAACGTTTGCAGGTTTTAGACGACGGCTGAAGGAAGAAGACATAGACGTGTCGCTTCCTGATAGGTTCGTCCACGCGCGCGCATAAATTTCAAAAGCTGGAGAATCTAGTGCGCGTTGGCTCATACGCATACGATGGGCCTCATCCTGCCAGCCATGAGATCTTCGTCTGATTCAATCCAACGCTTTGAAACTGCCAACGTACCATGATCCCTCATAGACGCGCAACACAGAATCAAAAGTTAAGTATTTTGCAATTTTTTTTTTTATTTTTTTATTATACAGCTCCTTTGGTTTTAATATATATATATATATATTTTATTTCTTGTAATTTAATTTATTATACATATATATATAGAAATTATATAAAAATCATATAAAATTGTTTTTTTGTATGTTTATTCAATCATTAATTTATTTATTTATTTTAATAAATTCATATATTCATTTAACAATTTTAAGTTATTTATTTTAAATCTTAAAAATCCATGATTATCTTATTTAAACTCCAAAAATTCATAAAAAATTATTTTTACTTTCGATTTAATTTTCTGATCCCGATTTAATTAATTAGGTCGCAAGACCAGTAATTAATTAAATCGTTTGCATTTTTATTTCAATTCGTACCCTAATCAAGTTTTATAAGATCATGCCATACACTGATTTTATTGTTTTCTATGCTTTATCAGGGTTAGCAACATGATTCGTCCCGAGCGCGCGCCTTCAACAAACCTCGAAGTTAAGTAATTTAATTCTAATTCAATTTAAATTATATTTAGATTATTTTACTTTTAGGGTTTGCTTTGCATTCATCCCTTTTCTGCCTTGCCTTTCAGGGTTAGCCTTAAAGGCGCCCTATTAACCATATCAGATCAAATCCAAGTCGAAGCTAAGTATTATTTATTAATCATTATTAATTTATTTGTCTTTTATTTTATTAGGGTTAACCCTGATTGTCTCTGAACTAATAATGCACTCACTGTACTTTGCCTTCTTGTTCTTCCTCCTTTTCAGGTTTATCAATTGCCAAAGCTACGTCATTGGTAACCCTAAACCTCATTTTATTTTATGCTTTTTATTATTATTACTTATGCCAAACCCTATTAAGGGATCCGCTGGTTACAATTCCCCTTTCCTCCGCTGGTTTCATTTTCCCCCTTCCCTTTATTGCTTTATATACTGCGTGGTTAGTAATCTTAGGGAGTGCAAGCCTTAAACTGAATTAGAATAACTAATTAAAAGATAAGTATCTGAATATAATCACGTGATTGTTGCACACACGCACGCTTTTGGGTAACCTCTCTCTGTTGCCTTGTTGCCTTGTTGCCTGTTGCCTTGTTGCCTGTTGCCTTGTGTTTTTTGCAGAATAAGCCAAGTCCCTCGAATACGAGGATACCTCAGCCATGTTGCCTCGATAAAAAGGTCACGACCCTAAATGATGCTGCCTTCGATACACAAATGACCTCGACCCTCGGAAGTTGCCTACGAATAAGGCTGAGGTATCTTCTGGTTGCCTACAAACAAAGGCTATTCTGATCATTCCCTTTAGACTACCTGCCTCTCTATGGCATGGGTCAGTCTTTGGGCGAATGATATCTCGACGACTCTTCAACCTCCAAACGAAAGGCTTCCTGCCCTCTTATGGCAAGGATAGACCCTTTCATTCTGAAAGGCTAAAAAGAGACCTATCATCTGAGTTTAAGGTAATTGCCCCTAATTGCCTTGCAATGCTCATCTTTAATATTCTTTCTCACAATTCCTCGAAAACTGGCTACGCTCATTTACGAGCTAAAGTCCACTTTTTTCTTTCATCTACTTTTTTCTAAAAAACAAACGAGCAAGCAAAGCAATTAAGAGCCCATGGAAAACCATGGATGCAAAGGGTGCCTTACACCTTCCCTTTGCATAAATTACTCCCCGAACTCAGATTTCTTTAAAAGGTTTTTTTCTGTTTCTTTTAGCCTTTCCGATTTAGTTTGGATAAAATAAAAGTCGGTGGCGACTCTTGCTTACCGCGACATTTCGATTGATAAAAAGTCAGTTCACCGTATTACACCGTGTCTTGCCGGCGGTGATCTAGACTTCCTTTTTGGCCAAAGGGACTGTGAACGGTGTCGGGAACGTTGGTCGCTCGACCCTTTCTTGGAAGAGGGACCTGCATTCTCCCTGGGGGAGGGGGAACGAGGGCGTTTCTTGGTGACTACTTTATGTCGAGAACGAGTTTTGTGATTGGGGGGAGTTTTTGAGCGGCGCTTCTGCTCGAGGGCCCCGATTCGGTCACTTTGCTGTTGTATGAGCGCATTGGTTTGGGCAAGAGCATCTAGAACAACGTTTATGGTCTGATCTTGAGGAGTCTGTCCTTTGGAGAGGAAAGGATTGCCCAGACTTTCTTCGTGGTTGTCCTTCCCGCTCGTATCTTTGAAGCGATGAAATTGATCATCTTGGAGATCTTTTGGGGAAGGGGACGCTGTGACACCGTTTCGAGGGATGGTGTTTCTGGAAGGTGGAACGACGGAGATGTCATTTTTCTTGAGTATTGCAGCGTCTAATGAAGAGGGATCTTCGTTATTGCCGGCCATGAGTGATGATTTGATTAGAGCTTTGGTTCCTGGGTTCTTGCAGGAGGCAAGAATGGATCAAGAAAGTGCAAGAATAAGGAACAGGGGAGCTAGATTTCCCACAGACGGCGCCACTGATCTTATCGAGCAGATCAGATGGCCATCAACGATGAAGTCTTGAAGTTCCGAACAGTTGATAGGGAAAAAGGGTGTTGTACCTGCAAGGCACTCCGATGCCAAAGTAAGTATATGTTCCACAAGGTACAACAAAGTGAGAGAGTTTTTTTGGGGTAAGAAAAAGATTACCTTGCCCTCTGTGAGGAGAGGGCTTATTTATAAGATGTTTGTGTGCCAGTTGGACTCCTCTTTCTGGGGCGGATATTTAGGTGACGCGTGAACTGACTGCTTACCGGGCACGAGGGTCCCTCGTGGTCGGTAGCCTCGTTAATATGCCCGGAGCGTTCGGGTGAACCTTGGCACGCGCGGTCTAAATTGATTTGGGCCGAAGGCTGGGTTGGCCCAATTATATTGATTGGATCCGTCCAGAACACTAATTAAATGATAAAAGATTTGTCTTCAAAATCTTATTTCATTATTTAATTTAATAAAACTACTTAATGATATTTAATTATTAAGTAATTAAAATTAAATCTCGTAATCAAAAGGAAAATTAAGAGTAAAAGACGCAAAATGTAAATCGATTAATCGATCCAAGAAATAGTGACAATGCAACTACGATTAAAACAACTTTGATTCAAGGACCTAACTTAATGACATGCAAAAGTGATTGAAACAGTTTTTTATACAAAAAATGATTACTAACTAAACAATGAGAAATCAAATGTGAATTCAATGCTATAGTGCAATGGAACATAGAAACGAGTGACACCATTATTAGTGAGGCCAATGCAGATGACTTACAAATGTAGATGAATTGATAAAATGAAAAAAATTAGGGGACAAAATTAGGGTATGACAGCCTCTCAAGACTTCCTTTGACCCCTTCATATCTTTTAGGATACTTTTCTCTCCTTGGAAAATATATCCTTTCTTGTCGAATTCACCAAGAGAAATCAAACTTCTCTTTAAATTAAGTACATACCTGACTTCAGTCAACAACCTTATTGACTCAGCATGGAGCTTGAATGTCACAGATCCAACACCTGCAATCTTGCAAGCTTTGTTGTTTCACACCAATACAGACCCACCTTCTTGATCACATAATTCCTCGAACAAGTCTTTGTTTAGAGTCATGTGCCAAGTACAACCTGAATCCATAATCCACTCCTTACTAGAGTCCATGCTCGAAACCACAAGAACATGAGATGAGTCGAAATCATCTTGAATAATGGATGTGTTGTCATTATCATTACCTTCATGATATTTCAGGCGTTTAGAGCACACCTTTCTTGTGTAACCCTCCTTCTTACAATTATAGCATCAAATACTAGATGCTTCACCATTGTAAGACTTATGCTAAATTTTACCTTTCTTCTTATCGAACTTATCATCCTTTTGAAAGAATTTTCCCTTAACGGAAAAACCTTCACCAACCGTCGAAGGTTTATGCTCCTTTCATTTGTTCAAGTCCTTAGAATACAAGGTTGATTGAAATTCTTCGAAAGTTAGAGACTCTCTTCCATACAAGAGAGTTTCTTTGAAGTGAGCATGTGTTATAGGAAAAGCGCACGACAGAAACAACACTTGATCTTCATCATCGATCTTCACATCAATATTTTCTCTCTCCTCCATCATTTATTTTAATAATGGAGGAAAGAGAAAAAAATATCCACCATTTATTTTAAAATCTAATGGTTCATATTCATTCTCATTTTCTCACATAAAAATGACATTCTCATAGGATACGTCCTTATATATATCACTTTCCTATTATATATAGATTTTGATCCCACAGTTATAATTAATGTGTGATTTTGACCCTTTTCTTAAATTCATGATTTTGGATCTTCCATATTTAAATCAGCCTTGACATTTCGATGACTCAATAAAAATTGTTATTGAGAGTGGGAATATTTTCGTTAACATGACAACAATACCTCCAAAGTATTTAAATGCTTATAAATAAATTGGAATACAAGCAACAAGGCACATAACTAAAAACTGAAAAATTTCATACCTGTAACCTCTTACAACTGCTACAAAACAGAAAATACTAACAGTGGTAACCGGTAACTGAGAATGGATAACTGACTACACCATATACAAAATCACTTATTTTCAGTTTATTTGACTTTTTATCTCACTTGTACTGGTTACACTCCTGTGGTAATCAGTTACAACACTTGAATTATCAAAATTCTCTTAAAACACCGCCTTAATTCAAGTGCTCCAAGTCTTCAATTCTCATGTTCATCTTCAACCTTTTGAACACTTCAATTGTGACTTCCTTAGTCAACAAATCAGCCACATGGTCTTCACTTCTACAATATTCCAATCTCAATCTTCCTTCATTAACAAGCTCTCTCAAGTAATGAGACCTCATCTCAATATGCTTGCTCATCCCATGTGAAATTTGGTTCTTAGCAAGGTTTATAGAGGAAATATTATCAACCAGTAGCGTTACAACGTCACCCTCATTGCTGCATAGCTCCTTCAATAGATTCATTAGCCATGTGGCTTGACACGCACACAACAAAGCTACAGTGTACTCGACCTCACAAGATGAGAGTGCTAGTACTAGCTCCTTCTTCAAACACCATGAAATTGGTGTTCAACTGAACACAAAGATGTATTTAGTTGTAGACTTTCAATCATCTTTATCTCCGCACCAGTTGGAATAAATAATATCAAGTAAATTGCATTTTTTGTTGTGTCCATTGATGGAAGGATAATTCCAAAGACAATAGATCCTTTGATGTATCTTAGAATTATATTATCTGCTGCCAAGTGAGACACCTTCGGTCTCTCCATGAATATACTCACAATACTGACACTAAACGCCAAATCTGGCCGTATATTGCACAAGTAACGCAAGGATCCAATCGGCCTCTTATATTGAGTTGGATTAACATCTTGCTCATACTCATTCTTTGACAACTGTAGCCTCCTTTTAGTTGGAATAATGGAGGCATTACAATACTCTATTTCAAACTTCTTCAAAATCTCAAGCGCATACCTTCTTTGGTGCATAAGCAATCCCTGTTGGAATAAGTTTGGTTCTGCAAAAATCCTTGAGTTTCGATAATAACAAAGTATACAAAATATAGAAAATAATTGTTCAACTTAATTTTTTTTGTTAAATGCGTATATTATGTAAACAAACATTGGACTCTAGGCTAGCAAACTCTGAACCCTTGACTCTAGAAATCAAACTCGCTCAAAAGATATAAAAATGTATTTACAACGAAAGTCAAGCATCTATATTACAAAGTCAACAATTCTAAAAGAATTTGTCTAGAATGACTCTGACCAACACTCTGATAATTCAAGCTTCTAGAATTTCAAGCCTTTATACTCAAGAATCTGAAGTCTAATTTCAACTAACACACACATTCCATGATTTGAACTCTAATTAAGCTTCACCATCTCTTATAAGAAGCCTATGGTTCATGAGGACATATTCTGATAGAGAAAATTATGGAAATAGTATAAATAGTACAAAATCATATATTCTTTCCACTATCCTGAAAATTAGGATAAAGGATTGTACTATTGTACCAATGTTTGTTTCCACTCATCTCATCATGTCTCCCACTATGCTGCAAGCACCACTCTATTATGGGACAATAAAGAACCCCCATGCAAGCTATAATAAGGATATTCCAACTTCACCCTCCAAATAACATCTTCTTATATTTAAAGAGGTATTTGATGTTTGGAATATATTAAAGGACAAAGAAAAAAACAGAGAAACTACACAAAGAAGTAAATCCATTTTTTTATAAAAGCTTTATTTCTTTCATTCTTTGTTAAGAAAATCTTGTTTGTATTAAACTTGTGTATCTCCTTATTTTAGAAGCAACTTTGTAAACACAATCTTGTATTATTAACCTTTGGTTAATTTCCTTGACGGACTAGTACTTAGTTAGAATCCGTGAGAAGTCTTTGACAGTGTGTCATTGAGTTTATAATCAAAGTTTTGATCAATGGATTAAGTCCTTATTGAGAAGATGAAATCAACTTGGCAGGTGGACTGGAGATGCTTTGTTAACAGTGAACCAGGAAAAAATCCTAGTGTCTTTTATCATTGTTGAATCTTTGTTGTTTGTATTCTTGATTAGTGAAAAAAGTGTTGGTCAAGAAACCCAATTTAAACCCCCAATTTCTTATGTTTCTTTGCACCTTCAATTGGCATCAAAGCTTCGGTTCTGGTATTGGTTATTTTATATCAAACACTTAATTGTGTCAGATAAAGATGTAATTTTTGAAAATCAATGGCAGGTGTTAACAATGATAAAGATCACTACCATTCTAAACCTCCAGTCTTTGATTGAGACAAGTTTGAATATTGGAAGGATAGAGTCGAAAATTTCTTCCTTGATTTTGATGCAGATTAGTGGGATATGGTCATATATGGCTACACCCATCCTCTGAATAAGAATGACGCCGAAATGGAAAGAAGTGAAATGAGTGATCAACAGAAGAAGGATAACAAAAATTATCATAAGTCAATAACTATTATATTGAATGCTATTTCATACACTAAGTATGAAAATATAATAAATAGAGACTTTGGAAAGTCTATATTTGATTCCCTTAGGATGAATAATGAAGAAAATGAACAAGTTAAAGAAACCAAGGCTCTGGCCTTGATTTAGAAGTATGAAGCATTCAAAATGGAGGAAGAAGAAGTAATTATTAAGGATATGTTCTTAAGGTTTCAAAGTCTCGTTGTTCGCTTGAAAGTATTGAACAAAGATTATACCACTGCAGACCATGTACAGAAAATAATCAGAAGCCTGCAAAAGAAATGGAGGCCAATGGTGACTGCACTTAAGATGTCAAAGAATCTGAACAGTATAACTCTTGAAGAGCATGTAAGCTCTCTAAGAAGTCATGAAATTGCGCAAGAAGATGATGCCTCAAAAGAAAGGATGTAGCTTTGAAGTCTAAAAGAATGTCTAAAAATACTAGACCTCTTCATGCTGAAGAAGAAGAATCTGAAGAAGATTCTGGTGAAGAGGACGACGTGTCTTTGCTATCTAGAAGATTTAACCAACTCTGGACGCAAATTCAGAAGAATTTCAGGGGCTACAAGTGAACATGTGGACATTTTGAGTCAACCTCTGGACAGAAGAAGTTTGGAGCTGACAAAGAAGTTATTTTCTATGAATTCAAAGAGCTTGACCATTACAAGAATGAGTGTCCCAAACTCATCAAAGAAAATCCAAAGAAGAAGCTCTTCAAAGACAAGAAGAAGGTTCTGATGGCAACGTGGGACGACTCTGATTCTTCATAAGATGACTTTGAAGAAGAGCAAACTAATGTGCCGTTTATGGCAAGTGCAGAAGCATGTAAATTTAAATCAGAATTAGATTTAGACATTGAAGAGGTATTATCTAATTTAACTCGCTCTGAACTTGAATTATCTTTAATCGGAATTATTAAAAAGAGTCAGAGACTTCAGAAAATTTACAAGAATAAAAAAAGTGAATCAAGATAAAATCCTTGTGTCTTTTATCATTGTTGAATCTTTGTTGTTTGTGTTCTTGGGTTGCGAAAAAGTTTTGGTCTAGAAACCCAATTCAAACCCCTATTTCTTGTGTTTTTGCACCTTCAATCCAAGAATAAGACATACTTTAAATTATCTCCACAACTAAATTAATTGATTAAATAAATAATCTTAAAACATTAATTCAACAAACAACGATAAATGACCCGTCTCAGTGTTACAGATTATAGCAAACAAAAATAAAAATAATGCGAAAATAATAATTAAACGAAGAGGCATCAACGTCATCCTCCATTTCACAATGATCATGTTTCTTCAACTTGAGCATTTGTACCATAATTTATAGAACACCACACACAAAACAAAACAAAACAAGGGTGATAATATGCTCAAAATATGTTAGCGGTGTAAAAGATAACAAGGGTATCATATTTAAAACAATCATCAAACGTATAACTCATTTATAACAACAATAATCAATTCATTGTGTTAATATGTATGCAATGTGAACAACATCTCGAATCAAATGCATGTGGTACCAATTTTGGACATCAAAGTTATGTTATTGTTCTCATCCACTCCCTAATGGTTCCTCTTCGAACTTGGTTCCTCTTTGAATCCATACTTATCACTAATCCCCTCTTTTGAACCAGTGGCTCGTCACTTCTATCAAACATATACATGATGCATGATATGTATCAACAACATACATGTGCAATATTCACCATTGGTTCCCCTTTGAACCATACACAATGCCAAATAAGGCCACAATAATAGTTCTCATTAGAACTACACTCCTTGACATAATTATAATTCACAACATTTAATTATAAAAACACTTCAAAGATTATTCATTTATTCATACTATTTTAACATAACAATTTCACTCGTCAAATTCACCAAAACAACATAAAAAGGCATTCACATACGAAAACAACTTGAGAAGTTGAATCTATAAGCCGGCCGCGAGGGTCAACAAGTCATAGGGATGATGGTCGTCACCCTGTCCGTCACACCCTTCCCTCACCAATTCTGCCTAGGAACCATGATGGTCAACCCGTCACTCAGCTGACGCCGGCCAGGTTTCCCAGATGCATGACAGTCAGCCCGTCACCGCTGTGCAGAAAACCTAAATTACAATTTTTGCCATGGGAGCTCATTCAAAGCTCCGATTTCGATTCACAATCACCCAAATTGCACACAAAACATCACATATATAATTTATACTACATCTATTTTATCAATTCTCTACTGATTCATCCATTAATCCACCAAATTAACACAACCTAACCACATTTTCATCACTTGAAAACATAATAACATGAACAACACAACTCCGATTTTCACATACAAAGGCACACAGAATTCAACTGTAATAACAACAAATTGAGATAGATTTTTACACAAACCTTCTCCAAGCACAAAAACATTAACAATGGAGGAAAAACATTGGAAATCAAAGAAGAGGGTGAAGACCCATCTCTAGCCTTCATGCAAATTCTCCCTTACCTCAATTTTCTAGTAGCAATCCAAGCTTTTTGGCTATGGTGTTCTTCCTTTCCAAAATCTCTCATAAGTTTCCTTGCCTTTTTCTCTCAATTTCACGTTCTTACTACTTTAGCTCCCCTTATCTTTTCTATTTATTTAACCTAATATTAATTTAAATAAATTCTACATTTTTTCTTATTCCACCCTCTCACTCTAATTTTTTCATCAATTCAATTTTAACCCCCAAAACTCATAATTTCCTATTTTTTATTATTTTAATTAACTAAAAATCTAATAAATCTCAATAAATCCCACAATTAATAAATAATCCCCATAAATATTTTATCAAAAAAATAAATAAATAAAAATGATTTAAAAAATTAATTAAAATTATTAATTTAAAACTTTGGGTGTTACAAAACATGCACAGTAAATTTAAGGATGTCAATGGGCGCGAAATAGGGGCGAAAAATACATATTTATTTGGCAAAATTATACCCAGGGTCCTTTAAGTTATTTTATTGTAACAAGTTGGTCCTTGATGTTTTTTTCGCTACAAGTTGGTCTTTTATGTTAACTAACGTCTGCACAGTTAACCTTTTTCATAAACTTCGTTCCAAAAAAACCGAAGTGACACTAATGGTGTTGATGTATCACTTAACATACGTTAGAGACCATCATTGAATCCTATAATAAAATTTTCAGAATTTTTTAGAGCATAAAAATATTTTTAAACTAATTAAAATGCACACAAAAGAAATAAATTAAATAAAAATAATAAAACAGAAAATAAAATTCTCAGAAAATTACACAAAATGTAAAATGAGGAGAAATATTTTTAGGAATTTTTTTCATAATTTTTGGACCAACAATGAGTTTAATATGAATTTTAAAAGTTAAAAGCGAAATAAAATAAAATTAATAAAACAGAAAAAAGGTCAACGATGCATACATTAGTTAACATAAAGGACTAACTTATAGCAAAAAAAATATAAAGGACCAACATGTTACAATAAAATAACTTAAAGAACCCTGAGTATAATTTTGCCTATTTATTTTCATTCGCACCCTCAAAATAGTTGAAGATTCTTATCCATTTTAGACTAAAATTCTTTGTTGATTTTTAATATTAATTTTTTTCCTTCATTTTAGTAGGTGAGGAGGGGAGGAACCGGTTATCATTACATTACACGGCACTCCACATTCCACCCAAACCATTTGAAGGACACCCAATATAGCACTTGTCCGCTTTAAGGGAACTTTTTTTTTTGCCATATTGTCACATGGGTCCCCTGCTTCGCATCGTATGTATCTAGCAAAAGAATCAAAGAAAAAAGAAGATAGCACATGAAGTAACGCTCGTCGTAGCACCTGAATATAACGCTCATACACGCAGAGGCATTTTCTCAAACACGTAGATGGCACACTTGTTATCTTATGTTTTTTCATAAAAATGGAGATGCGGGGTATCGATCCCCGTACCTCTCGCATGCTAAGCGAGCGCTCTACCATCTGAGCTACATCCCCTTGATATTAGTTTGTTCTATCAAACTCTTTCTGTTACAAATTTCTGCAACATACTAGTCAATATGGACGTTTTTGCCTACACAAAATGCAGTCAAGATTTGACTATGTGGTGAGATTGTGACATGGAATGATTTCTGAGCATACTAAAATTAACCAAAATGAGCAATATGAATACAACAGTTCTACTTTTTTGGTGCCGAGACAAAAGGAGAAGAAGAAAAGTCAGTTTCACAAACATGGCTAAGGAACAAGCTTCAAAAAGTGGTCGTAGATAAAAGACACACACAATTCAGGTGAGTACCAAGAACTGAATTAGAAACACCAACTACTTGTAATATATGCTATTATTATTATTATTATCAATTATCATGTGATGTGCGGTGGTATGGTATAGGATTCATTCAGATGTCTTCATTCTATCTACTTTTCTTCTGCTAACTTGTCAGATAAAGTAGGGTTGCGTGATGGTTTTTCTCTGAAAGTGAAAGCTAAAATTCTTAACTCCCATCTAAAGCAACACAAATAAATACACTGTCACATGTGTTTTTTATGCCTACTAAATAAAGCAACGCTGCAACGGTTTTCATAAATACTAGTTAGCTTTCAATACAATCCATGACCCTACACACTAGTGAAACCTTCACACACAATCTAACTCTTTCTCAGACTCTTCCCACTAGAGTTGAGTCTTCTTGCTTCAAAATTCAAATGGTCACCAAATTTCAAAACCGGCTTCCATTATCACTCTCACCCACATCTCCAATCCCTTCCAAGGTACTACTACTATCTTTTCTCGTTTCGAAATATTTGATTTCTATCTTCACCGCATTTTAAATAATGGGTTGTTTTTGTTTGTATGTTTCATTGTAGTATCATACTTAAAAATGTGATTTTTATGTTTTTTTTTTTTTAAATTGAAGTTTCGGGATTTTGTGGGAGATAAGCATTGCCTAGAAACAATGGTGGAGACTCCGGTTAATGGGAGAATAAGGCAAGCTTTTACAGTTGTAAACGGAGGCCACGATGTTGGCTTGACTAGTACTCCTCCTAGCATTGCTGGATCGGATTATGGTGTGATAGAGTTCACAAGAGAGGATGTTGAGGCGTTGCTAAATGAAAAAGCCAAAAAGAAAGAGAGGTTTAATTATAAGGTAAGTTCGAGCTTTAGATTTTGAGGTCGTTAAGTTTATATATTTAAATTTGAGATTAATGTAACTTGTTATGTTTTTTAGGAAAGATGCGAAAATATGGTGGATTATATAAAAAGGCTTAAGGTTTGTATCAAATGGTTCCAAGACATTGAGATGAGCTACTCAATAGAGCAGGAAAAGTTAAAGAATTCACTGGAAATGACTCAGCAAAAGAGTGTAGAAATCGGTAAGGTTAATTATCATTTTTCTTCGCTTTGGGATTTGATAATGCTATTGCTTGCTGATTTTTATTACTAATATGCTTAGGTTTATTTGATTATTACAGAGTTGCTGCTTAAAATCAAGGAAGAGGAAATGAACTTAATCATTGCAGAAATGAGAAAGAATTGTACTTCTTTACAAGAGAAATTGATAAAGGAAGAAGTAGAGAAGTCGGTAAGAAAGATTTTGAACTTGTCTTTTGAAATTTGGAAAAAAATATGGAAGGAAATTTTAATCCTAATAAGCTTTGAAAATATTTTCGAAACACAAGGCTGCTGTGGATTCCCTTGTTAAAGAGAGAGAAGCAAGGCTTGATATTGAGAGGTCACATACCACTCTTTCTGAGGATATTGGAAGAGCTCAACGAGAGATTCAAAGTGCGAATCAGAAGGTAAAATAATAGTATAATTCTAGTTCAATGAATTCCTTTTCACTTCTTTTTAAATACTAATATAAATGACTGTCTTAATTGATGAATTTCTGCAGATATCATCACTCAATGAGATGTATAAGCGGTTACAAGAATACATAACGAGTTTACAGCAGTACAATGGAAAACTTCATACGGAGCTTTCATCAGTTGAAGATGAACTTAAACGCGTAGAGAAAGAGAAGGCTGCTGCAGTGGAGAACATCGCTATGTTAAGTGCTCAACTTACTTTATCCATTGTAAGTTTGCTTTCACGCGAACCTTTTCAATCGGAATTCAAGTAGATTATGTGATAAATAAATACTTAATCTATACACAGAAAGGCTTTTCATTAGCACAAAAAGGTGGAACTGCAATTTTTTTGTTGACTAGGATAAAGGACTAAAATGAATCGTATGATATCATGCAACTCGTATATTACCCAGTTTCGTTGGTTCTTTTTATAGTCTTCTCAAGAAGAAGCCACAAAACAGAAGGACGATCTTTCTAGTGAAGTTGCTTCACTTAGAGGAGAGTTGCATCAAATAAGAGATGATAGAGACCGTCGATTATCTCAAGCAGAAACCTTAAATGCTGATTTGATGAGATTAAAAGAATCTAGGGAAAACTCCTGCGTTGAATTGGACAGCTTGACATTAAAAGCGAATGAACTGGAGGTTGGTTTCTATATCTGATTTTCTTCTACTAAACATCGCACCTTTTTATTAATAGAGTCGTGATAGGATGAGTTTCCTTCACAGGAAAAAAGTTCTTTGAAAGAGAATCAAATAAAGGCATTGCAAGAACAGTTAGCAACTGCAGAGGAGAAACTGCAGGTAATAAAGACGTATTTTTGAAAAATGTTGCATACTATTCAATATAAAAACCGTACAAGAACCTAATAAAAGCTTATGAGGGTTATTCAACATATGCACTATTATGATTATAATGTTGTTAATAACTTATGTTCCTTGTTAGGTGTCTGATATATCTGTATTCGAGACTAGGACGGAATTTATAGGGCAACAAAAATTTGTTGATGAGTTGCAAAGACGCTTGGAAGATGCAGAATATAAACTTATAGAAGGGGAGAGGCTACGGAAGAAACTACACAATACCATTTTGGTAATTCAGTGAACCAAAATTTTTGTTGATTATAAGAAAAAAATGGCACCTTATTAATCTCAATTTTAACAGGAGTTAAAAGGGAACATCCGTGTATTCTGTCGGGTGAGGCCTTTGTTACACGATGAAAGCCGTAGCACGGAAGGGAAGATATTCAGTTATCCAACATCAATGGATGCTTCTGGTCGACAAATTGACCTAGCCCAAAATGGTATATCTTCTTGTGATAATGGATTTGAGAGTATACCTTTTTCTATAATTAATTTAGTCATCATCATATTATTAAATTGCCAGCTCATGTCACTCCTGTTTTGTTCTTAGGCCAGAAACATTCTTTCACATTTGATAAAGTTTTTATACCAGAGGTATCACAAGAAGAAGTTTTTGTAGAAATTTCACAGCTTGTACAAAGTGCTCTTGATGGTTATAAGGTAATTCAAAGTTCTTCTGTTATAAGTATTGCATAGCATTTTTTTCGCATTTCTCTTGAAATATTATGATGTTTTTCAATTTTCAGGTTTGCATCTTTGCCTATGGTCAAACCGGATCAGGGAAAACCTATACAATGATGGGAAGACCTGGACATCCGGAGGAAAAGGGATTGATACCTCGTTCGTTAGAACAAATATTTCAAACGAAACAGTCTCAGCAACCTCAAGGCTGGAAATATGAAATGCAGGTAACATTAGAGTAATTTCTAGTATTACGAAGTAATGTAAATATTTCTTTTGAACATGACATGAGAAGGTTTTTGTTATGAAATTTGTTGCAGGTATCAATGTTAGAAATATACAACGAAACCATTCGTGATCTGATGTCGACAAACAGATTGTCGTCGGAAAATGGCACTCCTGGAAAGCAATATACAATCAAACATGATGCAAGTGGAAATACACAAGTTTCTGATCTTACAGTAGTGGATGTTCACAGTGCAAAAGAAGTCGCGTTTCTTTTAAATCAAGCTGCAAATAGCAGGTAACTATTGTTAAAACACTGCAAATGAAATTTTCCATTTTATGACTAGAATTAGACAGCCACATACTTGACAATTTTATGGCAAATTTAACTGTATCGATTATTTTGGTTATTTCCTCTTAGATCTGTGGGAAAAACTCAGATGAATGAACAGTCATCAAGAAGCCATTTCGTGTTCACTCTTCGAATATATGGTGTAAATGAGGTAATGAAGTTTCTATTAAGATAATAGTCTAATCAAAACTTTATTTTATACTTATTCTCCATTCGTATTTCAATCTTGCGTAGTCACAAATAATTAATGACATGCATCATGATGCAACCTATTTTATTTTTAATCCAGAGTACTGATCAACAAGTACAAGGTGTTCTGAATCTAATTGACCTTGCTGGTAGCGAGCGTCTCTCGAAGAGTGGTTCAACTGGTGATCGGTTGAAAGAAACTCAAGTATGTAAAATCGTGATATTTCTTTTCCGTTTATGCTTATTTTATTTGAAAATAGTGTAACTTCACTTTTTATATGTGATCAGGCAATCAATAGAAGCTTGTCATCATTGAGCGATGTCATATTTGCCTTGGCCAAGAAGGAAGATCATGTGCCATTCAGAAACTCAAAGCTTACATATCTACTTCAAGTAATTATTATTCTCTTATTGTCTCACATGGCATTTCTTAAATTTTACGCTACATTGATGATTTCTTTGTTATCGGATTTGAATGATTTAACACGATCGTCTAATGATGATTGAACAGCCTTGTCTCGGTGGAGACTCAAAGACATTAATGTTCGTAAACATATCACCCGATCCTTCTTCGGTTAGCGAGTCACTATGCTCACTCAGGTTTGCTTCAAGAGTCAATGCTTGCGAGATTGGAACACCTCGTCGTCAGACCAATGGCCGTGCGACAGACTCTCGTTTGAGCTATTTCTAATCTTAAATAACAAAGATGTATATTTTTTCTAACCAACTGTGGAAATCAAGTTCTGGAGGAGTATCGCAATAAGAATGAAAACGAGTTTGATCGATTCTAACAACGGCATGTAGCTTGTATAGTGAAGTTATTGAGCTTGGATTTAGTCGAAACCACACTGTAATAGTTCAATTTGTTTTCTGCTTAATGTAATGTATTTATTTTACTTTTACAACATTTCTCTTATATAAATTGGAAAATGAAAGATTAATCCTAGAAAGATTTTAGAATGTCAATGCCAATGATAGGTTGGATAAGGTTGCAGATTTTTTGACAAAATAGGATAAGATCACAGTTAAGATGATATTTAAAACAACTCAAATTGTATTAAAATAATATGCATCAGATATTAATTTAATATTAATCTAAATGTCATCATAAATATACACCAATGACCATTATAGAATACCAGCTCCATAGTTATCTTTTTTGTTTTATTAGTAATAATACAACTCTGTAGTTATCTAAATTCAAGAGTGTTTGAATGAGATGATTCAGGTCTCTTTCATCTTATCTAGAGATTTTAGATTTGAATTCACATTGATTTCAAAGTGTCGTTTCTTCGACCTACTACTACATAGCCACGATTGAGTTTGTAACTTAAATTGTTTTGCTATCTTTGCAATCACATCCCGGTAGTAAGCAATTCAAAACTTTGACAGGGTGTGTTTAGAAAACTTGAAAATCACCGTGAGACAGAAACTACACATACCAGCTTCTTAAAATCACGGTGAAAAGGACTTAAGCTTAGAATGCGAAAGAAATATCCCTAGAGCCAGAAATAGCAACAGTATTAGTATGTAACACAAAGCTTTCAAAGCATGTCAAAGGGTAGGGATAAGGTTGATTTATGTTATAATGATATGATATGCAGACCCAAAATTCAAGACAAGGATGGCCTACTACACAATTCAAAATGGCCTACTTGACAGTCAATATCATGATGATATTATAAGAAATCAAGCGATTTTGGCCGTGAAAATGACACGATGACATGATCTTTATCTAAAATTGTTAGTTTCTCATGGGAATAAGAAACCTTAATATTCAAGATTTTGTGGCCAGTTTTTAGCCTACAAAAGTGTAATACTAGAATAGATTCCTTGCTTGTTACTGATTTAGTTCCTATCATATAAAAAAATGAATAAAGAAAACTAGTTACTTTATTCTCGTGTTGATTCTTAACTGTCCAATATTCTATCTCGTACAAAATCGCAGATCTTACCCCAACCCAACAAAATTTTCCCTACTAAACAAACCTTACAAGTAGCATGATATGTCAACTAGTAAGATATTTTGTTTAATTTGACTACACTCTTTATTTTTTAATTATTATGAATAGATGATAAAAGCTTTTGTCTAACTGTAATTTGCATGAACCACATGAGCAAAGCTGAAAAATTGGCCAACATAATGGCCCCAGCTAGATAAGATCGCTTACATGACAAATCTTCTATTTCCTTCTAAAGTGTATATATATAGAGAGAGAACTGGGAACACTCTTTTGAAGAAGTAGAAAAAAATGGGTGGTCAACAACAGCATAAAAAGTCCAAGGTTGTGAAAATAGACTCATTGAAATCATGGGAACAGTACATCACAGAAGCTACAAATAAAGGCTACTTTGTAAGTCTCATAAACTCTATGGTGATTCATTTTATTATAAATCATGTTGCATGTAAAATTATAGCAATTGGTTGGTTAGTTGGTTATGGTTTCAGCTTCAGATAGCATTAAGGATGAATAGCTTTTTTTTTATTTTAGTCATAAAATATTTGCAGGTTATGGTTCATTTCTCTGCTTATTGGTGCATGCCTTCTATTGCTATGGACCCTTTCTTTGAAGAATTGGCTTCCACCTATCAAGATGTAATCTTTCTCAAGGTGGATGTAGATGAGGTTAAGGTAATTTATGTGTAGAGCCTATAGAGTCTTTCCTTTTGATTTGTGTTTGGAACAAAGTTATTTAATCCATATGTATTCCACCACCTAAACTATAATGACACCTCACTTGGAATAAATTGTATTTGCCGCGTCCGTTTTTGAGGGTGTACAAGGAGGGCTACCGCATAGGGCCTAAAATTTGTCTCTGTTAAACCGTACCTAAATAGAGCCCCATAAAATCTCTACCACTGATAAAACATGGTTAAATAGGATCTATAACAGTTTTTTCATAGTTGAACAGTGACTAATATATACAGAGTCTCTAAAAACTTAAAATAGTTCTGGTAATTAAATTCAAACACTTCCATTTTCTTAAATTATTATTAATATTGACGTATCAGTATCAGGGTTAGTATCATGTCAATGTCTATTTGCGAGTGCTTTATAAATCACAATATCTTGGAAATTTTCAATTAATCTATTCCTATGTTGGAGCCTCTAATTTGCAGCACATGCAATGTTATTCAATATTTTCAAATTGTTTATTTTCTGATTTCAAACCTCACTTTGAGGTCACATGAACCTGTGTCAGTATTACTGGTTTTGTGCCTTTAACTTATAATAATGGCATTATTAACTTTATAGATGATATCACTATGTGGCCTATAATAATAATAATAATAATAATATCTTTCATTATCTTTTTTGGATTGTTTCAAGGGACAAATTCCATGAATAAGTGCTAAGTTAGTAACCACCTTTTGTTTCAATAATATGTGAATTTCTGGTTCAATTGCCTCCAAGTTGGAATTCAAAGCCAATATTCCACCCTTATAATAATAGCATTATTGATCATAAATATATTCCAGTGACATTAATATGTGACCAATATTAATATCTTATGCAATCCTCTTAATGCTGTTTATCACTTGCATTCATAATTCTCTTAACAAACTTTTGTTAATTTGGACTGTTGTATGCTTTGTGTGACTCTAACTCTATCTAGGAAGTAGCCACCAAGATGGAAATCAATGCCATGCCTACTTTTTTGTTGATGAATGGAGAAACTCCTGTGGATAAAATTGTTGGTGCAAATCCTGATGAATTGAGGAAAAGGATGGATCAACTCATTCCTCAAAATCCTTCTGTTGTATGATGACCACATTGAACAAATAAAGTTTACCAGAGATGTAAATATGATTTATTTCATGTGTAAAATAATGTATATTCCAAGAGTAGTAGTGTTGATTTTTTTATTATTTGTAAATTATGTGTGGAGTGTATGTGAAGTTGCTATTTGAATATATAAATATTCTTTGATGTCGTGTCAACATATAACTTGCCTTGTACTTAGAGCAAGACAGGTTTTTCAATAGCTTTCTTTTGATGTCTTGTTCTGATTGCATGGCTTGATGCCTTTTCATATATAGAGGTTACAGCTAATCATCACAATTAATGAGTGGATCAGTGGAAGTTAATTCCTAATTTTACTAGCCTATTAGAGACCGATCATAGAAGTCAAATATGTGACATACTTTTGAATTTTGATGATGAATGGAGATTCCCTTAGGATCTAGAATTACCTCAAGACTAAAAAAATGCACTATTATAGAAAATAATAATTAAATCCGATGAGATATGAGGCGTTACCTCAATTTTACATGGAAAGTAACGAACAATATCATAAAAAGCATATTATATTATCTCTCGAATAGAAATTCACCGGCAGAAAAGGTGTAATGATCAAAGGTTCGATCACTATTGACATCTTTTTGAATTTTTAAATAGTGAAAACATCTTTCTCGTCGGTTTTGTCATTCAACCAACAGATAAAATAAAATTGAATTTATTATATCTAATGTGAATTGCTAATTCACCAAATCCAAATTGAACATATAACTCTTTAAATTAATTTACAAAATAATTTTATGAATAATTATTTTATATTTGAAAAACAACTTACACTAATCAATAATTTTTAAACATTGTGTAACTCATCATTCATCTTCTGCTCTTTAATGGTTAGAATCTCATTTAATGTTTAAAGTTCTTCATTTAAATACTTTACAAAATAAATAAGTACTCTCTCTGGTCTCAAATATAAGCAACAAAAATAATTTTATGGTCTTAAATATAAGCAAAAACAAATCTATATTTATTACATTCAATGTCACTATTTCAAATATACCCCTACAATTTTTTTATATTATAAATGTTTGCAACAATTTCCAAAGCAAAAAATAGGGGTAAAATTAGAAAGAATGTAAAAATTAAATACATTGAGACATCATCCTTAAATGATGAGTTTTTTTTTTTTTGCAAATTTACTTATATTTAAAACAGGAGGGAGTATGAAAGAAAGTTGAATAAAAATTATAAGGCATTAAAGAGATTTTAATCATACGAAAAAAGGGGATGAATGAATTACAGAATGTTTGAAAAATATTGAAAGAGTGTAAGATATTTTTCAAATACAGATAATTTTTCATATTATTATTTTCAAAATCAATTTAATAGGTTATATGTTCAAAGAGGGGTTAGTGAAACAAATCATTGACATTAGATATAATAAATTAAATTATATTTTATGTCACTATAATGTCTTCTTAATATGTTCGGGGAACAAGAGAAAAGTTGTACAAAGAATCACAAAAACATAATCTCAAACTTAATAACTAAAAAAAAGATATAGCTTTCAAAACTTTGCTAAATAGGACAACTAATCAACAACAACAATAACATCAAAACAACAGTAAATGTATCTTTTTTAATAAGCAATTTGTACCCAGCAAGATTCGAACCTGAGAGCTTGAAAGGAGCACACTCTCAAGACCCAAGCGTTTCACCGCTAGACAACACACACGCACACTACAGATTATTAAAATATTTCATATAAAATGAGACATGTTACACTATTTAGATATCTAAATAAAAACATAATTAGAACTAGTAATATGTTTTTGTGACTAAATAAAAAGGAATTATTATGAATGCGAGTAAAGGATAATCCAAATAGAATGAATGCAATTCTTCATATCATGTTTTGGGCAGATGTTTCAAACTGTATAATGAGCGTTTGAGCTTGCACACACCAATAAATAAAGAAAACAAATCTTGAAGAGGGTTCATATAAATATTTTTAAACTAAATATAAATTTTATAACGAGATCAATTGTCATTTTGACAACTGACACATGTATCTCATCAAAATCAATATATATTCCTACTTGTTTTTTAAGGTAACTAATATAGCTTTGTAACGGTTGAGGCATCCATTCGAATTTAATTTTATAGAATACACTTATTTGTAGTCTATGTTTGACATCAAAAAGGATGGGAGTAATATCTTATGTGAAATTCTCTTAAAGATTCTGAAGCTCCTCATTTATTGTTTTTATATTGTACATATCTTTAACAGATCGTGAGTAACAAGTCGAAATATATATACTAGAGAGTAAGGCTCTTAGTGAAATGTTTGACCAGTACATGTTCAAGTGGCTAGTCAACATCAGAAAGAGAGTTAGAACCTATTATTTGTGTTGATTGACATATACATTTTTTTGGTTTTTCATGTTCTATAGATTGATGCATAATAGATAAATTGGGAAGAACCTAAATATAATTAATTGTGGGAGAAATACAATGAAACGTAAATTAATAATGAAAAACAAACACATTTTGAAAAATGTAGAAGTCGGTAGTAGTCACAGTTTGGTAAAAAAAAACACGCACATCTAATATTATGTACATCACAATAATTAGATTAAGTTTTAAAAATACAAAAGTGTTGTGAAAAACGATGTCAAGAACAAAATATAATAGGCAATTAGGAAAGATAAGAAGAACACAAGAATTGGTTATAACTGTTATTCTTTTACTTTCTCTTAAAACAAGATTACAAGTTTACAAGAATAACAAATAACCTCTTTCACCCTAAATTAGGATTTGCAGCTTACCAATGATGAGAGACTAGTATGCTATTTATAATAAAACATAACATACTATTTAATGGGCTTTTTCCACAATGCTCATTACACAAGTCAACTTAATAAACAAGCTAACTTAACAAATTAGGGTTTAAACACTAAAACCTAATTTAACATGCTAACAACCCTAGCATCTTCGACACAAGCATGTGAACAACCTTCGACTTCATGCTTAATCCTGTCGAACCAAGAAACTATCCTTCGACCATACTATAGTTCGATCCAATATCTCACAAATATCCACCTTGGACCTAACTCTACAACGTCAAGGGAACAAATTAGCTTTCTTCATGCAGCTTTATCAACTGCATACAGTGGAAAAACTTGCAACTCGACAATGTCTTGGTGATCATATCAGCAGCATTATCCTCAGTCGAAACTTTTCGCACTTGGACTTTTTCACGCTCGAATACTCCTCTGACGAAATGCAGCCTCACATCAATGTGCTTAGTTCGCTTATGATTGGCTGAAATCTTCAACATGTGTATTGCACTTTGACTATCACATTTAACAGTGATACCTCGACCTTGAAGTTTCAGCTCCTTTGCAAAACCTTCAAGCCACAATGCTTCTTTCACAACTTCAATTAGGGAAATATACTCTGCTTCAGTGGTTGATAGAGAAACAACCTTCTGAAGTGTTGCTTTCCAACTAACTGCAGTGCCAAACATAGTGAAAACATATCCAGAAATAGATTTTCTAGAATCCATACAACCTGCATAATCAGAGTTGACATATACTTCGATTGTTGCTTTACTATCTTCACCAAAGGCTCCACCATAAATTAGGACCCTGTTCAGAGGCCCATTTATGTACCTTAAAATCCACTTCGATGTTTGCCAGTGAGCCTTTTCAGGATTCGCCATGTACCTGCTTACAAGACTTACTGCATATGTTATCTCGGGTCTAGTACATACCATAGCATACATCAAAGAACCAACTATATTAGCATATGGGATTCTATTCATATAGGCTCTTTCAACAACAGTATTGGGACACTGATCAATACTCAACTTGAATTGAGGATTTGTTGGAGTCACAACTGGCTTTGAATTTGTCATACCAAACTTTTCGAGAATCTTTCGTAGATATGCCTCTTGAGATAAGCATAACTTCGACTTCTTTCTATCTCATCGAATGTCAATTCCAAGAATCCTAGAAGCAGCTCCCAGATCCTTCATATCGAACTTCTTATTGAGTTCAACCTTCACTCTCATCACATCTTCGACACTGTTGCTTGCTATGAGAATATCATCCACATAAAGCAACAAAATAACAAATGAATTACCACGTCGAAATCTAAAGTAAACACAGTGGTCGAACTGAATTCTAATGAAACTTATGTGTGCCATGAACTTGTCGAATCTCCTATTCCACTGTCGAGGAGATTGTTTCAGCCCATAGAAAGATCTCTTTAGCTTGCACACATAATCTTCCCTTCCCTTTTAGACATACCCTTCAGGTTGCCTCATCAGGATTGTTTCATCTAAATCACCATACAAGAACGCAGTTTTCACATCCATCTGTTACAGTTCAAGGTCGAACTGTGCCACCATGGCAAGCCACATTCTAATGGATTTATGCTTCACAACAGGAGAAAACACATCATTGAAGTCGACTCCTTCTTTCTGAGTGAAACCCCTTGCAACTAACCTTGCCTTGTATCTTTTCGACGTCACTCCTTCAATTCCTTCCTTAACTTTGAAAATCCATTTAGAGCTGACTAACCTTGCCCCATCAAGTTTCTTGATCAGTTCCCAAGTGTGATTGTCATAAAGAGATTTCATCTCATCATCCATGGCCTTCAGCCATTCAGTCTTATTTCGACTCCTCATAACTTCCTTATAATCTCTAGGTTCATCGTCTAGAACCTCACTTGCAGAGATTAAGGAATAAGATATAAGATCTGCATACCGAAGTCTCTAAGATGGCTTGTTGACTCTTCTCGACCTATCTCTCGACATTAGGTAGTCATCGTCAATTTCCTCAACCTCCTCAGCATCTTCTGCTTCTTCTTCGACTTCATCTGGAATATGCAATTCAGCATCAACTTGCTCCACCTCAACAAGAATCTCTACCTGTTCCAGCTCTTCTGCACTTCGACAATCATCATCATCATTTTTCTTGAAAGACATCTCAGCTTCATTAAAAACTATATCTCGACTGGTGATACACCTCTTGTGACCTGGCTCTAGGCACCATAGCCTATAAGCTTTGACTCCTTCAGAGTATCCCATGAACATGCATTTCACAGCTCTAGGTTCGACCTTGTCTTGCCTAATGTAAGCATAGGTTACGCAGCCAAATACTCTCTGTTTGTCGAGATCTGGTGGATGTCCCAACCAAACTTCTTCAGGTGTCTTCATATCTAACGTTGTCGAAGGACATCTGTTTATCAGATATGTTGCTGTCAAAACAGCCTCAGCCCATAACACCTTCTTTAACTCTGCACTAGTAAACATGCATCTAACTCTCTCTAATATAGTTCAATTAAACCTTTTAGCCAAACTATTTTGTTGTGGAGTACCTGCAATAGTTCTATGTCTTGTAATACCAGAGGCCGCACAAAAACTATCGAATGTCTCATTGCAAAATTCAAGGTCATTGTCGGTTCTCAACCTCTTGACCTTCCTGCCAGTCTGATTTTCTACCAGAGTCTTCCAACTTTTGAAATTCTCAAAAGTTTCATCTTTAGTTTTCTGGATGAATATCCATAACGTCTTGGAATAATCATCAACTATGGATAGAAAATACCTTGCCCCTGAATGTGATGGACACCTTACAGGCCCCCAAAGATCAACATAGATGTAATCAAGGGATCCATGTGTTCTTTGTTTGCCTTTATTGAACTTCACCCTACAAGATTTTCCAAGTACACGGGGTTCACAAAACTTCAGCTTTTCGACTTTGTCTCCACCAAGCAGATTTTGTTTCCCTAATTAGACCAGACCCCTTTCACTGACATGGCCCAATCTCATGTGCCAGATTTCTGTCTTCGACAAAGGTTTCGTGGATACAACATTTGTCGAACCACTTACAACTTCAGCCTCAAAGGGTATACAAGCCTTGTTTCTTCACGCCTCTCAAGACTTCCTTCGACTCCTTCATGACTCTTAGGATACTTTTCTCTCCTTGGAAAACATATCCTTTCTTGTCGAATTCACCAAGAGAAAGCAGATTTCTCTTCAATTCAGGAACATACCTGATTTCAGTCAACAACCTTATTGACTCATCATGGAGCTTGAATCTCACAGATCCAACACTTGCAATTTTGCAAGCCTTGTTGTTTCCCAGCAATACTGATCCACCATCTTAATCACATAATTCCTCGAACAAGTCTTTGTTTGGAGTCATGTGCCAAGTGCAACCTGAATCCAAAATCCACTCTCTTCTCGAGTCACTGCTTGAAACCACAAGAACATCAAATGATTCGAAATCATCTAGAATAATGGCTGCTTTGCCATTATCCTTACCTCTATGATCTTTCAAGCGTTCAGGGCACACCTTTCTTGTGTGACCCTGCTTCTTACAATGATAACATCGAATACCAGATGCTTCGCCACTGTAAGACTTCGACAGGCTTTTGCTTTTCTTCTTGTCAAACTTACCATCCTTTCATAAGAGTTTTCCTTTAACGGCTAAATCTTCGCCAAAAGTAGAAGGTTTATGCTCCTTTCGTTCGTTCAGGTCCTTTGAATATAGCGCTGATTGAACTTCTTCAAAGGTCAGGGACTCCCTTCCATACAGGAGAGTTTCTTTGAAGTGAGCATGTGATAAAGGCAAAGCGCACAATAGTAACAATGCTTGATCTTTATCATCGATCTTTACATCAATATTTTCAAGATCAAGAATCAGCTTGTTGAACATATCCAACTGCTCAGCCAACACTTTATCTTCAACCATCTTGAATGAATACAAAGCGTGCTTTAGGTAGAGTCGAATTACCAACGATTTGATTATATACAAACTTTCAAGTTTCGCCCATAACCCTGATGTCGTCGTCTCCTTTGATACCTGCCGGAAAACCTTATCACCAAGGCTCAACAAAATTGCGTTGTGTGATTTATCGATCATATTCATCTTCTGCGCTACCATCAATTCTGCATTCATGGCTGTCTCTCCCTTCAACGCTTCTAAGCAACCCTGCTGAACCAGTAGGGCTTTCATCTTCAAGCGCCACAGATCGAAATCATTCACTCCAGTGAACTTTTCAATCTCATACTTTGTTGAAGGCATCTTCTCCACGCTCACGACACCAATTTGTTGTGAAAAACGATGTCAAGAACAAAATATAATAGGCAATTAGGAAAGATAAGAAGAACACAAGAATTGGTTATAACTGCTATTCTTTTACTTTCTCTTAAAACAAGATTACAAGTTTACAAGAATAACAAATAACCTCTCTCACCCCAAATTAGGATTTGTAGCTTAGCAATGATGAGAGACTAGTATGTTATTTATAATAAAACCTAACATATTAACTAATGGGCTTTTTCCACAAGGCCCATTACACAAGCCAACTTAATAAACAAGCTAACTTAACAAATTAGGGTTTAAACACTAAACATAATTTAACATGCTAACAACCCTAGCATCTTCGACACAATCATGTGAACAACCTTCGACTTCATGCTTAATCTTGTCGAACCAAGAAACTATCCTTCGACCATACTAGAGTTCGATCCATAATAGATAAATTAGGAAGAACCTAAATATAATCTATTGTGGGAGAAATACAATGAAACGTAAATTAATAATGAAAAGCAAACACATTTTGAAAAAATGTAGAAGTCGGTAGTTAGAGACATCATATCACACAAAACCTTATTATAATGGTTATGCAACATAAATGCACATTAAAGAGAGTATTCTTTAAGATCATTTCTTTCAAATTAAGATTGTTAAAAAAAAACACGCACATCTAATATTATGTATACATCACAATAATTAGGTTAACTTTTAAAAATACAAAAGAAATGAAAAATTAAGATTAATAATTCTAGAATGGAGACAGTTCTGGGTCGGCAAAGGCTCATACACATTTCTTTTTTATTAATTTATCTATTTCATAAAAACCATTTGGTTAACAAAGAAGAAATCGCATCATCGAGTAAAAAAATGTCAACAAAAAAAATTGTGAATGATAAGAAATTTAAAAGGAAATAACACATTGTGTTACTTCTTTTTTAATATTTTATCATTCACCATTTTCTTTTTGGGTTATAATTCTTCTCTAGATGATGCAATTTTTTATTTGTTGAACAAATGGTTATGTTTTTATAAAATACCTATATTAGTTAAAAAAAATATATGTCCTTTAAAATAAATTTAGTTTAGGCCAACATGTAAAGATTATAGTAAAAGTGACAAAAGATACTAATCTCTCGGTTAAAAGTCTCAGCTAAGGGGAAATGTTATCCCCTAACACCTATCCTCTTGGGTAAAAGTCTCAATCTAGAGTAAAAGGGTATGATACATTTCACCTCGGTTGGAACTTCCAACCGAGGGGAAAAGTTTAATGCGCCATTTTGAAAATGCTATTTCTGGGAATCGAATCCATGATCAAAGTCACTTTTCACTTCAGTTGGCAGAGACCTGAGGGAAAAGTATCGAACTTTCTATGACACCCTACATTACATTACTTTTTAAACTAAGTTAAAAGCCTTATTACAACTGAGGTAAAAGCCCATTTTCGTAGCAGTGAAAACAAAGGATAAACATACCAAAGGTCGTAGAGCTTATATCGCTTGGGAAGACGAAGATGAAACTTATTCTTTTTTTTTAGTTCAAGTTCATATAAGGATGAATTTGAAAACATGAGTTGAATGGCGCACAAAAGAAATAAGGGTTAAATATATTTTTTTGGTCCCTATAAGTATCTCAAATTTTATTTTTAGTCCCTAAAACAAAATGTGATATTTTAGTCCCTACATAAATTTTATGCATGCAGTTTTAGTCCCTACTATTCTTTAAAATTATTTAATTATCATTAAAATTTTAAATTTTTAAAAATTTATTTTCATACATGTTTTGAATACTATAAAAAATTTCTTTACCAAATTTTAGAATTTTTTAAAATTAGAAGAATTAAATATAAATTTTTTAAAATTTAAAAGAAATGATAAAATTAGTGAAAATCTTGACTTAGAAATTAAATTTTGAGTTTCTTTTTTTAGGAATTTTTTACAATGTTCTTAACATATCTACAAAATAATCATTCAAAAATACATATTGCTTTAACAACAAGGACTAAAAATACGTGCATAATAATTTTGTAGGGACAAAAACATGCCATTTTTTTATAGAGACCTAAAGTAAAATTTGATAATTTGTAGAGACAAAAAACACATTTAACCTAAAAAATAAGGCTTAGAGGTATATAATTTTACATCATCTTATAATAAAAAAATACATGCTAATGCTTTAGGCGTATTTAAGAAAATGTTTTTGCAAAGAAAAATGATTTCAAAATTTTAGAGGAGAGAGAGAGAGAGAGTGAGAAATACATGCTAATGCTTTAGGCGTATTTAAGAAAATGTTATTGCAAAGAAAAATGATTTCAAAATTTTAGAGGAGAGAGAGAGAGAGAGAGTGAGAGAGAGAAGGAAAACAATTTTAAGAACCCTCCCCCAAATTCACTAGAAAAGATAGAAGGAACGCTTAATCTAAGACAACTTCTCATTATTGTGGTGATAAATATTACAATAAATCTCTCATCATCTTGTCTTTGACCAAATTGATCTTCATGCCTGGTATGTACAACACATTGGAAATGATTGATATCTTGCCATCTTTTCTCATAATCAGAACGTCTCTAATACCTTAAGCTGCTAGAGTATTGTCAATGGTAAATTTCACCATGTTCTTCATCGAGGGTTTTATTTTAACAAACCAATATTACCTTTCAGACAAAACCCAAAACATAAAAGCCCAAAATACATACTAACACTATAAAATTAAGCCTTAGTCGAAATCCTCCTTCAATCGAGCAACCTACTTCGACACAAAGAATTACAATCCAAACAAACATAAATTCTAACCAAGTAATCAGACTTTAATCAAGTGACCAATTGCTCCCATGGCGATACTCCAACGACTCCTTTGACTTGCTTTTGCCATAGACTATTTCTCTATTTCTCTATAAGTCCAATAAAGTTATCTCACTCCAATATGCTAGATGTGAAATATAAACGTTGATTATTTTTCTCCCAATGAAACATAAAGTTTGCAAAACGTAACTCCACTAATTTGTTTCCATCTCAACTAAAAATAGAACGAGTCTTCACAAAATAAAAAGTGTAAAAAGCAAAGGCACTACAAGTTGGGGTTGGTGAGCATAAAGGGGTGTATATACTAAGCCCAAGCCCAGAACCATTTTGTCTTTGAAGTTGACGACGAATTGAATCATCATCATTCATCACCACCACCCAATCCCATTCCCCTCTTCTCTTCCCTACTATTCTCATCTCTCCCACACAGATTCCCCTCCTTTTCCCAGAAACCAAATTAACATTAATAAATTATTATTATAAAATAAAATAAAATAAATAAAGGGGAAAAAAACCCCTCTTTTTTCCCTTCCCAATTCTCATTCGTTCAATTTATCCAAACCCCCACTCCTCATTCGTTTCCTTCAACATCAAAGCGACTCACTCTGGGAACCTAGGGCACAAAAATGGTTTCCCGGGAAAACAACAATTGGCTCTTCGATTACGGCTTAATCGATGATATTTCCCCTCCCATTTCCACCTTCATGGCCACTCCTTCCCCCGGTTTCGCCTGGCCCACCCAACCGCCCTTCAATCTTTCTTCCAATGTCGGGTACTCACAGATCGTCTTCTCGTCTTTCTATCTATTTGATTGCTTTTGTTTTTGTTCGTTTTTACTTTTGGGATTTTGGGTTTCGTTTTTTAGTTCGTAAAGATTAATTTTTTGAACTGCTATGGTCAAAGGTAGTTGGAAAACCCTACACAATTTCAGTGTCTGTTGTTGTTCTGCATATTAAGGGATGTTTGGTACTGAAAGTTACATGATTTGGTTGTTTACGAAGTTACGATTTGTCGTATGGAGTCAAGCTAGATAGATGGAATAGAGAATTGTTTTATGTATTGTTTGTAAGTATGGAGTGTGTGTGTAGCAATGATTGAGAAAACTCTTGTTGGCTTCTGTTGTTTTAACTTATTAGTCTGTTAATGCTCTGTGGAATTGCATGTTGGGGGTAGAGCAAGTGCCAAGAAGAAGATGAAAGGAATGTTCAAGATTTGTGAATGTTGAGGTGGATGGGTAGACAAATGCAATATTTTAATGAATGTTTTTTGAGAGGAAGTTCGTCTGTAAGAGCAGCACCTATTGAGGAGAAGATGGAAAAACTCACTCGTAATGTAATTTGTTCTCATGAGGGTATAGGAAGACCTATGCGATCTTTAGGAAAAAGAAAACATTAAGAAGAATATTTTCTAAACGGTTTTACCTAAAAGTTGGTTTCTGTTAGGGCCCCTTGGATCAGTGGATCTATGTAGCTACATCCACCTAGTGAGACAGGGGGTAGGTTGTTCCAATTCCCAACCATGTATATTTCCACGGAAGCATGGACTTAAGGATTTGATATGAGAATGGGGGAAAACTATACCATATTCTAACATATTGAAGTTCCTTGACTATTTTTTTATGTGGGATTCGGGGAATTTGAGGAATAATATATACTCAGGAATGGTTTTCCTTTAGATACTTATATGCAATAGGGATTGCTACTTTTGTTACCATTTCAATTATTTATCTTTGTGAAGCATATATTTCAATTCCTTTTCAATGTTAGACAATTACTATTGCCTTTCCGAAACACGTATATTTATGATGAGGCCTTGTACGTTTTGTTTGTACGATTGAATAGAGAATGAACTGCGGGTCACAACAACGGTCTCTAGAGTTTTTTAGTATTCTGCATTATGAGTGGCGGTAAAGTATAGATAACTTTAAAAGAAAATGACTCGATTAGGAATATAGTAAAAGAAAAAACACGCTAGTCAGTTGGGGCCCATTCCTTATAAAATGGGTACATCTGTGGTTGGTACTCTTTGCACCATGTTTTTATATCAAGAAATAAAAAGAAAAAACAATTTGCATGTTTTATATCTTCCATAAATCTATCTGGCTCCCCTCCCTCTTCCAATGATGAAACACCATAAATGTCTCACTTTTCTTTTTTTTGCAATATTATGCTGCCAGTGCTGAAATTGATGTCTCATTAGGGGATTCTGACAGTCTCAAAGAGTCTGGTTCAAAGAAGAGGTACACAATTTTCTGTTCCCATTTAACTTTCGTTGAACTAAACAATTTCATATTGATTTGAATTTTGGATTTTGCTCTATCAAAACCTAAAAAGAAAGAACAAAGAATCAATGTGCAAAAGAAAAATGATTCAACGTGCATAGGCTCTTAGAAATATTATTCTGTAACTGAAGCTTTTAACTTACTTTATTTCTCAATGATTTGTGGCATTTGAGTAATTTAAGTGGACTTCCTAGCAATACGAATAAGAGCACTTCAACTAACTAACAAATGTTAGTCCCGTAGTTGCATCAAATTGCAATGCAACTTAATTTCAATGGTGAGGCTTACTGGTGTGATTATATGTGATAAAAGAATCAAAATCTCAAGTCTTATGGCATTGCATATGTTATCATGCTCCAGTATACCATTAATTTTTTAGGTCTACTTCCCAGCATTATATTTCCCTGTCATATATTTAAACTAAATGACTGGATTCGATGTATAAATTTTATCATGGGGGAAGACATCCTCATTCTCTTGTTCATTTCTTGTTGCAGGGGCAGATCTGAGTCATGTGCTGCCACTAGCTCCAAGGCATGTCGGGAGAAGTTGCGTAGAGATAGGCTTAATGACAAGTAAACATTTTACGCACAACTACATTCCTCTGTTTTTCTATTTTCCTTGTGGATTTTGTGTAAATATTTAGATGTGGCATGTACCTAAAATAATGGACATGGTTAGGTTTGTTGAATTGGGCTCCATTTTGGAGCCTGGAAGGCCTGCCAAAACAGACAAGGCTGCTATCCTGATTGATGCTGTCCGAATGGTGACACAGTTGAAGGGTGAAGCCGAAAAGTTGAAAGATGCTAATTCGGGTCTTCAAGAAAAGATTAAAGAATTGAAGGTAGAGACTTAATTTATATTTGTTTTTTAGCAGTATATTTTCACATGGAATGACTTGCAAGGGAGATATATATTCTAGATCCCTTGAGTTTTATGCCTTAAAACTACTACCTTTTCCTATTGGTGAATAAAAAACTCACAACGTAAACTGTATTAAAAAAAACTAGGTTGAGAAGAATGAACTCCGTGACGAGAAACAGAGGCTCAAAGCAGAGAAAGAGAAGTTGGAGCAGCAGCTGAAATCTATGAATACACAACCCAGCTTCTTGCCTCCCCCCACTGCCCTTCCTGCTGCAATGCCTGCTGCATTTGCTGCACAAAGCCAAGCCCATGGCAACAAGTTGGTACCTTTTATTAGTTATCCAGGAGTTGCAATGTGGCAATTTATGCCACCTGCTGCAGTGGATACCTCCCAGGATCATGTACTTCGTCCTCCAGTTGCCTAACCTGGCACTGTGCAATTCTTTGGGCTTCCATTTTGGCTCAAGATTGTATCCAATCCCAATACCTTTTTGGCTTTGTTAGTTTTCCATGTATTCTAACTGGACCCAGTGGCTTCCCTCTGTATTTTGCATATGGATAATATTATGAATTAATGCTGGTATTTTCGTGTAAATTTTAATAAGCTTTGTATCAGTTTCAATGGTTGTTACCGTGTTTTGAGATATTCCAGTGAGGCAGATGATATAGTTATAATTTTTAGGCTTTGCCAAAACGGGGAAAAACTTGTTCTTAACAGTACAAATGTTTAAACAATTGAATAAGAGGAACAGTGCTTTTGTTTAAACTAGGTGCAGTTATATTTGCCTTTGTAAGTAAAAGAATCAAATTCAGATATGATGGTGCTTGTGTATGAACTATTGTGAGGTTGTGAGCTACTGAATAAAATACATGGATTTGGATGTATACCGAGGCTCAATTGAGTGTGTGTTACTTAGTTGTTTAAGGATTTCAAGTTTAATATCATGACTACAACTGCATTTTCTTTAGATATTTGTATATGATCTAGAAATTTTAGTTTTACAGTACAAAGTGAATAGAGGAAAAAGAATTTGAAATCTTTTAAATGAATACTTTGAAATCAAAATTTAAACAAGCCATGTCATTTTTGTGTCATCTTTTCCTTAGACAAACATGCACATTGAAAAACCTCTCATTTATACAAGCACCTTGTCTTCAACTCATCAAAAAGGTCATATTCTCTCAACATCCAAGTTATGATGCCCTAATGTGACAGCTTTTGATGAATTTATCTGAAAAATCAACATACTTACTCCACAATGGCCTTAGTTGTGGAAAACCTATATCTAGCCATGGTTTTGCCCTTCCATTGAAATGAACAACCCCGGCATTCTTAGCATCATCAACTCTTGTATTTTTCTGATATCCCAATCCCAGCATGTGCCAGAAAGGGTCAATTTTATGCACATTACCATGGAATGCTATTAATCCAGGAGGTAATGTTCCTAACTGCCACAAACTCATGTTTGCTTCTATATTCTGCATAAAAAAAATAAATAAATTAAACGTAACCACGAATTAGTGTCAGTTTCAGACACTGACTCTGAGACAGACACTTTTTTTCAGAAGTGTCAGTGCTACAAAGTTCATCATAGAAATTAGCGCAAGTGGTTGGTGCGCAGTGTGAGTGTGGTAAACCCTAGGTATTGTGTTCGATTCACATTGAGTAGAGTATAATATAATAGTAGGATAGAAAATCAATGTACCTGCTCAACCCAATAGTGGTATGTATGACTTATATTGGTCTTCCTCCAAGCTTTCAAGTCAAAAATGTTCATGCCATAAGCCCAATGACATTCATTTGGATCAAAATATTTGGATATTAGAGGGTTGGAGAAGTTCAAATAGCTTTTTAGCCTCTTTGACATTGCAAATTTATCGCCCCCTT
Source organism: Vicia villosa (assembly GCF_029867415.1). NCBI lineage: Eukaryota > Viridiplantae > Streptophyta > Magnoliopsida > Fabales > Fabaceae > Vicia > Vicia villosa. The sequence goes on along the minus strand of NC_081184.1, from coordinate 127,482,435 downwards.
TACATGTTTCTACTGCTCCATTGACTTTTCCATTCATGTCAATGTCCCATAGAGGCGAAAGATCAGTTTGTACCACAATGTCGTCGTCCAGGAAGACAATCTTGTCAAGACTAGGGAACAGCTGTTACCAAAAATGTATAATCACAGTAAGGAAAATGATTAATTGATCATAACTCATAAGCTATCAAAAGTATATTTAATACATGCTCGTAACCATGTGCTATCCGTTGTTTATTCAAATATGATTTTACTTCCTACTTCTATATATCACATTTACCTCTGGAAGATGTATCCGAATGTGGTTCATCACTGAACTATACTTGGGACCACGTGTTCGCAGTTGTGCTGTAATAACAGTATTGGGCTTATCATTCATATTTGCAACTATAACTGATGATCCTCTTCTAAACTGCGACCGCTTAATTTGATCTTTTTCCTTTGCCTCTATCGCGGACACTTTCCTCTTTGTAAACCAATCAAAATGGTGCAATGCCTTGACCTCAATTACAGCAGGTGATAAAGAGTGCAGTGAAAACCAAGCATGCATGGAATGATAAGTCTTCCTATCTGTAATTATGTGTAGAACAACTTTCCAAGGGTGCAAACTGTTGCGAACAAGTGATTTTGCAACCACAGAGGCAGCAATCACATTGTCAGAGGCAAGAACAAAGTGAAAGTAAGAATTGTCAACCAGAGCAGGAAAAAGTTCTGAAGATGGTAGCCGAAGGCGCGCAGCTGCATTGTTCGTGTGCTCATTCGCCAGCCTCAATTCAAGACAGTGAAGCTGTTTCGGTATGCTGTTCGATACTACTTGATGATATAAATGTTCTTGGATTTTGGAGGTCCTAGTCCTTTGTTGCATAAATCTTACCTAAGAAAATGATCAACATTAAGCGATGAGACTTGAACTTGGAAAACTTTTATTTTTGCATTGCATTTATCTTCTAATCTTCTCTTATTCAAAAGAGTGGGAGAGTGCTACCATTTCTCTTAGTTTAATCGCAAATGTCTTGGCATCATATCCACCTTTGTTCATTTCAGTCATGAACTCTTCTAAAGTCTGAGGAATATCCGATTTTCCCTCGATTCCATATTTGTCAAGGGGTTGATCTAACGTTGCATATATCTCCTCTGGTACCTAAAGAAACCGGTGTCATTTTCAGCCGCCATTAAGAAAATCCAGGTCAGTTGATTTAACTACTATGCGGAATCATGAATATATTAATTTAGTTATAAGCTTTAAGGAGATTACAGTTGATGAATTATTTCTTTCTAATATCTTTGGCCTCAGTTTTCTTCCGAGACAACCTACAAATACCAAAAAATACATATATTTGAATTAACCGATATTAATGCCTCGTTTCCAATAGTTTCAATTTTCTTTATAGAATCGCCATTAGACAATAATCACAGAACATTTGAATCAAAGGTCAATAACCATACTTTTCTCAGCGATAATGCAGCCAAATAGCTATTTCCAAAATCATGAAGAAATCAAAACTTTATACAATACATATATGCTTTAGTATATTGAAAATTGAAGCCTTATCCACCCTGTAGTGAATCTTTTCTGCGTTGTATGTTCTAATTTTGTGCATGTGCGTGCGTATCTGTGTGTAAGAGAGGGAGAGAAAATATAACGTACCTATGTTAGAGCATTTGTTTTCACCGTCTATGCTATCAACTGCTTTCAAAACAAACACAAATCGGAGAAGAAAGGTGAAGAACAATAGTGAATAGAAGAGCGCCCGATAAGAAAATCTACTCGATGCAATCCTCGCTTTGAAATTTTCTCTCAACCCTTTTCTTGGAAGTACAGTGATGTGTCCCAAATTTGATGATATATGCAGCAGCATTTTGTCCAAACACGACAGTTATGTGCAACACCAACAAAAAAGCAGCTGCACTGAGTTCTTCCTCTTCTATATTTACTACTAGTTTTCTTGATTAGCAAGTCACCACCTGATCAACAAGAACAAAGAACTTCAAGAATTAACGTAAGGTTTTGTGGTAAAAAGATAGTTTTATTGGTACTTAACTTAAGGTTGCTATGTTTCACCTAACCTTGCTTAACATTTGGAACATGAATATCATGTTGTGCAAAACTATTGAGAAAAGGGTTGTTAAAGAGAAAGAGACATGGAACTAAGAATGAAGCTGTTGTGGTTTGTTTGGAGTATGCTTGAACTTGCCTCCACATAGTCCTTTCTCTTAGAAAATAGAGTTTGGAGTTTTGACTGAGAAAAAACAAGGCTTCTAGTACTAGATGGAAAACGACTGTCTCTCTTTCTCTCTCAAATGTAGGGTCTAAGATGTGGATTTTGGAGTGAAATTTTATGAAACCTTTTTTTCTTTTTTTCTATGGAAGGAAACTGATATTATTTAGAGAATCATAATTTTGTTTAGTTATGCTGTCATTTTTCTATTCTATTTCTCTTTTAAAATTTATTTATATCATCATTTTTGGTTTACTTTTTGTGGGTTATTTGAAAAATATTAAATTACGCTATATTTTTTAATTAAATTAAAAAGCCCTCAATTGCAAAAATAAAAAAAATTTAAATCAAATTTAAAATTTTAGAATCGATTATGTTTAGAAATTTTATTAGCACTTTCCGATAATTTTATATTAAAAAATATTACTTATAGTTAATTTCTAAAATATTTATTTTAGAAATTTGCTATAAAGGAAAATTTTGTAGTCATCTAGATTTAATTAAATTTAAAAGTAAATTTGATGTAATTAATATTAATAATTTTTTATTTATATTATTATATTTAAATTAAAACTTTTTAGATTGATATCTTTGGGTTTAGTGACAATATTCAAAATATATTTTTGATATACAAAAATAAAATTTTAAACTTTATAAATAGTTGCTTATTGACCAAATAAAAAATGTATTTAATATTTATTAAAAAAGAATATTAAATATAAATGTATAAGAATTTAATGTTTACAAATAGCTGTATATACATTGACCAATCCAAATCAAAAGTGAATTGATTCAGTCACTAATTATAATTTTTTTTACATAAATTATAAATTATTTTGATAATTTCACATAACTCAAAAACTATAATCATCAACAATTCACATCTATCACATTTTTATTGTTAATTTTTTTTCCTTTCAAAGTATTATTTAAGATTTAAGGGTCTGTTTGCTTTAAAGGAGGGAGAGGAATTTTAATAGAGGAAAGGAGGTGAGAGATTTTTTTTAATCAGATGGGCGTTTGGTTCAAACGAGCGAAGAGGAAGAGAGGAATTTTAATTAAAACTATGTTTGGTTCGCGAGGGAGGAGAACAGTTTTATTAATAATTTACATTTTTATCTTTATTGTCTTATATAAGTGATACAATATGATATTCAAATGTGAAAAATTTATACATATTTTTTTGTTAGTAAATTTTCTAATATTGAGTGACTAAAAAGTTACAATTTACTGCATAACATTCAAAAATTGAGTTCACTTAATTCAAATAAAATGTTCAATAACAAATTAAATTATAGGTTGATAACAACTTTACAATTGTAATGAATTATTTAACACATCAAATACATAAAATACTTTATTATTAAATATAAATAGTTTAAATCTTTTAATAAAATAAATAAAAGATTTAAAATTTGATATAAAAGAAAATAGGATAGAATACATACAAAATTAAAAAATAAATATAAATAAACATAAAAGAGTTATAAAAATAAATAAAATGAAATGATTATGATTCATATTAAGAACAATAAATTTAAAATAATTTGAAGGTGGAGAATAATTATAATAAATTGTTAGAAACAATAAAAAAAAATCACAGCATTAATATAAAGGAAAATAAATAATTTTGAAATATTAAAATAAAGGGGACAACTTCTCTACCCATCACAAAAAGTTGGGTAGTGTACCACAACCAATCACATGATTCCATCTCATTTAACACATTAATTATTTATTAAAATACTATAATAGTTATTATAATAATTTTTAGATATTATAGTTCAGATTCCTTCTCTTCAAATTCCCTCTATTTGAAAGAACGCAAAAAAAAATATGTTTTTGGGATGTTTTGCTCCCCTCGTCTTTCCTCCACTCTCCTCATAAAATTTGAATCAAATATATTTAATTAGAAATATTTTCTCCCCTCCATTTTATCTACCCGCATAAACACACCCTAAAAAGACAGATGATCATGATATATTCTTCTAAACTCATATAGATGAACCAATCCAAAGAGAAGAGACAAGTATGATAAACATTTGTAAGGATAGAAGAAAAAAAGAACAGCACAGAATGAATAAAAGCACAATACATGATGAAGTTTGTAGAGCCTTAGCCTTACCTCTGTGCAGTGTAACAAAATGGAGCTCTAAAGGTAATCTCTCTGTTCTCCTTCTTTCAAGTTCCACTGCTCTTTTTCTTTTTTCTCAATATTTTAACTTCTAGATATACTTTTCACTGAAATTAATTCTCTTCCTAAATCGTCTGAGGTAACGTAGGATATATATAGAGAGAGTGTTCATTATGTACCGTGGATATGGACAAAAAGAAAGAATTATTTTTTTTTAATCAACAATTAAGCTGCTTGGCATTACCATTACTCCCTTCCATATTTGGTTGATTCTCAAATAGTTCCATACGTTATTCCTTCCATTATTAAGAGCGTTTTATAATAAAGTTTTATTGACTAATTTTTTTTTTTATTGGAGTGTGTCGCGCGCGGAACAAGTTTTCTAGAATAATAAAATATATCTTATTTAAGATAATTATTATAAAAAATTAAAATTAATTTTATGTTTTGAATCAAATTATTATCGACTAAATTTTTTTTTTAATTGGACAATGATTCAGGTTCGATTCAATTTTATAGAATTTTTGAATAGTCGTAAAACCTTTGTCATAGAAAGATATTTTTAGTATGTTAACAACAAACACATATTCTATAATAAAAACAAGGCTTAAATAATGATTTCGTCCCTGTAAGTTAGCGTGTTTTTGATTTTAGTCCCTATATCTTTTTTTTTTCGTTCCAAGTCCCCATATGTTCTATTCGCTTTGGCTTCAGTCCCTCATGTGGATGGAACGTTAAAAAAAAGGATGAGGTGGCAAACGTTGCTGACATGGCTAACGTTGGACCATTTTATATTTTTTTTCATTACACATGTGGACAACTTCTGTTTTCAATATATTAAAGAGGGACCAAATGGAAAAAAATAGGATTCATTTTTCTTCTCCTTCAAAGACTTTCTCTCCAAAATCCTTCATCTTCTTCGCTGCACCTCTTCCTTTCTGCGATGGCTTCCAATTCGTCTGCTAACTCCCACCATGTTGAAGCACCGGTTTGTGGTTGCAATAGAAGCATGAAAATGTTTATGTCAAACTCCATTGATAACCCTAAAAGGAGGTTTTGGAAGTGTCAAAATGCAGGGTTAATTTCTGGTTGCAAGTTATTCCTTTGGGATGATGAGCTTGAACGAAATCTAATTAACGACGGTAGAAGTGCATGTGTGTGCAACTGCTCTGAAATGTTGAAGGATTTAGGGTCCATTGTTACTGACATTGAGATTGGCAAAAAGGCAAAGATGAAGATTAAGTTGGAGAAGGAGAAGAGGAAGGTGACTCTGTTGAAGTTGTTACTGGTTGGATCATGGGGGTTCTTCGTAGCTTGGAACAAATGGTGTTGAACCCAGTTATTTGCTTTTGTTTATTGTTTTTTAGTTCAGTCCCTGTAACAAATATGTATTTTGGAAATGGTCCCTGTACCATATGATGAATGAAAAATCTGTTTTGAATTTGGGTATCATATGTATCATATTATATTTGTCACCCTGTATTGAATTATACATAAACCAAACTTGATAATGTTCATCAAAGCTAAAACAATTGTAATAGCTATCCAAAACATACTTCAATTATGCATAAAGCATTGAATCCAAAACAATTGTAAAACAGACTTGATAATGTATAAAGCATTATGTATAAAGCATCAGTATCCAAAACATACTTCAATTGAGCATAAAGCATTGTGTCATAAAGCTATAGGCTTTAGCAATATTACATGGTTGTGTCCAAAACATAACTGTTAAATCTCCAAGGCTTAGGCCATAATTCAAAATAAGAAACAACAAGTCTTAAACAAGTCATAGTACATATTTGTTCACATCAACAAGTCCTAAACAAGTCTACAATTCCAATGGTTGTGCTGCACTGCTTCCTTCTCCCTTAAGCTTTTTGCACTTGCACACCACTCTAACTCTAACCTTGTCGTTTTTTACAAACTTTATCTCTCTTCCATTTAATACTGACCATTGCACTATAGCCTCCTTAAATTCATGCAGAGATACAAACTCCAAACCAACTTTAAACTTGTAGTCTTTGTCTAGCTCCTCCATCCTAAACCTAGGATATTTAGGTCCTTTCTCTTGGTCTGATGCATCAGGGTCACTGCTCCCAAGATCATCACTCACATAATTGGTCTCAAGTCCTTCATTACCAATACTAATTCCACTAGATGAACCTACTTTGCTGCCTCTAATCTTTGAAGGAGTATTCCTATGTTTCCTAGCTACCTTCTTGACCCTTTTAGTTGGTTTATCTACAACCTCAAATCCATCATCCATGCCAAGGGCCCTTTCATCCTCACTGTCCTCAAATGAAATAGGCTTATAATCACTATCCTCACTATCTTCATCATATTCACTATCATCACCATTATCCTCCACAATATCATCCACAATATCATCTTCAGCATTATCATTATCAACTTCAATCTCATCCACATTATCATCCACAATATCAGCTTCAGCTCTAACATTATCAACTTCAATCTCATCCACATTGTCATCCACATTATCAGCTTCAGCTCTAACCTTTTTCAACTTCAATCTCATCCACATTGTCATCCACATTATCAGTTTCAGCATTAACATTATCATTCACATTATCACCCACCTTGTGCTCAACATATAAATCCATACTACAACTAGTTTGAACAACAACCTCATAGACCTCAGTAGCATCAACATCACTGACCACCCTAGAATGCTTACACGATATAATGTTATACCACCATAACCAATACTCATTTGACTCGAGATTGCAAAGATCTTTCACAATACCAGTTGCTTCAAAGAAGCTCCATCTATCAGGGTCAATATCTACTAACACTTTATCCCCACCTAAGTAGTATACCGCCCCATCCCTACAGAACTTACCCCCATAATGAATATTCACTGTAAAATTCATACCTGGAAGATGAAATCGAGGTCGCTCAAACAAGATTGTCAAGTCTTCAATGGAGAAATGCCTCAAAGAAGTGCTCTGTACATCATCTCTTCCCACGCTCACTGAGTTTTCTTTGAGCAGCTTCTAAGTATGTCTAAACCCTAATTGATAGGGACTAAATACCAAAAGAGATTTATGACTTTTCATTTGCATAAAACTAATATCCACGTGTGTTTCCTAAATACCATATTTTAATGTTTAAGGAGTATGCCAAGTCACCAACGCCTGCCACATAAGCTTTTTTTTAACGTCTCACTAACAGCAGGGACTAACGCCAAAGCGAATAGAACATATGGGGACTTGGAACGAAAAAAAAAGATATAGGGACTAAAATCAAAAACACGCTAACTTACAGGGACGAAAACACTATTTAAGCCTAAAAACAAATATATATATATATATATATATATATATATATATATATATATATATATATATATATATATATATATATATATATATATATATCCTTCGTTAAAGCAGCTCGTTGGTGTCAGAGCACATGTACATCCAACTACGTCAGATTATTATGTGAAAATCATTATATAAAAAGAGAAATTTTAAAGAGTCGAAGACCGACTCTTGGATAGAGAATCTAATGACAATCACTAACTTTAACTTTGACAACGTCACTCCTGTTGAGAGAAAGGGTGTTCAATATTTAAAAAAATTCAAGGTCATGAGCTCTCCTACCATAATCATATTAGATAAGGGAAAGGATAGCGAGATGGACAAATATTTGAGTAAGTTTAAGATTACAGTGACCTTTTATTTTAGGATTATTTAATCGTCACATTACTTATGTTTTATTTATATACTTTTGAAAAAAAATGTCTTTAATCCCTCTAACTCTAACTTAAAGAAAAGAGTGCCTAGCGAAGAAAAAGATTGAACGCCAAGTGACAAAAAACCCTAAGGCTTTGTTTGGGTTGATGGAATCAGATGAAGCGGAGGGAATAGAATGAAATAAAATGATATTTCATTGTTTGGATAATTTAAAAACGGATGGTGCGGAGCAGAAAGGAGTGGTATGGATTCCATTCCATCACTTACCACCATATTCCTTCCCCTCGGATTTGGACGGAATGAACTATTTGCCTTATTCCGTCCTAAAATTTCCAAACAATGGAATGGTATCTCCGTTCCATTCCGTTCTATCCCATTTCGCTCCGCTCTATTCCGCTCCGTTCATTTCGTGATATCCAAACATAGCCTAAGAGTCGTCTAGGCAACCTTATGACGAAAGAGAGCAAGAGAAATATGTTGAAGGCGACTTCCTTTATGGGACTCGCCCCTAAAGTCTAGAAATAATGTGGGAACTCTTCTCATGCTTCAAAGGATGATATAATAGTAATACATGAAGAGGGTAGGGCAGGCGAGCACTATTCTCCAGCAAGGAATGACTCTTTTCCTCAATTCTCGATGTGGACTAATCTACCGTTTGATGCTATCAAATTCATTGGAGTTCGCCTTCCTTTTTTTAGGACTTTCCTTACAACTACAAGGCCATCGATAATATGACACTCCATAAGCATAAGCTGTCTAACTTGGTGGAGAATCACTTGCTAAGTGGCATACTAGTGGAGCAAATCTAATGCGAGAAACATGCGCATGCCATTGGTGAGTTGAAATTCCAACTTTCTATCGCTACGGGAAATCTTGCCCACATGCAAGGTATTGTGAGGATCCTGCTCAAAGAGAAGGAGAACTTGAAGGTCAAACTCACAACAGTGGCGTTAAAGGCTTAATCTCTCGCCGCTTCAGGAAAAAGCTTGAAGTAATCCCTCGAGGAAGCCTATTGTTCTCAGAAGAATTTGGATGAGAGTTTTCCATACTTAAGGACGAATTAGTAGAAATTTCTTACCAATATTTCAAGCAAGCGAAGAAGCATATAACCTTCATCTAACTTGGACAATCCGAGTCAAATGGGCCATCAAACAAATTGTGAGACATACATTTTACGTTAAGAAAACTATAGTAGACATATTTGTATCAATGACCCTTCCAAATTAGTCATAGTTCAAATTCATAATTCCACTTAAAACATCTCCAAAATCTAAGTTACTAATTTTTTTTAAAAGGTGAGTAGATTAAAATTAATCTTATATTTGTAAAAATAAATAAATTAATATCATCAACTCTTACTAATCTCCCAAAACATGGGTGTGTATATACTACATATATGTTCTGGTTCTAGTTAGCTCCTTCTTTTCTCCCGCTATAACTAACTGTCTCAAACACGCGCCGCACGTGTCGCTTCCCGCCTCCACACGCTCTCCCGGCACGTGATTTTGCCGCAAAAACCACACCACCCGTCATCCCTCAGTTTCCCGATTCTCATTTCCATCACGAAAAACTCAAATGCTCTCACCGATCCAAATACTCCGACCCGAACCCGATTAATCAGCGCCTTCATTTTGATACTTTGATCACACAGCGTGATCCGATATATATGATCGTCGACGGTTCTGTTGCTAGTCGGAGACACGGTTTTCGAATCTCTTCGTTCTATCCAAACGAAACTGAGATATGGAATCAATCCTAGCAAGAGCTCTGGAGTATACTCTCAAATACTGGCTCAAATCGTTCACCAGAGACCAGTTCAAGTTGCAGGGTCACACCGTTCAACTATCTAATTTAGGTCATTTTCTTCTTCCAATTTTAAAATTAATGTTAATGATTACGATGATTGGTTGGTTTTCATCATTTGAAATTTGCATACAGATATAAACGGTGATGCATTGCATTCCAGCGTTGGATTGCCGCCGGCACTCAATGTAGCTACAGCCAAAGTTGGAAAGTTGGAGATCACGGTTTGTCAATTCGTTGCTTCCACTATTTGGTTCATTTTTCACGAATTCTTAGAAAGTATTGTTATATTTTCTTGTTAGGTCTTTTACTTTTATTTTTTTAATGGAGATTTTATGGTTTTTGATTGATTGAGTTCACTTTGACCTTCTAGATACCGTCCGTGAGCAATGTACAGATAGAGCCAGTCATTGTGCAAATTGATAGGCTCGATTTGGTTTTCAAAGAGAATTCTGATTTTAAACCATCCGAGACTCCAACCAGGTCGTGAAATTACTCTCTTGCTGATTATTGTATGTGAGAGATTCATTGTAGAGGGATGCTTTTGATACTAACTATTAAAGTTTCATCATTCTTGTTTTTTCACTGTTGTATGCAGTTCCACGCCTTCTGCAGCCTCTGCCAAGGGTAGCGGGTATGGTTTCGCTGATAAGGTTGTTTGACTATCATTTGTAAGCCCAAATTGATATGTATTAGTAAGTGATTTTCATATTGTGCTGACCATATGATGGTTGTAGTAAAATTTAACAAATGAAAATAGGTAATGAAAAACAAAAACTCCTTATTATACATTTTGTTGAGGTGGGAACTTAGTTATTAGCTTCATGCTGTCATGGGACTTGGTCATTCCCCTCCTCTTTTCCATCTGTTAAAGTTGTTTCCTGTTATTTTGAGTAACATGAAAATAAAGATGTAGGCGGAGATTGACGAGATCTGACATCTCCTAGGTCTAGAGATACAATCAAAACAATCCTTATAATTCTTGAGCAAGCATCACCTCTGGAGCTTGATTTTGTGGTAGCATTAGACCTAGCCTAAATTCTAAGATAGTATAAGAGCCTATTCTATATCCGTTATTAGGCCACCTGGCTTTGTTAATGCTAGAGTTCCAATTCCATGTTTGTATTTGTCCACATTCCTCAGTTATAATCCTAGGCTCGAGGGAGTGTTGTTATTGGGCCACATGCCATTTATTCAAGCTCTAGATGTCTAGTTTTTGGCTTGAGGAGGTATGTTGGGATCCAAACTGACTAGAGATATGACCAAAGCAATCTTTATAATTTATGGAAAAACTTTAGAGAAGAATAGGATAAAAATTAGTAGTTCCTTTCGTATACCAATCATTTTCCATATCGAACAATTCCAGGGATGATTAGAATAAGGATTTGTAATTTTGTCCAAATACTACTCATTTTCCATCAATACATAAGTTTAGTTTTAATATCATTCATTTTGACTGACTGGGCAACCTTCAGATTGCAGATGGAATGACAATACAGATTCGTACAGTTAATCTGTTACTTGAAACTCATGGAAGTGCTTGTAACAAAGGGGCAGCAACATGGTAAATTCGTCTTAATAGTGGTCTGGTTTTGCTGTCTCAGTTTATTCATGCACCACAATCATTTTCAAGTGTGATGGATTTGGATCTCAGGGAATTTAAAATTTAAATTACAATATTAGTATCTCACTCTTTGTTGGAGTTGATGCGGGGTGTATAAACTTGTATTTTTTAAGCATTTGAGAAACAGTTGGTGGTTGTATGGGATAACTTTTAGCATAAATGTGGTGAATTATACTTGTGTGTTTGACTCAAACCGTGTCATAAGTTTTCCCTGAAATCTATTTGTAAATATCCTTGTTCCTTGTCTCTAATTGTAGGGCACCACCCATGGCGTCTATAACCATACACAACCTTTTGCTGTGTACCACAAATGAAAGCTGGCAGGTAATTGTGTTGAGTATTTTTATGATATAGTTTTTGATATTTCTGGAGTATAAAGTCTATTTTCCTCGCCATTTTTTTTTTCAGGTTGTAAATCTTAAGGAGGCCCGGGATTTCTCATCTAATAAGAAGTATATTTATGTCTTCAAAGTACTATACCGCCTTTCATTTTATTTTCTTGTTTGTATACTATATACAACGTGCATTGTGTTGATTTGTTCATCTTCATATATGCCTTTTCTATATTATGTTTCTCCTTTCATCATAATGTATTCCTTCCTGTTATATTTTTTTAAAAATTGAGCATTTCTATGTTGCTTATATTTGTATTAGCCCAAAATAATTTAAATTTTTTCTCCAGAAATTGGAATGGGAGTCATTATCTATTGATCTTTTGCCTCATCCTGACATGTTCACGGATGCTACTTTAGGCAGTTCTCAAGTAGGTTCAAACCTAAGAGATGATGATGGTGCAAAGAGAGTATTCTTTGGAGGCGAGCGTTTTATAGAAGGAATATCAGGAGAAGCATTCGTAATGAATTCATTTCCTTCAACTTGTTGTACAATATCATGACTCATGAAACATGACTTCATCTTTATATTGATCAGATCACCGTTCAGAGAACTGAATTGAACAGTCCACTTGGGCTCGAGGTTCAGTTGCATGTCACAGAAGTCGTTTGCCCTGCGTTAAGTGAACCAGGTATGTAAAAGGGACTTCTCAGGCTTCTAGTATCCATATTTAATTGATAGATAAGACACAGATGTAATCAGAGGTTGATGCAACATATATGAACAGGGCTACGTGCTCTCCTCCGCTTTATGACAGGAATATATGTTTGTCTAAACAGGGGAAATGTAGATTTCAAGGCCCAGCAGGTTTCGTATTGCCTCTTCCTCCTTTGAGCTTATCATTCATCACTAGTTTGTTAAGGTTAAAACTATAATACTATTATATCATTCTGAGTCTTTTTTGTTTTTTAATTAATCATGAAAGCAATCTACTGAAGCTGCTGGGCGTTCAAGTGTGTCAATCGTTGTGGATCATATATTTCTCCGCATTAAAGATTCTGGTATATCATTATTCTTAATTGATATAAGTATCCTTTAATTATATTTAATATTGTGGAAATATTTGCTTTATTGATTGCTATATTCATTACAACTTTATTTATTTATATTTTTCTTCTTTGCTCTGAGTAGTACAACTTAAATAGAACAAGAAACAGAGGGAGACATATCTCTCAAGTAAAGGATCAGAATCCTAATAAATAAAGAAGGAAGGGAAAATGGAAGATAAACCCCATGATTAAGGGTTTGACTAATTCTTACACTACTTCTAGGATTTTAACTCCCTAATTTAATTAAATCCATAAATTCAAACATTCCTAATTTATCCACACTCCTCATGAAGTTGGTGCAGTTATATTTAGCATGCCCAGCTTGGTAACATGGTGTTCAAACATAAGGCCTTGGTTGGCACATCCGCAATTTGTTTGATGGTTGGAACAAATGGAATGGAGCTCACTCTTTCAAACTTCTCCTTGATAAAATGTTTGTCCATCTCAACATGTTTTGTACGATCATGCAAAGACTCAGCTGTGTATTATAAAAGAAATGTAGAAAGACCGGGGTTGAGAAATGTTTGTGCTTTGAGGTAGAAAACAAATGCTTACACTCATTTCCTATGTCATAACTCTTCGACGCCAACCCCTCTAATGCATGAAGTTTTGAGGTGACAAATGGGATGGATGCATGCATTAAAAAGTTGAAGCTTGCTGCAGAAGGTAGAAAACAGATTCTTGTGAAGCTGCCGACATATAAAACAATTAGTGGCGTGTTTGGAAATAAATTTGCAATTTCACAAAGGAATATAATTTCACTACTGAGAAATTATGTATTTTTCAACTCTTCTAAATTTTAAAATTTGTTATATATGTCATTGCATAACATTTGGGCATTACTTCTCGCACCCTTAGTGGTGTTCACGCATCCTGGTGAAAAACCAATAATGCTCCTAAAATTCGGAAATACACTTCCGGACGCACCACACAACAACATTTTGCAAGTGAGCCATCCTTATTTTGCAAAAAAAAAATAGTTTAGAACTATACTTTTGGAATAAATCCGAAAGTATATATCCATAGGAAAGATTTTTTAAATTCAGACTAATTGAATTTGTGAAGATATTAGTATTACCACGGTTGAACATGTTTGAATATGAATATTATTGATGATAATAAATAGACAAACACTAATCTCTAGTTTAAATAGAGTATTCTGACCTAATATACCTTACTAAATGCCCAAACAAGAATTATTAATAATACTAAAATAACAATAATAAATAATATACTAAAATAACAATAATAAATAATACTAAAATAAAAATAATAAATTACTATTTATAACACACTCCTTCAAGCTGGTGAATGTATATCTATCATTCCCAATTTAGAAATTTGTTAAAGTTATTGTTGTAAGGTAGCTTTGGGAGGACACATATGGAGTGCGAAAGAGACCACTATCTAATTTTTCATTGATGAAATGTCTGGCAACTTTAATATGTTTGATTCTATCATGTTGTACTGGATTATGGGCTATGCTAATAGCAGACTTATTATCACAATAAAGTCTCATTGTTTCATCACACTTTATTCTCAAGTCTTCTAAAATCAATTTCAGCCATAGCAATTCACGTATCCATTGTGCCATTGCCGTGAACTCTGCTTCAGCACTAGATCTTAATACTACACATTGTTTTTTACTCTTCCAAGTCACAAGATTTCACAAGATTTTCACCTGAGAAATTATAATAACTTGTAGTTGATCTCTGATACATTTCCTTATAAACCGCAATATCTTCTTCTACACTTCCCTACTTTACACTTGGATCAACTGGTGTATTTGCAGGCTTGCATGTTTTCTTGCCAGTCTCTTGCAAAAGATCAGTAATATATTTTTGTTGAGATATGAAAATTTCTTTTTTAGAGTGGGCAACTTCAATTCTCAGAAAGTATTTCAATTTTCCCAAGGTCTTAAGCTCAAATTCTTTGGCTAAGTGTATGCTCAACAATTGTTGTCCTTCCTCATCATTATCATTACTTGTGACTATAATATCATTCGCGTACACCAAGAGCAAAGTTACTCCCCTTGTTTCAGAATGTTTGATAAATAGGATACGATCTTCTTAACTTTGTTTGAAGCCCAAACCTACCATAGCTTTAGTGAATCTTCCAAACCATGTTCGTGGCGATTGCTTTAACCCATATAAAAATTTTCTTAACTTGTACTCAGTGTTGGTGGCAGTATGTTCACAGAACCCAGGAGGTAAATCCATGTAGATTTTTTCTTTAAGTTCACCATGAAAGAATGCATTTTTCACATCAAATTGATTAAATTTTCAATTGTAGTTAGCTGCCAGAGATAATATCACCCTGACAGTATTCATTTTTGCAAATGTCTCTGAATAATCTATTCCATAGGTTTGAGTGAACCCTATGGCTACCAATCTTGACTTGTACTTCTCAATAGACCCATGTGCCTTGTATTTAACAGTGTATACCCATTTGCATCCTACAGGTTTCTTTCCATTTGATAGAGAAACCAATTCCCAAGTATTGTTCTTATCAAGTGACTCCATTTCTAAATCTATGGCTTGTTTCTTTTTCATGTCAGACAGTGTCTCAGATAGAGAAGCAGGTATTGTTATAGTGTTTTCACATTTGTGAGGAAGGCTCTATGGGTAGGTGAAACATGTTCAAAACTTAGGTAGTTGAATAAAGCGTAAAGTGACTTTTTGGTACAATTCTGGTATCTTTTCTAAGGGAAATTGGAAGATTTAAATCTTTATAGTGTGATGGTAGTGGTGGTGGAGTTGAGTTGGATTTTGGATCCTCTTCATGAGAAAATTCAGAAATTGAATCATTAGAGTTTGAAGGGCTAACGGAATTTACCTCATGTAATGTCGGATCACGGATCACACTCTTGGATATGAGTAGATTTAGGAATGATCTTTCTTGTATATACTAAATTCTTCCCATATCTTACATCAGTTTCACCATTTTCATCTTTTTCAGAACTTCCAACATTGTCACTACTAGTTTCAATTTCAACTTCTGGTTCGAGAGAAGCTCTGGATTAGGAGAGACTCATCTTCCTTATTTACGTTCTCGCCCCAAAGATGAGATTCAACGAAATAACTTTCTTGTTCATGGAAAATGACATCTCTAGAAACAAAGAATTTATGAGATGGTAGATGATAACATTTATAACTATTTTGGATGGAAGAATATCCTATCAAGACACACTTTAAGACTCTAGGATAAGTTTTCCCCTACCATCACTATGAATATGGACAAATGATGTACACCCAAATATTCTAGGAGTGAGGTTACTAGAGGTGGACACATTAGAATAGAACTATAATAAGACTTCTATAGGAGTTTTGGAGGCAAGGGCAGTAGAAGGCAAACAATTTATGAGATATGATGCAGTTAAAACTGCCTCACCTCAATATTTCATGAGAACTTTATTTTGAAATATCGCAGTACGTGTTTGGTCTAACAAATGTTCATTTTCTCTCTCAGCAATGCCATTTTGTTGGGGCGTTTTAACCATTGGTGGAGTCAGAATATAAAGTTTGGGGTGGCCACCAAATTAAACTATAATTTATAGATCAAATATCCATAACATAACGTATATAAAATATCTAAAAATTGTAATAAACACAAAGTTGAACATGAAATGATTAAAGAGTATTACTTAAAAATATTTTAAAATAATGCCTCGACGGTCTTTGAGTAGTTTGAAATCATCAAAAGTAGTGTGAATATGCTAACCATGAAGGGAAAATGCAAAATCAAGCGTTTTGAAATCGTCTCCGATGGTCTTCTTCACTAGACAATGGATATTGCTCTAAATGCATTTGATATAGACCATATTGAAAGGACGTTTCCCAGGATTACGGTTGAGTAGTACAACTCAAATAGACGAAACATAGGGAGGCAAATGACTCGATTAGAGGAATCATAATCCTAAGAAATAAATAACGCAGGAAAAGGGACCGGTAAAACCATGATTGAGGATTTGACTAATCTTTACATTAATTCTAGAATTTTAACTTCCTAATTTATTAAGACCTATAAAGTCTGACATTGCTAATTTATCCCCAAATAGCTTATGAATAATAGTCTCATGTGTACATGTACTATGCAAAATGATCTTACAATTATTGGCATCATCTGGCAGGGTTCCAGCTTGAGCTATTAATGCAGTCCCTCTTTTTTTCTCGGGTAATTTTCCTCGATAATATTATCTCTTATTTTCTTCCTCCATGCACTCATTTTCTTTTTTCGGATGTCTCCTTGTTGAAATTCTAGGTTTTAGATAGGAAAGGACGAAAGAGAGCAAGGAGGTTCTGAATAATTTGAGATTAGGTTGATATGGTATGTGTTTAAAATATAAAAGCACTTATTAGGCATAGTACCATTGAAATGAATGATCTAGAAATAAGAGGAAACAAGCAGTAAAGTTGTACACAGTACATGTATGCTGTCTATGTGAAATTGTCATAGGACACAATTTCTATCTAACAAAAGTCGATTGTCTTACTACTGAAGTTATAAAAGCAATAAGAACAATGATCCTAGATAAGGAAAATTTGTATGGCTCCAACCTTGAAACAGAAAACTGAGAGAAATCACATAACCTTCCCTACCTCTAAAGCTCTAATGTGTATGGATCCTTTTAGAGGCCCTCTTTCTCTCTTTTCATTAGTTTTTATTGGCCAAATACCCTTTTTGGTCTCGTAAGCTTACCTCAAAGTTCCTTTTGGTCCCTTAACTTAAAAAATGTTCATATTGGTCCTTTAACTCTTCAAAACGTTTCATTGTAGTCATTTTAGTCTAATTAGCGACGAATTTATCGACCGATTTCTGAGTTTTTCCGCCGCTAATTAGACAAAAAGGACTAAAATGAAACATTTTGAAGAGTTAAGGGACCAATATGAACATTTTTTAAGTTAAGGGACCAAAATGAATCTTGAGGTAAACTTATGGGATCAAAAAGGGTATTTTTCCGTTTTTATTCTATATACGTTATCCCTTCCTAAAGAGTGTTATGGTCTGTTAAAATAAACATAAAAAGGCTTTTTGGGCCTGGCTTTAATAGCAGCTAGTTTCATATCTATCAATTTGGTACAAGTTCAATTCCGCACTTATCAGCTAAATATCTATGAAAAAGCTCCTTCTACGGCTTATATCCTATGATTATTTATGCTATAGGGTTGTGTTGTGCATTTACTCATTCCAAATACATTACACCGTTGGTAAAGATACACCTTTTTGCTATCTCTTCAATGTCAAGTTCATATGTTTGTAATCCCTTTGCCATGCCATGCTATCAGGCTTCCAGCAGAGGAGAGTGACTATTTGATATATTATCCTTGCAGGCCAGTCTTTCTGAAGGAGATAATGACAGTAACTTGACCAGGATTACAATTGCAGGACTATTTTTGAGGTTTGTGTCTTTGTGCCATGCCTAGATTATTACTATTGGAAGGATGAAGAGATTTGTTAGTGCACGTGTTTATGGGTGCTGGTGTGTGATAGAACCCCTAAGTCTATTAATGTTGAGCCCAATATTGATATTGGGGTGGTTCCACCAAGGCCCATTATTTGGAAGGTATATTCTAGAAGAAAGAGAAGAAGTGGGGTAAGCAGTTCCAGGATGTGGATCCTTAGAGAAGTGGGGGTAGGTGGTTACAGAACGTGGGTTATTATGTGGTTTAGTTAGAATGACTATAAGTAAGCATGACTAGTGGGAGAGAGGAAACGTGTATTTGGTAATTAGATTAAGGAGAACATATTCTCTGGTAGGAGTCTGTGACTCTGGTTCTATTGTAATCTTTCACATTCAATTACTTTATTCAATCAATTACCACTTTCTATATTTTTTTCTGAGTTTCTATCATTGGTCCGACCTACCGGATTCATCGAGAGGAGCCAGTGAATTGTGACTAATGCCACCAAAAATGTCTGAGAGAGTGGATGAATTGGAGGATCGAGTTGCGTCAATGGAAGAAGCGTTTGACGCGAGAGTGTCGACATTGGAGGAAACGTTCCGCCAAACGCTTGCTGATTTTCGTCTCACCTTGGTGGAAGAATTCGTGAAGATTCGACGTGAGCCTGAAAAAACACCGTCACCATCTGCTGTGGAGGAAACGGTGTCGGAGTATCGGATGGCTGTGAAGAAAGTGGAACTACCATCGTTTGACGGTGAAGATCCGGTGGGGTGGATCACACGAGCCGAGACATATTTTGAAGTTCAAAATACATCTGAGGAGGTGAAGGTGAGGTTAGCCAAATTGAGTATGGAAGGTGCGACAATCCATTGGTTTAATCTCTTGAGGGAGACGGAGGACGAATTGACATGGCTGAAACTGAAACAGGCTTTGATTGAAAGGTATGGAGGGCGACAGTGTGATAATCCCTTCGAAGAATTGAAAGATCTTAGACAAAAGGGAAATGTGGAAGAGTATATTACAGATTTTGAATGTGTCATCGCAAGTTGGGAGATTACCTGAAGATCAATATCTTGGATATTTCATTGGAGGACTCCGGCCAGAATTACGCTTGAGGGTTCGAACTTTTGGTCCACGTGACAGAGTACAGGCGATGAGGTTGGCTAGGGATGTGGAGACAGAGTTGAGAGGCTCATTGCTGCTAAGAGAGCCCAGGTACCGTTCAGGCTCAAACTCCTGGAAGGGAGGTAAAGACTGGAACACAGGCCCAAATACTAAACTGAGTCATGGGTCTGTTTCAAATCCATCTGTGAATTCGAACCGGGTTGGGTTTAACGCATCTAACCCATCTGGAACGAGTAATTTCAGAAGGGGATCATCCAATTCTAGCAGTCAAAATTCGAATATGGTGAATAACGGCGACGAACGATCACGTAATCGCGGAATCAAACACCTTCCTTACTCCGAATTGATGGATCGCAAGGCAAAGGTTTTATGTTTTCGTTGTGGTGAACGCTTCCACCCTTTACATCAGTGCACCGAGAAGCAACTGAGGATGGTGATACTCGGTGACGATGAAGCTGTGAACGAAGATGGAGAAGTAATAGCGATGGAGATTTTAAGGACGAAGAGATTGAAGAAGAGATAGAATGCAACTCATTGGGTTTATTCGGACTGACCGACACCTCTCGACCGTACAAAGTGAGACCCTCGACCTTGAAATTGCTGGGGAATTTGAATGGAGTTCCGATATTAATCTTGGTTGATACGGGAGCTAGCCACAACTTCGTATCTCCTAAGGTTGCTACTGGGACTGAATGTGCAACAAAAACGTATTATGGGAGTTCGATTAGGGGATGGAAACCAGGTCTTCACGTTGGGAAAATGCGAAAGAGTGGAAGTGCAGGTAGGGGGATTTTCAACTCAAGTAGATGCACATGTTCTAGAGTTGGGAAACTTAGATATGATCCTTGGAGTAAATTGGTTAAGGAGATTTGGGAAGATAACACTTGACTGGGAAAATATGACACTGAGCTTCAATTGGCAAGGAAGGATTGTAGAACTACAGGGGCAGGGGCTGGAACAAGGTAGAAAGAAGTCTCAATCTCAGACAGAATCACTACACAATCTGTTAGGAGAAGATTCGAGATACGAAGAGATGACGATGCCAACATTGAATGAAGTTCAGCAAGAGGAAATGCGTAGGGTAATGGGAGAATATCCAGGAGTATTTAAAGAATTAGAAGGTCTTCCTCCTAAGAGGGAAATTGAACACTCAATTGTGTTGGAGCAGTTTTCAGGGCCAATAAGTGTGAGACCCTATCGTTACCCCTACCACCACAAAGAGGAAATTGAGAAACAAGTGCATAGCATGCTTGATCAAGGTATCATTAGAAACAGTTCCAGTGCATTTTCAAGTCCGGTAATATTGGTGAAAAAGAAAGATGGTTCGTGGAGGATGTGCGTCGATTATAGGGAGTTAAACAAAGTCACCGTACCAGATAAATATCCAATTCCTGTGGTGGAGGAGCTGTTGGATGAACTACATGGGGCAGCTTACTTCACCAAATTGGATTTAAAGTCTGGATATCACCAAATAAGGGTTAAGGAGGAAGATGTGCACAAAACGGCATTCCGCACTCATGAGGGACATTACGAATTTTTCGTAATGCCCTTCGGATTGACAAACGCTCCAGCAACCTTCCAATCCACCATGAATCAGGTATTCAAGACCTACCTCCGAAAGTTTGTGTTAGTTTTTTTTGACGACATATTGGTTTATAGTAAATACTGGGCAGAACATGTTGGACATCTTACCCTGGTGCTAGAGGTGTTACATAAACATGGGTTTGTTGTTAATAAAAAAAAGTGTAATTTTGGTGGTAGGAAAGTGGAATATTTAGGACACTTAATTTCTGAAAAAGGAGTGGAAGTAGACCCTGAAAAAATTAAAAGTGTGGTGGAATGGCCTATTCCTCATAATGTCAAGGGAGTGAGAGGATTTTTAGGCCTAACAAGTTACTATAGAAAATTCGTTAAAGGGTATGGTAAGATTGCTAAACCTTTAACTGAATTAACTAAAAAAGATGGTTTTCTGTGGGGACCTGAAGCATTGAAAGCCTTTGAAGAATTAAAGAAGATCATGACTCAAGCCCCGGTATTGATTCTTCCAAATTTTTCTCAACCTTTTGAAATTGAGTGTGACGCATCCGGGAAAGGCGTAGGGGCTGTTTTGATGCAGAGAAAGAAACCGATAGCTTACTTTAGTAAAGCCTTATCAAAAGCTAATTTGAGCAAGTCGGCATATGAGAAAGAGTTGATGGCTTTGGTGTTGGCCATGCAACATTGGCGGCCTTACTTATTGGGGAGGAAATTCGTGGTGTATTCCGATCAAAAGAGCTTGAAACATTTACTGCAGCAAAGAATTACCACTGCTGACCAACAGAACTGGCTTGCTAAATTGTTGGGATACCACTTTGAAGTGGTGTATAAACCTGGTCCAGAGAACAAGGCAGCAGACGCGTTATCACGGCGTAATGAAGGGTGTGACTTAAGAAATATTGTTTCCTCTCCGGTGTGGTTGCAGGAACAGCAGATACAACAAGAAGTTCAATTAGATCCGTGTTTACAACAAATTATTGTTGATTTGCAAAATAACGCAGATTCTAATTCACGGTTCAGTTTGAAAGATGGTGTCTTACTCTACAAAAATCGTCTGGTGTTATCCTCTAAATCCACTTGCATTCCCACATTATTGGAGGAGTTTCATTCGACACCAGAAGGAGGTCACTCTGGATTCCTCAGAACATATAGGAGAGTAGCAGGAAACCTGCATTGGATAGGAATGAAAAAATCTGTGCAGGAATTTGTCAAGAGCTGTGATGTTTGCCAACGCCAGAAATATTCAGCCGCTTCACCAGCTGGGCTTCTTCAGCCGCTGCCCATTCCTTCACGAGTATGGGAGGACATATCTTTAGATTTTATCACCGGGTTGCCAAAATCTAAGGGATATGAAGCAGTGTTCGTTGTGGTGGATAGATTGTCCAAATACAGCCATTTTATTCCCCTTAAACACCCATATACAGCCAGAAAAATAGCGGAAGTGTTTGCCAAGGAAATTGTGCTTTTACATGGAATTCCTCAATTCATCGTAAGTGATAGAGACCCATTATTCATCAGCTTGTTCTGGAGAGAATTGTTCCGTTTGCAGGGTACAGTTTTGAAGATGAGTTCATCCTATCATCCCGAGACGGATGGACAAACAGAGGTAGTTAACCGTTGTTTAGAAGCATACTTAAGATGTTTTGCATCGGAACAGCCCAAGACTTGGGTTCAGTGGGTACCTTGGGCAGAACTGTGGTATAACTCAACATTTCATGTGTCAACGGGGACGATGCCCTTTGAAACAGTCTATGGAAGGAAGCCACCTCTGATGGTGAGATACACACAAGGAGAACTAAAGTGGCAGCAGTATCTGAAGAATTAGTGGATAGGGATGAGGCATTGAGGCAGCTGAAACATCATCTTATTAGAGCACAGGAGGAAATGAAAAAGTATGCAAACAAGAAAAGAAAAGATATATCCTTGAAGGTAGGAGAGTGGGTCTTTCTCAAGTTGAGACCACATCGGCAACAAACAGTGGCGAGGAGGATAAATCAGAAGCTGGCCCCTAGATTTTTTGGACCATTCCCTGTGGTAGAAAGGATTGGAGCTGTCTCTTACAAGCTAAAACTGCCAGATGATGCACGAGTTCACCCGGTTTTTCATATATCCCAATTAAAGAAGGCCATTGGGAACTACACTGCTGAACCGAAGCTGCCTGAAGGGATGGAGGTTGAACCAGAAGAGTTTGAATGCCCTGAGCAACTGCTAGCATCTAGAGAAATCGTGGTGGGGGATCAGGTGACAAAACAATAGCTGGTTAAATGGAAAGGTAGGGCTGAAGATGACACAACATGGGAAGATGAGGAATTGTTGAAGAGTCAATTTCCGCAAGTCAGCCTTGAGGACAAGGCTGTTAGTGAAGGAGGAGGCAGTGATAGAACCCCTAAGTCTATTAATGTTGAGCCCAATATTGATATTGGGGTGGTTCCACCAAGGCCCATTATTTGGAAGGTATATTCTAAGAAGAGAAGAAGTGGAGGTAAGTAGTTCCAGGATGTGGATCCTTAGAGAAGTGGGGGTAGGTGGTTACAGAACGTGGGTTATTATGTGGTTTAGTTAGAATGACTATAAGTAAGCATGACTAGTGGGAGAGAGGAAACATGTATTTGGTAATTAGATTAAGGAGAACATATTCTCTGGTAGGAGTCTGTGACTCTGGTTCTATTGTAATCTTTCACATTCAATTACTTTATTCAATCAATTACCACTTTCTATATTTTTTTGAGTTTCTATCGGTGTGCGTGTCTATCAGACTGTATATCTGTGCTCATTTGACTTAGTAAGCTGGGGAGTCAACTATTAAGAAAGTTTGAGCAATAGGTGGGTGGTTGGTTACCTATATATCAGCCTCTACTTTTTTCCTGGGTAGTCTCTGGTGCAACTAAATATGCTTGGAAAGGGAAAAATGAATAGGAAGTCTCTAGTATTTGTGTGGAGGAGCAATATGCCCTACTTGATTATTTTTGTTGTTCTTGATAGTTATATGAATGCAGTCATTTTTCTAGTTTACTGTATTAATTGTTATAATATAACTAATTTGTAGTATGTTCTTCTTGAAATACAGGGATACCTTTTCATGCCCTCCATGCACATTAGTGCAACCATCGATGCAATCTGTCACAGAAGATGCTTTCCAAGTGCCCGAGTTTGGTATGCATTTAATTTTGGTCCATTGATAAGTTAACTCTTGTACTATCGGTCACTCGCATGTCATAAGTGATAACTTCATATTGTTTAGATCTGATTAATAGCTATCAGTTGTTATCTAAGATGTCAAATTCTTTTAATGATGTGGAAACATCATTAAAAGAATTGCATGGTAGTGTAAATGTTTTACATACATTGGATTAAAAATTAGACTATAAGTTATTTGCACATTTTCTTGAGAAGAACATATTTAATTAACTTTTTCCAATCCTTTCTTTTGGTAGCTAGAAGCTTTTGCCCTCCAATATATCCTCTCGGAGAACAGCAGTGGCAATTGATTGTGGGAACTCCTCTAATATGCATTCACACTCTTCAGATCAAGCCTTCTCCACTTCCACCATCCCTTGCTTCTCAAACAGTTATTGATTGTCAGCCTCTTATGGTATATGGCTACGTGCAATTTATTTCAGTAAAACACCTGCCTATTCGAACTCTTTTGCCAGTTATGTTATTGGATGACATTTTTTTATTTTCTAGGTCCACCTCCACGAAGAATCCTGCTTGAGGATATCATCCTTCTTAGCTGATGGAATTGTTGTCAATCGTGGTGACATTTTACCAGATTCCTCTGTGAATTCTTTTATTTTCACTCTCAAGGGATTGGATACTACAGTTCCTTTGGATAAAGCCCAATTAGATTTTTGTGTAAGCAATACAGATGATACAGATAAATTCTTATTTGTTGGAGCAAGGCTACATATTGAAAACCTTTTCGTTTTAGATTCACCCTTAATGAAACTAAGAACACTGAACCTGGAGGAGGATCCTGCTTGCTTCTGTCTCTGGGAAGATCAACCAATTGATGCTAGCCAGAAGAAGTGGGCTGCCAGAGCGTCCCACCTTACTTTATCTTTGGAAACAAATACTGGCACACTTGGGCATCAGAATTCTCTTGGATGGACTGCTGGATTTTGGAGATGTGTTGATCTGAAAGATGCTGGCATTGAAGTAGCTATGGCAACTGCTGATGGCAGCCCATTGTTAAAGGTTCCTCCTCCTGCCGGTATTGTGAGGGTCGGGGTTTCCTGTGAACAGTATGTATCCAACACTTCCATTGAACAATTATTTTTTGTCCTTGATCTCTATGATTATTTTGAGAAAGTTAGTGAAAAAGTAGCGACATCTTGGGAAAGGCAACAAATGAATGATGTTAGGGATAAGTCTTCTGGTGGAAAGCTGATGGACAAAGTTCCTAGTGACGCTGCAGTAAGTTTAGCCTTAAAAAACCTCCAACTTCGATTTCTTGAATCTTCGTCTGTTAATGTTGAGGGAATGGCTCTAGTACAGTTTATTGGAGCTGATCTGTTCATTAGTGCCACTCATAGAACCCTCGGTGGTGCTATTGTTGTTTCATCCACTTTACATTGGGAGAGTGTTGAGATCGATTGTGTTGATTCTGAGGAGTATTTGGCATGTGAAAATGGCTCAGCGTTTAGTTCTGGGGAAAATGTTTCTTCAGTGAATGGTGTTGGATACCCTCAACTGAGAGCTGTTTTCTGGGTGGATAACAGTAATCATCTATTGAATGTAAATGCTCACTCAGTCCCGTTTCTGAACTTAAGTATGAATCAAGTCATACCATTTTGTGAAGTAGAAAATGAGTCCAATATTTTGAATGTCTCCGCTTCTATATCTGGTGTTCGTCTTGGCGGGGGAATGAACTATGCCGAAGCCCTCCTGCATCGGTCTGGAATACTTGGGCCTGATGGTGGTCCAGGGAAGGGTCTTTCTAAAGGGTTGGAAAACTTACGAAAAGGACCATTGGCAAAACTTTTTAAAACAGCACCTCTAATTATTGATAACTCAGAAAATGGTATGAGACAACCTCATTTACTGAAAGCCGGTGTATTTGCTTAATATATAAATCTTTTAACAATGTTCGTTTTCTCGTGTCTTATTTGTTGTATAAGTCTAATTTCTTCCTGACCATGTTTTACTCCAGAAAGTATGATAGAAGGGATAGAAACTAGTTTTCCACCCTTAAAGAAGCCAGATGATGTGGCAATAACTATAGAGTTGAGGGACTGGTTGTTTGCTCTTGAAGGTGCACAAGATCTGGCTGAAAGATGGTGGTTCTCCAGCCAAGGAGACGTAGGAAGAGAACAAAAGTGTTGGCACACAACCTTCCACAGTTTACTAGTAAATGCTAGAAGTAGCCCAAAAAAGGTTTCAGGCGGCAAGCCGCATTCACATAGAATTCAATATCCTATAGAATTGGTTACGGTAAACAGATACTTCTTTCTTCAAGATTTAATTCAGTTTGTGTGCATATGTTACTCTTGATAATTAAGGAGTTTCTTGCTGCTTTAATGAGTAATATTTAGGAGGATAGTAGGAAATGAGAAACACCATATCAAAGTTTTTTAAAACTATTTTGGCAGTACATTAGTTTGTTAGTATGTCCCAGTGAAATTTGCATTCCGTCATTCATGGTATGGGTGGTCTATTGCATGTCGGGAGACCTGGCAATCTAATTTTCGAACTCCAACCTATGACCTTTATCATTCAAATGCTGGGAAAATGTATCAAACCAAAATGGAATAGTAAATGATTGGATCGTCTACTATGGATCATTGGATGTGCTACATAATTTTCATTTGATTGACTCGGAACAACTGATATGTTGAAACATAAATAACTCATTGTAAAAACCAACACATATTTTTAAAGATGTATTCCATTCACGCTGTCCACTAGAGATAAATAGGTTATCTGAGTGATTCTTGCTGTGTATTTATTTCAAGGTATAGCAAGTTATCCCGGGGATGTTAACTTGGGATATAGCATTCCGATTGTTTTGTCTCTAGTATTTTTAATTCCCTGGAGATGACATTCCATGTTTTACAGTTTTTATTTCCATAAGAAGGAGTGTCTATCATCTCACCCATGGCATGGGAATGGAAGTCATATTATGAACATAACCTCCCTTTGTGCATCTTCCTCGCACCATTTAAATTGAAAAAAGTATGTGAAATATTGAGCATTAATAAAACAATTTTTTGAATTTACCGAGGAATGATATTCTTCATGGTACCATTATCATTCCTATGAATATATATATATATATATATATATATATATATATATATATATATATATATATATATATATATATATATATATATATATATATATATATATATATATATATATATATATATATATATATATATATATATATATATATATAAGGCATGTAACTGTATAGAATATTAAATATAGGGTATGTTTTGATTGACTTACTTGAGGTTATCTACTGGCATAAACACTTGTGAGACTTTCTGGGAGAATTTAGGAAAACGACTTATGACATGTTAATAAGCTGTTTTCGAATTATTTCCACGAGTCCTTCAAGATAGTTTATGAAAACAATTTATAAATTATACGAAAACAATGACTTATTTTAGCTTGTGTAATAGAAATGGCTTATTCGTAAGCGCTTATATGATAAACACATATGCTATAAGCTGCAGATTATGTTGCTTATCCAAACAGGGCCATATTCTAAAACTCAGACTTGTTGATTGGTATTATGTGTCTTATTATGTCGGCTTCTCTCCAGTTGTTAAGACAAGTCCTGTTTGTAACCCTTGGCTGGTATTGTAGGTTGGAATTCAAGGGCTGCAGTTCTTGAAACCCACTACCCAAAAAGATGTTCCGTCATCCATGTTAACTGCAAATGAAGTTAAAAAACTGACTGATGCAGATGGGGGAGTCGGCCTTGAAATGGGCTTCATATTACATGAAGATAATGTCAAAGATGAAATGGCTTATTGGGAAGTGGAAAACCTGAGGTTCTCTATAAAGCAACCGGTAATGGGAATCTCTTAATTAAAGTGTGTGATCACTGTCTCTTTTTATAGGATATGATTCTGTATGATAAAGATTTTACATTGCAGTTCGAGGCTGTTGTAACCAAGGATGAGTTCCAGAGCCTCACTTTTTTATGCAAATCCGAAATTGAATCCATGGGCCGTATAACAGCTGGAGTTTTGCGATTGCTTAAGCTAGAAGGTTCTGTTGGCCAGTCTGTAATGGATCAGCTAGGCAATCTAGGTATGGTGTAATGTTTTTAATGTATGCAATGCTTTTCATTGGCTAGTCCCACACCGGTTAGACATATAACCTAAATAATGTTATAAAACCCGGACAATCACCACCTTAGAAACTAGTTTTGTAGGATTGAGTTAGGTTCAAAATCCAAGTGTATCCACATCATTAAAGTGAGGTAGCACATAAGAATAGTAACCCGAAGGACATTAATGTATTATTTTGTTTTGCTGAAGTTAAAAGTTATAGGAAATCGTTAATGCACCACTTCAAAGATTGGTTGGACGATGCATTCATCTATTCCGTCTGGCATCATTCTTTTAACATTTGTTATCAATAATTTGCAGGTAGTGAAGGTGTTGACAATGTTCTCTTGCCTGAAAAACTCAGCGAAGGCATTGACAATGTTTTGTCGCCTGAAAAACTCAGCATAGACGGCAGTGTTAGCAACGGAGAACCTTATCCATTACCAAACCGAATAAATGAAAGCCCACACAAATCTGTGGAACCAACAATAACTTTGCTTGAGGAAGCAGTTGTTGATTCACAGGCTAAAATTAATGCTTTGATAACTGATATTGGTACATCTGAGTCCTCCCTTCAGCACCTTGACGGTGTTAAGCAACTTAGTGAAAAAATTGAGTTGATGCAAGGTTTTTTGACGCAATTACGGAATCAACTTTGAGACCTTCGTCTCTTGTAATTAGAATTAAGTATTTTCATTTATATAGGTTACAATTCTTTTTGTATATAGCAAAATAGTCTATATGTTGAGTGTTGTATAAGTTAGGCAGAAATAAAGGCTCCCCATTTTTTGTGTAACAGAAATTTTGCACCCTTTAAGCACCATGAAATGAGAGGAAAGAAAGCAATTTTGAATGCTGAAATCTCTTACGATGATCGGGGTTATGCGCATTTTCAGGCATTGCACGATTGCAAAACAATACACTTGCATATTTGTTCTTCTAGTTCTACACCTTGGCACTGAGGTCACCCTAGACCAACTAATAAGTTAAGTTAAATCGAGCTGTGGCTTGCTTAGGAATCTACCTGATTTCTCCAGGGATATGTCTGACATCCCTAAATTTTGAATAGAACAGAAATACTATAATCATTCCAAATTTTATAGTTTTTTTTCCTCAAAATTTCACTGTTTAAATTTCAATAAATTAAATTGAAAAAAAGCTGAATACAAACTAAAAATGTGGTGGAATTTGATTGTGGTTAACAATAGTTTGAAAAAACAACTCTAAAAAACGGCAAGGTGTTCCAGGTTGATATTATTGCCTCATTTAAATTGTTTTGCGCCGCTCACAAGACTCAAGATGAAAGGCCCGAGGATTCCATTCTCCATGAGACAGACAATTTCACATTCAGGAGCACTAATGACCATCCAATGGGTAATTACCCATGTTTAGAATTGTTCATGGTACAGTTTACAGTTTAATCTGAAAACTGAACTATAGCAAAATGTTACTCGAACCGAATTGAACCATTCAACTTATTTAGAATTGAACCGAACTCAAATTATTAATTTAGTATACCGGTTCAAAATCTATATTTTGACGTTGATTATTTTTATTTTTTTCCATTATATTAGTCGGTAGTTTTTTTCATTAATAAATGAAATTTATACAGAGATAGAAGGTAAACCGACAGCAAATTGCGTTGCTGTCTATTTTTAAATGATAAAATCAATTCTATTAAAAATTAAAAATAATCAAAAAGAGATTAAAAAAAAAAACAAAAATAACAACCATACTACTGCATGCCAAGACATGAAGCCGGATACAGCAAAAGTACACATTAGTCACAAAACTCACCCGCATCTCCAAAATAGACCACAAATTGTATATCATTCTCCAAAATAGACCACTGTTAAGTATTTAGTCAAATAAGAGTCCTAGTTTTTAGGATAGTTTGTTAATTGATTTAGTCAAGTTTGTTTCCTTATTTCTAGCTAGAAGTGGGCTGTAGTTTGTTACAGCACATTCGTTTTTCATTCTCTATTTATTTTACAGCATTTCACAAGGAATAAACAGTCATTTTCAGAACTTCTATTTGCTTCTATTCTGTTCCTGTTACATCTAACATTCTGGTATCAAGAGCAGTGACCTAAGAGATGGGTTCAGAAGCAAATTTTGCAGCAGCCTCCATTCCGAAGTTCGACGGCGACTACGATCATTGGAGCATGGTCATGGAGAATCTCCTTCGATCCAAGGAGTATTGGGTTGCTGTTGAATCAGGCTACACAGAGCCAAAGAGTAGAGATGGAATGACGGCAGAGCAAATAAAGAACCTGGAGGAGATGAAGCTGAAGGATTTGAAGGCTAAGAATTACTTGTTTCAGCCGCTTGACAAGTCAATTCTGAAGACGATCACGCAGAAGGAGACATCTAAAAAGCTCTGGGACTCCATGAAGTTGAAGTGTCGAGGCAATGCTCGAGTGAAGAGAGCTCAGCTCAATCGTCTACGGCGGGACTTTGAGGTCTTAGCAATGAAGCAAGGTGAATCGATCACTGATTATTTTGGTCGAGTAATGACGGTTGCAAACGACATGAGGAATTATGGAGAAGATGTGGATGATGTCAAGATCGTTGAGAAGATTTTGAGAACCCTCACTGAGAAATGGAACTATATTGTTTGTTCCATTGAGGAAGCCAAGGACATAGATGAACTATCTGTGGATGCCTTGCAAAGTTCTCTGCTTGTTCATGAGCAAAAATTCAAAGTAAGTGGAGAAGAGGAACATGCTTTGAAGGTAACTCATGAAGAAAGCTATGGTGGAAGAGGGCGAGGAAGAGCTACTTTTCGAGGAGGTCGGGGACAAGGCAGAGGCAGGGGCAGCCAACCGAGGAGTAAGGAAACAATTGAGTGTTACAAATGTCATAAGCTTGGACACTTCCAGTACGAGTGCCAAGCAAATTATGCTGGTTTGGAGGAATCAGAAGAGATGGTGCTAATGGCGTATGTCGACACGCTTGGAGACGATCGAGATGTTATGTGGTATATTGATTCTGGGTGCAGCAATCACATGTGTGGTGATTCTTCACTTTTTTGTGAGTTAGAAGAAGGGTTCAACAAGGTGGTTAGATTGGGGAATTATGCAAGCATGAACGTTTCCGGAAAAGGAAGTGTTCGATTGACAATAAAAGGAGTAAACCACCTTGTACGGGATGTCTATTATGTTCCCGGTTTGAAGAATAATCTTCTCAGTGTTGGGCAGCTACAAGAAAGGGGTTTTGCTGTACTAATGCAGTCAAATGAGTGTCAGATTTATCACCGCACAAAGGGTTTGGTATTCCAAACCAACATGACAGCAAATCGAATGTTTGTGTTGTTTTCGAGCACTAAATCAATCAAAAGTGAAAGCAAAGAAGAGTGTTTCCAAGCAACAACCGACGACACCGAAGACGTGGCTCACCTCTGGCACCGAAGATTTGGTCATCTCAGCTACAAAGGGTTGAAGACTTTGCAATAAAAAAGCATGGTGAGAGGCTTGCCAAGTTTCACGGAGGCTGAAATTGTGTGCACAAGTTGCTTGAAAGGGAAACAACATCGAGACGTAATCCCAAGGAGAAGTACATGGAGAGCGTCGGAAAAATTGGAGCTGGTTCATGCTGATATTTGCGGCCCGATTTCTCCGTTTTCAGAGGGAAACAAAAGGTATTTCATTTGCTTCATTGATGACTACAGTAGGAAGGCGTGGGTGTATTTTCTCGCTTGTAAGTCAGATGCATTCACTACCTTTAAGATGTTTAAAGCTCTTGTTGAAAAAGAAACGGGCATGTCCATTAAATGTTTAAGAACAGATCGTGGAGGTGAATTCACATCATATGAGTTCAAGGAATATTGTAAAACGAATGGAATCAAGAGGCAATTAACTGCTGCATATACACCGCAGCAGAATGGAGTCGCTGAGCGGAAAAATAGAACCGTGATGAATATGGTGAGGAGCTTATTGGTTGAGAAAAATGTTCCAAGAAAATTCTGGGCAGAGGCGGTAAACTGGGCACTATATGTTCTCAATAGATGTCCAACATCACCGGTGAAGGAAACGACGCCAGAGGAAGCTTGGTGTGGGGTGATACCTTCAGTTACGCACTTCAGAGTCTTTGGTTGTATAGCATATGCTCACGTACCGGATGCTCGGCAGACAAAGCTTGAAGATAAGAGTCGTTGTTGTGTCTTTTTTGGTGTAAGTGCAGAATCAAAGGCATATCGACTATATGATCCTACCTCTAAGAGGATTATTATCAGCCGCGATGTCGTCTTTGAAGAAGATGGGCAGTGGAATTGGGAGAAGAAATCTGAAGAAGATAACACGTTTGATTTGGAATGGGAAGATGGCGACGGTGAAGAGGTGGAGGATTCTGACGATGGTAGTGAAGAAGAAAACATAGCTTCTCCGGTGAGGGGCGAATCCAGTGATGGCAATGAAGAAAATGAAGTGACTCCTCCGATAACACCCCGAGTTAGAAGAGCACCAGCATATTTGAGTGATTTTGTCTCTGGTGAGGGTCTTTCAGATGAAGGGGAAGAGGTACAAACTCACTTAGCCTTGTTTGCTAGTGCCATTCATTCTGATCCAATTTCATTTGACGAAGCAGTAAAGGAGGAGAAATGGAGAACAGCCATGGATGCCGAAATGAGATCAATTGAGAAGAATGGAACGTGGGATCTTATTGAGCTGCCTATAGGAGCTAAAAGAATAGGAGTCAAATGGGTGTACAAAACAAAATTGAATGAGCTCGGAGAAGTGGATAAACACAAGGCTCGCTTGGTCGCAAAAGGGTATGCTCAGGAATATGGAGTTGATTATGAAGAAGTATATGCTCCCGTAGCTCGCATGGACACGGTTCGAATGATTTTAGCACTTGCAGCACAAAGAAGATGGTGTGTGTTTCAGCTGGACGTGAAATCAGCTTTCCTTCACGGGAAGTTAACGGAGAACGTGTACGTGGAGCAGCCAAGAGGTTATGAAATAAAGAATGAGGAACATAAGGTGTATAAGCTCAACAAAGCTTTGTACGGACTCAAGCAGGCACCACGAGCATGGTTCAGCCGGATTGAATCATATTTTCGGAAGGAAGGTTTTGGGAAGGAGGACAGCGAGCAAACTTTGTTTACGAAAGTCAACTAACAAGGTAAACATTTAATCATTAGCTTGTATGTTGATGATTTAATTTATACCGGAGATGATGAGAATATGATGATTGAATTCAAAGAGTCCATGATGAAGGAATTTGATATGACGGACTTGGGTAAGATGAAGTATTTTCTTGGTATTGAGGTAGTTCAGTTTGATGGTGGTATATTCATCAGTCAGTCGAAGTACGTGATGGAAGTGTTGAGACGTTTTGGAATGGAGCATAGCAATTCCGTTGAAAATCCAATGGTTCCAGGATTCAAAATCTCCAAAGATGAAAATGGTATTGAGATGGATAGTTCGTTCTTCAAACAGCTGATTGGGAGCATGATGTACTTGACCGCTACGAGACCGGATATAATGTATGCAGTAAGCTTATTAAGCAGGTATATGTCAAGGCCTACAGAACTTCATCATTCGGCAGCCAAGAGAATTCTACGTTACTTGCAAGGTACAGCAACGTTTGGCATTCTTTACAGAAGGAAAGGAAGTCATGAGTTGATTGGTTTTACTGACAGCGATTATGCCGGGTCAGTAGAAGATAGAAGAAGCACCTCGGGCTATGTTTTTATGCTTAGTGGAGCAGCAGTGACTTGGTCTTCTCGAAAACAACCGATCGTAACACTAAGCACAACCGAAGCTGAATTCATTGCAGCTGCAGGAAGTAGTTGTCAAGCAATATGGATGCAAAGGGTGTTAAAAAAGATCGGCTACATGGGCAGCGAGAGTACTGTCATCTTTTGTGACAATAGCTCAACAATTAAGTTGGCGAGGAATCCTGTGATGCACGGCAGGAGCAAGCATATTGATGTGCGCTACCATTTCTTACGAGAGCTAGTGAATGATGGAGTTGTACAGCTTCAGTTCTGTGGTACAAGGCACAAATAGCCGATATTTTCACTAAACCGCTCAAATTAGAGCTATTTCAGGAGCTAAGAAGGAGGCTTGGAGTGTGTGAACTACCACATGTTAACTAGCTGCAAATGCAGTCTAGTTCAAGGGAGGGAATGTTAAGTATTTAGTCAAATAAGAGTCCTAGTTTTTAGGATAGTTTGTTAATTGATTTAGTCAAGTTTGTTTCCTTATTTCTAGCTAGAAGT
The DNA here is from genome assembly GCF_029867415.1 of Vicia villosa. Classification (NCBI taxonomy): domain Eukaryota; kingdom Viridiplantae; phylum Streptophyta; class Magnoliopsida; order Fabales; family Fabaceae; genus Vicia; species Vicia villosa. The sequence continues at coordinate 127,447,925 of NC_081184.1, read as the reverse complement.
GGGCTGTAGTTTGTTACAGCACATTCGTTTTTCATTCTCTATTTATTTTACAGCATTTCACAAGGAATAAACAGTCATTTCCAGAACTTCTATTTGCTTCTATTCTGTTCCTGTTACATCTAACAACCACAAATTGTATATCATTCTTTGGTGAATATTACAACCAATACATGAAGAAAAAAACTTTAAAGTTAACAATGTACTTTTGAATTAGCTTTAGTTCTTATCCTATTACCGACTAACAACCTGGACTGAAAATTACTTTGACAGTTTTGAAAATGGATGAGAGACAAGCGCAGACGAAAACTTGCGCTTCCGAGTGAAGGAATGTCCAGGGTGCATCATTGTTAGGTTAAACTCTTGTATATCCTGTTTATATATCCAACGATACCCACAATTCGTAACCTCCACATCTAAACATTCATCCCTAACAACTTGAACAAGGATAATGTCGTTCATAATATCATAAGACCAGTCCTGCGGGAAATGGATTATTATCTGCCATATGTGATTTGATTTGACTGTAATAAGATCTCGGTCGAGGATTACTGGAAGACAGAAATTGTGGTATATCAGCGGATAGCCATGAACATTAGCAAACCGCAATGTCATCTCGGCATGGGGACTATGCGTAGAACTTCTTAACATTGTTGGATAACGAGGTGCGGCAGAAAATACAGCACAACATGCAAAGCCAATTATGTTCTTGTCATTCTCATGCTTTAAAGGAGATACCGATATTGAATCACCGGCACTCTGGTTGTTGAACCAACTCGGTATTTCACTTCCTGGAGTAACGATACCGATATCAAAGAAGGCAGGATATTCTTTGTTAGTTTGAATGATTTGTGTCATCCATGAAAATGCTTTTCTACTACATTGATCTGTCTTGCTCAATTTAGGACAGTTGAAAATGAGCAATCCTATTGCCTTCCCGTACTTGTTTACACAAAGACTGTGCTCGAGAGCAGTAAGAAAAGGAAGCAGAGGTAAAGACACCAACAGCTTGCAATGCTCCAGATTTAAATATACAAGTTTGGAAAGCTCCCTTAGACAAGGCAGTTTCACAAAATTGTTTCCCCCTATATTTAATCTTTCTATCCCGCGTAGACATCTGATTGCTTCTGGGATTTGGCGTAGACCACAAAAACTAATATCAAGTTCACGCAAACTAGATAAGCTAAGCAAGCAAGGCAACAAATGTATGTGTGTTGTGGGAGTTGGAAGCCAAGAATGGTAAGGCATCATGGTCCATTTGAAGTTGGAGGACGTTGATCGAAAATGTGATGCACTCTCTCTTTTACTCAAATTCCTTGGATTGTTAAACAACTTGGAACACCCTGACATATTTAGATCTTTAAGAGAGTTGAGACCAAATATGTTGTTGGGTATGTTTACTAGATTTTTGCAATCTTTTAAATTCAAGGAAACAATCTTTCTTAGAAGCCCAATAGATGGATCCAACTCTACAAGTTGTATACATCTTTCCAGATTTAACCGCTCAAGATTCGGGATCTCTCCAAAGTCTGGCATCTTTATTAGATTTTTGGAGTGGCTCAGATCCAAAGTTCTCAATTTCGGAAGATTCTGTGCGAAAGATCAACAAAAGGGAGAAAGAAATGAATCGTTTTAAACTTGTTAATGTTTATGAAAAGAAAATAATTGCACGAGAATTTAAAATACCTTCTTTCCTGTCAGGAAAATTGGCTTGATACTTTTCTCATTATTATTTCTCGTATATATAAAGGTTACATGGCTATATCGGTAATTACACTAAATAAATACATTTAAACTAATTCCTATTCACATCCGCCCTCAAATTGATGCTGCTGGTCAATGAGCATCAATTTGCTAACAAGAAACTGATGACGTGGACGCGGAACAGCCTTGGTAAGAATATCTGCAATCTGCAACTGAGTACTGACATGAGGAAGTGATATTATTCTGTCATCATAAGCGTCACGGATTGAGTGACAATCAACTTCAATATGTTTGGTGCGTTCATGAAAAACAGGATTCGCAACAATTTGGATGGCACTTGTATTGTCAGCATAAAGTGAAGTTGGCTCTATTTGAGGAAATCCAAGTTCAGCCAAACGACCACGAAGCCAAATTATTTCAGAACAAGCAGCAGACATGGCACGATACTCAGATTTAGTAGAAGATTTAGAGACTCTCGCTTGTTTCTTACTTTTCCATGAGATCAATGAAGAGCCAAGAAACATGCACCAACCAGTGACAGATCGTCGAGTATCAGAGCACCCTGCCCAATCGGCATCACTATAAGCACTCAATTTAGGAGGAACTCCAGTAGGAAAGAATAAACCACGATGAGAGCTTCCCTTCAAGTAACGAATTATACGTCGAACTGCTGCCAAGTGAAGGTGGCGAGGAGAGTGCATGAATTGACTTACTTGTTGAACAGCAAATGATATGTCAGGGCGAGTAATAGTCAAGTAATTAAGACCACCCACGAGTTGACGATACAATAAGGGATCATGCAACAGATCACCATCATCACGATGATATTTAACATTAACCTCAAGAGGAGTATCTACTGGATTAGCCGATTGCAGACCAGCCATAGAAATTAAATCTGTGGCATACTTGTGTTGATGGAGGAATATGCCCTTGGATGTAGAATGAACCTCAAGACCAAGAAAATAATGCAAATTACCAAGATCTTTCATATGAAACGCTGCTTGTAACTGCTGTTTAAGACTTTGAATGGAAGTATGATCAGAACCACTAATAATCATATCATCAACATACAGAAGAAGTAGGACAATTCCGGTAGATGTTCTATGAATAAATAGAGAAGAATCGTACTGACTCTGAGTAAAGGAAAACCCAAGTAGAGTGGAGCGAAATTTTTCATACCATGCTCTAGGCGCTTGTTTCAAACCGTATAAGGAGCGTTTAAGCTTGCACACACCCTTAGATGACGGAAATAAACCTTGAGGAGGAGTCATATAAATATCTTCCGCCAGGTCACCATGAAGAAAAGCATTTTTCACATCTAATTGATGAAGAGCCCACCCGTTAGAAGCAGCTATAGAGAGTACCGTACGAACAGATGTCATTTTGGCAACCGGTGCAAATGTCTCATCATAATCAATTCCATATTCCTGCTTGTTTCCTAAGGGAACCAAGCGAGCCTTGAAACGGTTGAGGGACCCATCAGAATTCAATTTCACAGAATACACCCATTTGCAGCCAATGGGTTCAACATCAGGAGGACAAGAGACAATATCCCATGTGAAATTCTCTTGAAGAGCTTGAAGTTCCTCATTCATTTCTTTTACCCAACGTACATCTTTAACAGCCTGTGAATAACAAGTAGGAATAGATATGCTAGAGAGTGTGGCAATCAGAGAAGTATGTGAGGAATCATACCTGTCTGGTGAATATCTATCTGGTGCTCGAGATATTCGACCAGAACGTCGTGGTTCAACCGTTACAGGATCAGGTGGCGGTTCAGCGTCGGGAAGGGGTGTGGGAACCTGTTGCTTGTGTTTTCTGACATATACATGACCTGGTTTATAGCGTTCTATAGATTGAGGCATAATAGAAAACTTAGGAAGAGTAACAATATCATTCATGACAAGAGAAACACATGGAAACATAAACTGATTATCAAAAAATGTCACATTCCTAGAAATACGAAAACGATGGTTAGTGACATCATAACACACAAATCCCTTATGAGAGTGACTATACCCCATAAACGCACATTGAACAGACTGCGCTCCAAGCTTATGCCTTTCAAATGGAGGTAAGTGAACAAAACAAACACATCCAAAAGTATGTAAATCATTATAATTAGGCTGAATTTTAAAAAGACGAAAAAAAGGAGAATCGAGATCAATAACCGTAGAAGGAAGACGATTGATCAAGAAGACAGCTGTGGAAAGAGCCTCCACCCAAAATCGGGGTGGTACAGAAGCTTGAAGAAGTAAAGTGCGTGTCACATCAAGCAAATGACGATTCTTGCGTTCTGCCATCCCATTTTGTTGGGGGGTATTGGGACAAGATCGTTGAGACAAAATGCCTTTTTGTTGAAGAAATTCTTGAAACTCACGAGACATGTACTCACCACCAGAATCAGAGCGAAAAATTTTAACACTTTCATGAAATTGAGTTTCAACATATGTCAGAAATTTCTTAAACATAGAAAACACTTCAGATTTAGATCGAAGAAAATATATCCAAGTAAAACGACTATAATCATCAATAAATGTGACAAAATATTTATAGTGAGCATGAGAAACTACAGGAGACATACCCCATACATCACTATGAATCATTTCAAAACAAGAGGAAGCCCGATAAGCACCAGACGAAAAAGGAAGTGTTTTACTTTTAGCTAATTTGCAAACAGAACATGAAAGAGAGGCATTAGAAACAACATTTTTATTTCCAACAAACCATTTTTAAATAAATGAGATAAAACAGCAGAGTTAGGATGACCCAATTTTCTATGCCAATCCTCATAAGAATTCAAAACATTATTACAAGCAAGAGATAAATGACTAGAAATAAACTGAAGTGGAAACAGTCTTCCCACTTTAGGCCCCTTCGCGATCACCTTCCCCGACACCTGCTCCTGCACAAGACAACCAACACGAGAAAAATTAACATTACAATTGTTATCCACCAATTGACCAACCGACAATAAGTTAGAAGCAAGTCCAGGTGATACAAGCACGTCACGAAAGTTAGAGTTTATGTCACCAACATCAGTGATAGAGAGTTTATTACCATCAGCAATTTGAATTTGCTGATTACCATCATAGGAATGTAAATTTTGCAAGTATTCAGAGGAACCCGTCATGTGATTGGATGCACCAGAATCAAGAAACCACGATTGAGAAGCATTAGAAGACTTACCCTGAATTCCCAAGGCTGAAAGAGCAGAAAGTACCATTTGTTGAATCATTTCAGTTTGTGGAACACCACCAGTAGAGGCACCAGTATTGAGAGGACTAATGGCAGAGTTGGTAGTGGCATGGAATGCCTGGGCTGGACGTTGTGCTGGTCGGGGAGGACGTGTGGGACAGTCAGAGATGATATGACCCTGTTGTTTGCAATAGTTGCAAAACTTCTTACTGCAGCTGCGAGCAACATGTCCAAATTGTTTGCAAGAAAAACATTGGACTTGTCGCATATCACGACCTTTTCCTCTACTTTGAGCAGCATCATGAGACATAGTTCCTTGAGTAAGCAGGCGTTGTTCTTCCCTAAGAAGTTCACCAACACAAGTATCCAAAGAAGGAACGGGACTCCTATTTAGCAAAGCACCTCTGACAACCTCAAATTCTGGACGAAGTTTCATGAGAAATTGATCTCGCCCACTTGTGTTGTAAACCTCTTGAACAATCGCGAGAGCGGTCTTAGGAACATTAGCATGTATAATAGCAGAGTGTTCTGCCCACAGATTTAAAAAACCAGAATAGTATTCTTGAATAGACAAATCACCTTGTTTGTAGTTGGCTATTTCTAACTCTAACTGAAAACGTTTTGCCGAATTATCCTGGTTGTAAATGCGTTTCAAATAATTCCACATTTCTTGAGCAGTTGAAAAAGAGCGTAAATTATTGATCATATGAGGATCAATATTGTTGAGAATCCAAGTAATGATTTGAGCATCTTTAGTTTCCCACGCGTCTAATGCACTTTTCTCCGTCGGTGCCTTAGAAACATCATCCAGATGACTCCATAATCTCTTTCCTTTAACATACATCTTGAACTGAAATTCCCATGCAGAATAATTTTTGCCGGTAAAACGGACACAAATTTTTTTTTCATTTTCCATAGCCATGTTAGGATAACTCTTTTTACTTCAAAGAATAGCAAAAAATCACGGTGCAGCAAATATTTATTTATTATTATTATTTAACAATAACAATGAAATAAATATTAACGTAAGTACCACAACAGTGAATGAACCAACAGTGAAATAACACCAACAATGAAACAACTTCAAACAGTAACACGAACAACTTGTGAAACCAGAAACTACGAGAAATTGAGAACAGACCAATCACTGAGAACAACAATCACAGAAACAGTCGCCGAAGATGCCAAAAACAGAGTCGGTTAGGGTAGAAAAACTGATTCGCCGAGAATACCGAACCAGAATCGTAAGTCACAATCTGCTAGTGAGCACCGAACAATTAACGATCACCGAAACAAATTCAACCACAAGCAAACAATCAAGAATCAATTGCGATAAACACCGCAACATCAACGACGAGATCACGAGACGGCAACCAAAAAATTTCGATTGATAAAGAAACGATTTCGAGACAAATGCGAACTAGGAACACGATTACAAGAGCGACCCAGTGGGGTGCCGCTGTTCAGCCAAAAAAGATTCACAGGTTTGATCGAACCCTTCTGATACCATGTCAGGAAAATTGGCTTGATACTTTTCTCATTATTATTTCTCGTATATATAAAGGTTACAGGGCTATATCGGTAATTACACTAAATAAATACATTTAAACTAATTCCTATTCACATTTCCTTCCCAGAGTTGTTTGATGCTGCTATACTCCAATATCAACTCAACAAGTTGATTAGGTTGAAAACTTGATGGCAAATACATGAAAGGATATTCGCACCACTCTATATATCTCAATTCGTTAGAAAGATAATTGAGGCTTCCTGATAATTTCACATACTTGATGATGAGCAATCTAATATTTGAAAAGTTATCGACTACCACTTCATCCTCTTCACTATAGTCATCATATTCATGATCCAAAACTATGGCTTCAACATGTTTTTCCTAGAGCATAGCAAAAAATGAAGGAAAAAAAACTTAAATACCTTTCAATACATTTAGTTTTTAAAAAATGGAAACAAGATTTTTTATATCCAAACAACTACTTTACCATATTGTCCATCATAACCTTGTCGAGTTGTTCGTCGAACCACAACCTTCTCCACTTTCTTGGCTCTTTGATTGAATTTTCTTGAGCAATTTTTCTGCCTAGCTCTTCCAACAGGTTATGCATTACAATCATTTCATCCTGAATGCTTATAAGTGATTTATCAACGAGAAGGCTTAATCCATTATCAGCATCAAATCCACAACAATCTAGAACATTTGTAACATACTTCTCCGTATGCATGTTGAAAAAACAAGCAATATGAAGAAATATTTCTTTTTCTGTTTCCTCTAGCCCATCAAAACTTAATCGCAGCACATCCATGACATCTTTGTTCGGACTTTCTCTCAATCTATCCAATGCACTTCTCCATTCAGAGATATCTCGACCATACAAAAATGAGCCTAATGTTGCAATTGCTAGTGGTAGGCCATTGGAATAATGTAGTATGCTATGCGCCAACTCTTCATAATTACTCATAATAACACGATCAAATTTGAAAGCTTTTCGACGCAATAATTGAAGAGAGTTACTCCAATTCAAAAGTGGAACTTGGTAAACTGCATCCATCCTATACTGTTTCAATATATGCTCATCTCTAGAAATGACAATGATTCTGCTTCCCTCACCTAGCAGTTCACGAGTCACAACTATTTTTTCTAGTTGTTCTACATGATCAACATTATCAAGAATCAAAAGGGACCTTTTACGACATAGCTTACTTCGCATCGACTTAGTTGCATTATAGAGATTGCACATTTGATGGTGTTTATCACCAAGAATTTGATTTTGAATTTGCTTCTGTGCACCAAGTGGGCCATGTAATCCATACATTTTTCTTACATCAATAATATCACAAAATGCACCAAATTGATGAGAGATTCTCTCGATTAAAACCATAGCAAGTGTTGTCTTCCCTATTCCTCCCATCCCACAAATTCCTACAGCACGGACTTCATCAAGTGAGTCCAATAGTAGAAATAACTCTTCAATACGAGAATCCATCCCAACTAAATCTGTTAAAACACTTGAAGATCTGCAATGCAATATATTTTTTATCCTTCGAACAATCTTTCTGATCCCTGCAGATTGTGATCTGAAAATTTAAGGAAGTTGACTAGTTACACCAAATCATCATATAAGGAAACTAAAATCAAATGTTCGACATATTATATTATATAGATCAATTCCAACCTAACGAAATATTTCAACAATTAAAACTAAACAAGAAGGAATAAAAATACAAAAAGTATATTTAGATGAACGAAAAAACATATTTAAATCTAAAAGATAGACTTAAGGGTACGATTACTTACTTATGGCGTAGATCCCATCCGGAGCAATTGGCAAGATGAGTTACAACTTTCCTCCATCTTTGCACCTTCTCAGATTGTTGCTGGAATCTTTGTTCATGTTTGACAAAGGCCTTACCATAAATTCCTCTTTGATGTCTCACGTCTGCAGGATCAACATCATAAAAAACAGGCAGAACCCATTTTCTAGACATTTGAGCGCATTCACATATCATTTCCAATTCCTGTAAGCACCATGTCGAATAAGCATAGTTCCTTGAGAATACCACAACGAAAACCCGAGAGTCTTTGATTGCACGAAGGAGTTCGGGTCCTATGGGTTCACCTTTTTGAAGATCATTTCCATCCCTAAATGCACTAATGCATTTTTTCTTCAAGGCAGTAAAAAGATGATCAGTGAAATTGAAGCGAGTATCTTCACCTCGGAAGCTGACAAACACGTCATAATAATTCCTCCTCTCTGGCAATCTCATCAGATCTGAAGAAGAGGAGCCGCTGCTGCTACTGCTAGCCATTTGAATAAGCTATATTTTAGAAGATGAAGATATATTGTAATATATATAGTAATCATAATCATTGTATAAAACAAGCATATATTTTAACGTTGATTTTCTCAGCACCTTCTCACACATACACGTTGGATTTTCATTCCTTGTTCTAATCTTTATGGCGTCATCAAACACCTGTGCATGACAACTTTCTGTTTACCAAGTCTGTGTAAGTATTAAAATATTTAACTCGTTTGCATTTTTCTGTAAACATCTCATGTGAGATATTGGATCGAACTCTAGTATTGTCGAAGGGTAGCTTCTTGGTTCGACAGAGTTAAGCATGAAGTTGAAGGATTGTTCACATGCTGGTGTCGAAGTGTGCATGTTGTAGTCGAAGATGGGTCTAGCATGCAGATGTCGAAGATGCTAGGGTTGTTAGCATGTTAAATTAGGTTTTAGTGTTTAAACCCTAATTTGTTAAGTTAGCTTGTTTATTAAGTTGGCTTGTGTAATGGGCCTTGCTGAAAAAGCCCATTAGTTAGTATGTTAGGTTTTATTATAAATAGCATACTAGTCTCTCATCATTGCTAAGCTGCAAATCCTAATTTAGGGTGAGAGAGGTTATTTGTTATTCTTGTAAACTTGTAATCTTGTTTGAAGAGAAAGTAAAAGAATAGCAGTTATAACCAATTCTTGTGTTCTTCTTCTGTTCCCTAATTCCCTATTATACTTTGTTATTGGTATCGTTTTTCACAACAAATTGGTGCGGTGAGCGTGGAGAAGATGCCTTCAACAAAGTATGAGATGGAAAAGTTCACCGGAGTGAATGATTTCGGTCTGTGGCGCTTGAAGATGAAAGCCCTACTGGTTCAGCAGGGTTGTTTGGAAGCGTTGAAGGGAGAGGCAGCCATGAATGCAGAATTGACGGCAGCGGAGAAGACGAATATGATCGAGAAACCACACAGCGCAATTTTGTTGAGCCTTGGTGATAAGGTTCTCCGGCAGGTATCAAAGGAGACGACGGCATCAGGGTTATGGGTGAAACTTGAAATTTTGTATATGACCAAATCGCTGGTAAATCGACTCTACCTGAAGCAAGCTTTGTATTCATTCAAGATGATTGAAGACAAAGTGTTGGCTGAGCAGTTGGATATGTTCAACAAGCTGATTCTTGATCTTGAAAATATTGATGTGAAGATCGATGATGAAGATCAAGCGCTGTTACTATTGTGTTCTTTGCCTCGATCACATGCTCACTTCAAAGAAACTCTCTTGTATGGAAGGGAGTCCCTGACGTTTGAAGAAGTTCAATCAGCCTTGTACTCTAAGGACTTGAACGAACGAAAGGAGCATAAACCTTCGACTGTTGTGAAGGTTTGGCCGTTAAAGGAAAATTCTTGCGAAAGAATGGTAAGTTCGACAAGAAGGGCAAAAGCCAGTTGAAGTCTTACAATGGCTAAACATCTGGCATTCGATGCTATCATTGTAAGAAGGAGGGTCACACAAGAAAGGTGTGCCCTGAACGCCTGAAAGATCATGGAGGTAAGGATAATGGCAATGCAGCCATTGTTCAAGATGATTTCGAATCATCTGATGTTCTTGTGGTTTCAAGCAGTGACTCGAGAAGAGAGTGGATTATAGATTCAGGTTGCACTTGGCATATGACTCCAAACAAAGACTTGTTTGAGGAATTATGTGATCAAGATGGTGGATCAGTATTGCTGGGAAACCACAAGGCTTGCAAGATTGCAGGTGTTGGATCTGTGAGATTCAAGCTCCATGATGAGTCAATAAGGTTGTTGACTGAAGTCAGGTATGTTCCTGATTTGAAGAGAAATCTGCTTTCTCTTGGTGAATTCGACAAGAAAAGATATGTTTTCCAAGGAGAGAAAAGTATCCTAAGAGTCATGAAGGGGTCGAAGGAAGTCTTGAGAGGCGTGAAGAAACAAGGCTTGTATACCCTTGAGGCTGAAGTTGTAAGTGGTGCGACAAATGTTGTATCCACGAAACCTTTGTCGAAGACAGAAATCTGGCACATGAGATTGGGCCATGTCAGTGAAAGGGGTCTGGTCGAATTAGGGAAACAAAATCTGCTTGGTGGAGACAAAGTCGAAAAGCTGAAGTTTTGTGAACCCTGTGTACTTGGAAAATCTTGCAGAGTGAAGTTCAACAAAGGCAAACAAAGAACACATGGATCCCTTGATTACATCCATGCTGATCTTTGGGGGCCTGCAAGGTGTGCATCACATTCAGGAGCAAGGTATTTTCTATCCATAGTAGATGATTATTCCAGAAAATTATGGGTATTCATCCAGAAGACTAAGGATGAAACTTTTGAGAATTTCAAAAGTTGGAAGACTCTGGTTGAAAATCAGACTGGCAGGAAGGTCAAGAGGTTGAGAACCGATAATGGCCTTGAATTTTGCAATGAGGCATTCGACAGTTTTTGTGCTGCCTTTGGTATTGCAAGGCACAAAACTACTGCAGGTACTCCACAGCAAAATGGTTTGGCTGAAAGATTTAATCGAACTATTTTGGAGAGAGTCAGATGCATGTTGACTAGTGCGGGGTTAAAGAAGGTGTTCTGGGCTGAGGCTGTTTCGACAACAACATATCTGATAAACAGATGTCCTTCGACAGCGTTAGATATGAAGACACCTGAAGAAGTTTGGTCGGGACATCCACCAGATCTCGACAAACTGAGAGTATTTGGCTGCGTAGCCTATGCTCACATTAGGCAAGACAAGGTCGAACCTAGAGCTCTGAAATGCATGTTCATGGGATACCCTGAAGGAGTCAAAGCTTATAGGCTATGGTGCCTAGAGCCAGGTCACAGGAGGTGTATCACCAGTCGAGATGTAGTTTTCAATGAAGCTGAAATGGCTTTTAAGAAAACTGATGATGTTGGTCGAAGTACAGAAACATCTGACGAAGAGCTGGAACAGGTAGAGATTCCTGTTGAGGTGGAGCATGTTGATGCTGAATTGCATATCCCAGATGAAATCGAAGAAGAAGCAGAAGATGCTGAAGTTGAGGAAACTGACGATGACTACCTATTATCGAGAGATAGGTCGAGAAGAGTCATCAAGCCACCTCAGAGACTTGGATATGCAGATCTTATAGCTTATGCCTTAATCTCTGCAAGTGAGGTTCTAGACGAAGAACCTAGAGACTATAAGTAAGTTATGAGGAGTCAAAATAAGACTGAATGGCTGAAGGCCATGGATGATGAGATGAAATCTCTTCATGATAATCATACTTGGGAACTGATCAAGAAACCTGCTGGGGCAAGGTTAGTCAGCTGTAAATGGATTTTCAAAGTTAAGGAAGGAATTGAAAGAGTGACGTCGAAAAGATACAAGGCAAGGTTAGTTGCAAGGGGTTTCACTCAGAAAGAAGGTGTCGACTTCAATGATGTGTTTTCTCCTGTTGTGAAGCATAGGTCCATTCGAATGTTGCTTGCCATGGTGGCACAGTTCGACCTTGAACTGGAACAGATGGATGTGAAGACTGCGTTCTTGTATGGTGATTTAGATGAAACGATCCTGATGAGGCAACCTGAAGGGTATGTCGAAAAGGGGAAGGAAGATTATGTGTGCAAGTTAAAGAGATCTTTGTATGGGCTGAAACAATCTCCTCGACAGTGGAATAGGAGATCCGACAAGTTCATGGCACGCATAAGTTTCATTAGAAGTCAGTTCGACCACTGCGTTTACTTCAGATTTCGACCTGGTAATTCATTTGTTATTTTGTTGCTTTATGTGGATGATATTCTCATAGCAAGCAACAGTGTCGAAGATGTGATGATGGTGATGGCTGAACTCAATAAGGAGTTCGATATGAAGGATCTGGGAGCTGCTTCCAGGATTCTTGGAATTGACATTCGAAGGGATAGAAAGAAGTCGAAGTTATGCATATCTCAAGAGGCATATCTACGGAAGATTCTTGAAAAGTTTGGTATGTCGAATTCGAAGCCAGTTGTGACTCCAACAAACCCTCAATTCAAGCTGAGTATTGATCAGTGTCCCAGTACTGATGTCGAAAGAGCCTATATGAATAGCATCCCATATGCTAATATAGTTGGTTCTTTGATGTATGCTATGGTCTGTACTAGACCCGACATAGCATACGCAGTAAGTCTTGTAAGCAGGTACATGGCGAATCCTAGAAAGGCTCACTGGCAAGCATTGAAGTGGATTTTAAGGTACATAAATGGATCTCTAAACAGAGTCTTAATTTATGGTGGAGTCTTGGGTGAAGATAGTAAAGCAGCAATAGAAGGATATGTCGACTCTGATTATGCAGGTTGTATGGATTCTAGAAAGTCTATTTCTGGATATGTTTTCACTATGTTTGGCACAACAATTAGTTGGAAAGCAACTCTTCAGAAGGTTGTTGCCCTATCAACCACTGAAGCAGAATATATTGCTCTCACTGAAGCTGTGAAAGAAGCATTGTGGCTTGAAGGTTTTGCGAAGGAGCTGAAACTTCAAGGTCGAGGTATTACTGTTAAATGTGATAGTCAAAGTGCAATACACCTGTCAAAGAATTCAGCCTATCATGAGCGAACTAAGCACATTGATGTGAGGCTGCATTTCGTCAGAGGAGTAATCGAGCGTGGGGAAGTCCAAGTGCTGAAGGTTTCGACTGAAGACAATGCTGCTGATATGATCACCAAGACATTGCCGAGTTGCAAGTTTTTCCACTGTATGCAGTTGATAAAGCTGCATGAAGAAAGCTAGTATGTTCCTTGACGTTGTAGAGTTAGGTCCAAGGTGGAGATTTGTGAGATATTGGATCGAACTCTAGTATTGTCGAAGGGTAGCTTCTTGGTTCGACAGAGTTAAGCATGAAGTCGAAGGATTGTTCACATGCTGGTGTCGAAGTGTGCATGTTGTAGTCGAAGATGGGTCTAGCATGCAGATGTCGAAGATGCTAGGGTTGTTAGCATGTTAAATTAGGTTTTAGTGTTTAAACCCTAATTTGTTAAGTTAGCTTGTTTATTAAGTTGGCTTGTGTAATGGGCCTTGCTGAAAAAGCCCATTAGTTAGTATGTTAGGTTTTATTATAAATAGCATACTAGTCACTCATCATTGCTAAGCTGCAAATCCTAATTTAGGGTGAGAGAGGTTATTTGTTATTCTTGTAAACTTGTAATCTTGTTTGAAGAGAAAGTAAAAGAATAGCAGTTATAACCAATTCTTGTGTTCTTCTTCTGTTCCCTAATTCCCTATTATACTTTGTTATTGGTATCGTTTTTCACAACATCTCATATTTAAGTTTTAGAAAAAAACAAGTTGTTGTTTTTCTATATATTTTTCCAACCAAAAGTCATAACAGGCACACATCAGATATAGGAGCAGAAAAAGACTTGTAAGACAGACAACAAGAGTTTTTTGTTGACAAATTGTTTTTTTGTTGCACTAATTTTGATTCGAAAAATGGTTTTTGGTCGACCAAATTTTGACAACTTTTGCAATCATTTGTCAAGTGGTTAACACAGTTCAAATTCGTAAATATATATTAAGTGTCAAACTCTTTAACTAACCATAATTTTCAAGTGTTCAATTCCTGAAAATCGTGGTTCATCACATCTAAATCCATGATTAATAAAGTTAAAGTGATGGTTAATGAGTATCGGCACTCGATATATTCAGTGACCATCTAATGAATGTTAGTAACCACCTATTTGAAGTACGTTAACAACTTAAACAATTGTCATAGAAGTTGTCAAATGGTGATATATTTTGTCCTCCACAGTTAAACAACCAAATCAATTGCATATTATACTATGTTTTTCAATCATATTGAATTGTATTTCTGAAACTACGAAGGACCTTGATCACCTTCATGCATTTCAATTCTAGTTGGACTAGCCTAAACAGACTCTGCTAATTAAACTATGTGTTTCTATCATATTGAATTGTATTAATGAAATGAAACTACATAGGATGATACAATGATTTAAATATCATTGGAAGTGAAGGGAAAAACAGCTGAAATTGAAACAGTTAAAACAGAAAATAGATGACAAACAAACAAACTAACAAGTCAATTCTAATCCTAATACTCCCCTCAAGCTGGACAATGGAGATCACATAGAAAAGGCTTGGAAAAAAGGAAAGAGAACAAAAGCAATGGAAGAGGGGGTGCGAGAATGCCGGTAATTTGAGCTGAAAAAGCAATCAGAAGCATATGAACGACGCAATTTTGAATCTTCTCTTCTATGACATGGCAATCAATCTCGATGTTTTCGTTCCTTTAATGAAATATTTGGGTTATTGTGATCCATGTGGATAGCTGATTTGTTATCATAATAAACTACAACTCATTGAGAGAAATAGACATGCAGTTCTTCAAATAAGAAATGCGGCCATCGGAAGTCACAAGTCAACCTGGCCAAGATGTGATATTAAGTTTTAGGGCTGGAGCGAGAGACCACGGATTGCTTCTTTGATCAAACAATCCAGAAACTAATCTGACTAATCAGCGAGTGGAGGGGAAGTTGCCCAATTTGAATCTGCAAAACCAGCAAGTTTAATGTCAGACTTGGAAGTATAAAACAAACATTTACCTTGAGAATTTTTGAGGTACTGAAGAATGCGAAATGTAGCTTGATAGTGAACTTGCCTGGGCGAGAAACAAACTGAGTAGGAACATGTAGACCTCATCTTGAGGCTCTCCATGCAAACAAGCATTATTCACATCCTAAAAATTTCTGGCCAAGAAGTAAATCTTAAATGGGTCAGATGTTAGTGTTATGAAGAGCTTCTAATTCAGCTTTCATGGCATTGTTCCAACATTCAAATATGTAAGCTTGGCTAAGAGTTTTTGGTTCAAAAATGGAAGAGATGGATAAATATAACTTTTTTATATAGGGAACTACAATGATCATAGGCCATCTAAATTGTATCATTTACAAAATATACAAGAAACTGTACCATCATTTGGTAAACATTACATTCAAAATTGGAAGAAAAAAAGCAATGCCACTTGCTAACCCTTGAGCAGATGATAACTGAGATCAAAATCAAGTCATTATAGTTGTGCCTCGTCTTCAATCACCGAAAGAGTTATAGGTCTGAGCTTATGACATTCCTCTTTCTGCAACTGGTCATTGTTATGTGAGCCAAATGGATGTTGATCCTGTTTAAATACCCAACGATAACCACAATTCTTTACCTCCAGAAGCAAGCCTTGGCCATTCATAGCGGAAGCTTCTCTTTTGATATGATCAAGTTCCCATAGTGTATTATCTTTAGAGCTCAGAAAACTGATAAAATATTCCCGATCAAAATAGATTAGCCACGAGTGATTTGATTTGATCGTAATAAGATATCTAAAGAGAGTTACTGGAATTACAACAGAATTGCTGTTAGCAGCACTGTGGCTCTAAAAAACCTGACCGTATTACAGGTCTCCGTTCATATCTCAGTAGTTAATAAAATACGTAAGGAATAACAGCCTTAGTATGTTAATAACTTTGCCCTATCTCAGTAGCTAGCGCATCCTTTATTTCTTAAGGACTAGAATAGAAATTCCATTTGCAATTTGCCAATTTCACTGTTTCACTTCTAGATCAAATTCTTAATCAAATTTGGCAGGAGGGATACTTGTTGTTCTTAATCAAACTCCACTTCTAGTGAATCTTCATGCATCAAAATAACTTGTCCTCAAATTTTGTTCAGATTTGTCAGAAATCTTTTTTCCTAACTTCGGAGACTTACATTACTGGAATATTAAAATGACACCTCATTTTTTTCATTCACAATCATTAAAATATTTGATTTTTAGAAGATGTTCAAAAATGTTGTTGGGATATGTTATTAAACCATGTTAAAGTCGACGGTAGATATTTACGTTTTTTTATCAAGATTAAATTATCCTTCAAATGAAGGACTTCGAATATAGAATTAAAATTATATTTCTATAACGAATCATGTTGTAAACTCTCTCGTAAATAACAATTGTTTTTTATTTGTAAATAACAAAATAATTAGGTAAAATGTCTCACCTTCAATTTCAAAAAAACTTGGATTTATTCTATCATCTGAATGAGTGTAGTTGTGGTTGTGCCTCATCTTCAATTGCCAAAAACTTGCGTTTCAGAGCTAACATATTTCCGGGATGCATCGTTGTTAAGTTGAACTCTTGTAGATCCTGTTCATATACCCAACGATACCCGCATTTCTTCACCTCCACATCTACGCCTTCATTGCTAATAGTTAGAACTTGGAAAAGATTATACAGTAATGGAACATCATAAGAACACTCCCTAGGTATATAGACTAGCCAGATGTGATTTGATTTGACAGTAATAAGATCTCCATCGACAATTACCGGAAGCCATACATCGTGGCTTAGTGGTGCACACAGTACTATAAGAGGTCTCCATTGAGAACTACTTGTCATTGTTGGATAATGAGGTGCTAAAGAAAATACTACACAGCATAAAATGCCAACGATATTATTGCAGTTGTCCTGCATAACGGGAGATACAGGTATTGAATTACCAATGCTCTGATTGCTAACCCAACTTGGTATGTTACTTCCTGGAATGACAATACCAATGTAGAAGAAGGCAGGGTATTCTTTGTTCACTTGAATGAATTGTGTCATCCATGAAAATGTCAGTCTACTGCATCGTTCCTTATCACTTATTTTAGGACAGTTGAAAATGAACAATCCTGTTCTCGCACGATATTTGCTCTTACGAAGATCCTGCTTGATAGAAGTAGGGAAAGGAAGCTCAGGCAAAGATTCTAACCGCTTGCAAGATTCCAAGTTCAAACATACAAGTTTGGAAAGCTCTCTAAGGCTAGGCAGTGTCACAAAATTGTTCCCCCGAAGATTTAACATTTCTAACCAGCGTAAACATCCAATAGCCTTAGGGAGTTGGCTTAAATCACAATAGCTAATATCAACTTCAAGCAAACAATATAAGCTAAGGAAGGAAGGAAACATTACTGTTTTTGTCATGGGAGTTGGTAACAAGGAATGGTAAGGCTTTGTGGCCCATTTGTAGATGGAGGACATTGATTGGGAATGTGATGCACTTTCACATATATTCAAATGCCATGTTTTGTTAAACTCTTTAAAACACCCATAACATCCAGACATATTTAAATCTTTAAGAGAGCTGAGACCAGTTATGTTGCTTGGTAGACTTACAAGATTTTGGCAATCTTTTAAATTCAAGGAAACAAGCTTTATTAGAAGCCCAATAGATGGATCCAACTGCACAAGTTTAATACATCCTTTCAGATTTAGCCGCTCAAGATTCGGGAACTCTGCAAAATTTGGCATCTTTATTAGATTTTTGGAGTGGCTCAGATCCAAAATTCTCAATTTGGGCAGATTCTGTATGGAAGATCAACAAAAGTAACGGCATTAGTTTCTTTTGTTTGCAAGTTTACCTTCAAAAGGAGGAAAGAAATGAATTGTTTCATGTCTGAGAAAAAATAATATGAAAATTTAAAATACCTTCTTGCCTTCCCAGAGTTGTTTGATGCTGCTATCCTTCAATTTCAACTCAACAAGTTGATTGGGCTGAAAACTTGATGGCAAATACATGAAAGGATATTCACTCCACTCAATATATCTCAATTTGTTAGAAAGATGATTGAGGCTTCCCGATACTTTCACATACTTGAAGATGAGCAATCTAAGATTTGAAAAGTCTTTGAATATCGCTGCATCCATATCTTCATAGTCTTCACAGTCTTTATATTCATGATCCAAAACTATGGCTTCAACATTCTTTTCCTAAAGCATAGCAGAAAACGAAGAAAAAATAACTTAAATAACTTTCAATACAATTAGTAATTAAAAATGGAAATATGTTTTTCATATGTAAACTATGGCTTCAACATTCTTTACCATATTTTCCAACATAACATCGTAGAGTTGTTTGTCCAACCAAAGCCTTGTCCACTCTCTGGGTTCTTTGCTTGTGTTTTTTGCAATAATATTTCTTCCTAGCTCTTCTAACAAATTGTGCATTACAATCATTTCATTTTCAGTGCTTACAAGTGATTTATCAATGAGAACCCTTAATCCAATATCAGCATGAAATTCAAAACAATTTACAACATTTTTAACATATTTCTCCATATGCATGTTGAAAAAACAAGCAATATGAAGAAATATTTCTTTTTCTGTCTCCCTTAGCCCATCAAAACTTAATTGCAACACATCCATGACATCTTTGTCTGGATTTTCTCTCAATCTATCCAATGCACTTCTCCATTCAGATACATCTCGACCAAATAAAAATGAACCCAATACATTAATTGCAAGTGGTAAGCCATCGGCATAACTTAGTAGGTCATTAACCAACCCTTCATAACTACTCAAAATGTGATCAAGTTTGAAAGCTTTTTGACACAACAACTGAAGAGAGTTAGGCCAATCCAAGAGAGGAACTTGGTAAATTGCATCCACCCCATAGTGTTTCAATATATGCTCATCTCTAGAAATGATAATGATTCTACTACCGGCACCTAACCATTCACGACGCACAGCTATTTTTTCTAGTTGTTCGACTTGACCAACATTATCAAGAATTATAAATGCCCTTTGGCGACATAACCTGCGCCGTATGAGATTAGTCGCGTTGTAATGATTACATATCTGATGGTGCTCTTGTCCGAGAGTTTGATCTAAAATTTGCTTTTGTACACCAAGTGGACCATCATGTAGTCTATAAATTTTGGTTACATCATCAATAAAACAACAAGCACCGAATTGTTGAGAGATTTGATCAAATAAAACAGTAGCAAGAGTTGTCTTCCCTATTCCTCCCATTCCGCAAATTCCTACCACACGAACATCATCAACGGAGTCCAAAAGTAAAAGGTTTTCTAATTCTTGGATAGGAGAATCCATACCAACTAAATCATTTGAAACACATGAAGATTTGCAATCCAATATATTAATTATCTTTTGAACAATCTCTTTAATCGCTGCAGACTGTGGCCTGAAAGTTCATAGAAGTAGACCATTGACTCCAAATCATCACATAAGGAAACCAAAACAAACAGCACACACTGCAAATGAAATAGCATATGTTTTACTTACTTATGACGAAGATCCCATCCAGAGAGATTTGCAACCTGTGTTAGAGCTTCCCTCCATCTTGACACCATCTGGGAGTCATGTTGGAATCTGTGTTCATGTTTGGAAAAGGCTTCAGCATAAATCCCTCTTTGATGTCTGACGTCAGAAGGATCAACATCATAGAAAACAGGAAGAACATGTTTTCCAGACATTTGAACGCATTCACATATCTTTTCCAGTTCTTGCAAGCACCAAGTTGAGGAAGCATAGTTTGTTGAGAAGACGACAACATAAACCTGAGAGTGTTGGATTGCATGAAGGAGCTCGGGTCTAATGGATTCACCTTTTGGAAGATTATTGTCATCCCTAAATGCAAAAATGCCTTGTGTTTGGAGAGCGTGGAAAAGAAAATCGGTGAAATTGTAGCGAGTGTCTTCACCTCTGAAGCTCACAAACACATCATAATAGTAATTTCTGAGAGCTAAAGTTGAAGAGTTTCTGCTACTGCTAGCCATCGGAATAAGCTAAAATTTAAGAGGATAGAAGATTTGGATACACGTCTGTGCAATCCCACCGCGCGTTTAGGGACAATCCCGCCGTGAACAATTTTACTAGAACAAGCATACAATGAGTGGGCAGTAATGAACAAGCGCTGTTGACTTTTTTTTCTCGGAGACTTGCTGCGTCGAAATTTCAATTCAACTTTACTGAAATTGGACTGTTCCCACATTGTAGATTCAACTTTTAAAGATATAATATGATATTTAGGTGGGGTTAAATATTTTTTTTTTCTCCCTATAAATATCTCAATTTTGGATTTTAGTACTATAAAAAATATAGTGACTTTTAGTCCCTATAATATTATTTTTGCACTCACTTTTGGTCCTTCTACAGGGACTAAATCTGAGTGCAAAAGTAATTTTATAGGGACTAAAAGTTAATATTTTTTTATAGGGACTAAAAGTCATTTTTGGTAATTTTATAGGGACTAAAAACATATTTAACTCTATTTAGGTGTAGAAATGATTGGATAGGTTTAGAGATATTGTTTAGAGACAATGTAAGTGTTGTTTGTGGTTTATTTTGGACGACCAAGCAAAAAAAATGAGATTTTTGGGTGATTGAATAGTGCAGTTACGCCATTGTTGCGTTTCTAAGCTTCAGGGGCTTTCGTAGATGCAACTACGGAAGAGATGAATGTTAGGGCGTTCCGTATGTGCATCTACGAAAGCACCATACATTTAAAAACTAAGGTGCTTCCGTATATGCATCTACGGAAAAGAGTATTTTTTTTAAATTTCTTATTTATTTATAAATCATTGTTTATGTATAGATACATAGTAGCTAAGTAGATGTTATCACAATGCACACATTATGACTCACGATCCGGATAGAGATATACATGGGAGGACTGCACAGCACTCATTCGTGCAGCGTGAACGGGCGCATGTAGTATCTCAGGTGACTGATGGAGCTGTTGTTCCACCTAATACACCCGCTTCAGCCGGACCTTCTACATTTGTCCTAGTTGAGGGGCTCTCTTCGCATGTTCCAGTTGATACACCCCCTCCAGCCGGACCTTCTCCATCTATCCCAGTTGAGGGGCCTTCCTCGTCTACTACTACTTCACTGAGGCCCCAGGATGATGCTGAAGGTTCCTCACAGGTGCCACCCCCGCAGACGTCGTTGTGGCACTTCTTCTACTTCTACTCCTGTGTCTGTGCCTGTGCCAGTGACGGGCGATACATGATCTGATGTGCCACTTCCAGCGGGACACGATGATGAGCCGGTGCCAGAGCCTATCTGGTACCCTAGAGGTCCTATAGACGCATCCCTTTTGACAGGGTACGACAATCATGCAGCTAGGCGTATATGGGATGGAGAGGTAAATTTTCTTTATTAATTATTTTTTTTTCTTCAGTTTCTGAATTTGCTTATTAATAATCATGTTTATTTTTTTTAAAAAAAATCAGGATAGGGATCCGCAGAGGTTCTACAACCACGACCGGAAGATTGTGGGTCTGTCGCAGCCTGACGAGCCATGGTTCCAGGATGTACTAGAATCTTCTGGCTTGAGGGACCTCTGTCAGGTAGGCTACACAACGTTACATAATGGGATGCTGATGGTATTTGCGGAGAGATGGCATCCAGAGACTTCCTCATTTCATATTCCTCACTGCGAGATTACCATCACTCTAGATGATGTTGTAACACCCCTTTTATACCTCAAAATAAATAAGCATATAATCAGAGAATAAGCATGCATATAATAAAAGGGCGTCACATCGATGTTTGCAAAAACTAAAAGCCTTTAAAAACCGACAACATTTACTTACAATATATGATACACCTGGTCATTTCAAATAACACTTCTCAATTAATCATATTTTATCCAGAATATGCATTCACAGCGGAAACTACTAAATACTCATGTGTTTCATAAAATGATCCATGTCCCATTCCATGATCAAGTCTCAATAATCATATCAACATAAATTAAAACATAATTCATAATATTTGGCTTGAAAGTCTCTCAAACAACAAGTAGCCAAATAACAAGTTCTCAAAGTCATAAACATAATACATAACCAAATAGAAACACGAGTTCAACACGACTAATCTACCCAGTGTTACATAATCAGAACATTGACTCACTACCTTATTAATTCTTCGATTAACCGAATAAATTCCAACTTCACTTAATAATCCGAACATGTTTCTCAATAACACTGACGATCCAATTAATTATCAAACTTCGTCCAAATTAAGTAAATAAATCCTTATTTAATTTAATTAGTCAGTTAATTAAATTTGGGTTGTTACAACTCTCCCCCACTTAAAATATTTTCGTCCTTGAAAATTATCTCAAACGAACAACTCCGGATATGAATCCTTCATCTCACTCTCAAGCCCCCAAGTCACATTACCACTAACCGGTCCACCCCAAACGAATTTGACCAAAACGATCTCTTTACCACGAAGCTTCTTCATCTTTTCTTAAATCATCTTAATCTTATTCGTAGACTTTCGAACTAACTCGGGTCCAACCACAACACTCTCTCCAAACCTCAAAGATATTCAAACGACTAAACAGTCCTCTCCGGTTGACCATCAGCTCACGGGTGATATACCGAACTCAAAATGTAGCTTCGTACATAAAGCATCTTGCAAACCTCCCCCAAATCTCGAAGTGAATCTAGGATCTCTATCCACAACAATGCTCGACGGAATACCATGCAAACATACAATCCTCTTGATGTACAACTTAGCAAGTCTCTCCATCGAATAATCCATCCTCACTGGAATAAAATAAGCGCATCTCGTCAACTTTTCTACAATGACTCACATCACTTCACAAATACTCGATGTTCTCAGCAACTTGAAAATAGATAACTGTTTCACCAACGAAAAGGTTCCTGACAAATACAATTCAATTACACACTTCCTCTATATCCCTCTTCATACTTTGTTACTAAAAATTTTCCTCAAATATTGATACATTTTAGTAGCATCATAACGTACTCAAACCATCACGATGTCCTTCTTCCAAAATTATCTTTCTCAAATCCGAAACATTAGGAATACAACTATATCACAACACCTCATGACAGTATTCTCGTCCATCCGAAAGTTATTACCTTTTTCTTGATTAAATCAATGTCCTCTTGTCAACCAGTTGTAAATCCAATTTCTGACCCTCTCGAATCTCATCTAGAATGTCTCACGTAAGCTTCGACATACCAAGCATAACACATGAAGACGTCGCTTCATACACCAAACTCAAGTCTCTAAATTGTTCCAACAATTCCAATTCTCGAATCCTCAATATAGACTTATGCAATGATTTCCTATTCAATGCATCGGCTACAACATTCGCTTTTCCAAGATGGTAGTTCAACCAAAATCATAATCCTTCAAAAGTCTACTCATCTTGTTTACTTCATATTCAACTCTTGTAGTCACTACACACCTCAAATCTCGATCCAAACAATAATGCCTCTTAAGTTTCAAAACAACCCAACAGCGGGTGACATCCATTCATACATCGAATAATTCCTCTCATGAATTCTCAGATACCTTGAAGCTAGGGGTGTACATGGGTTGGGTCAACCCACAAAACCCAGTCAAACCCACCCAAAAAAATCCATAAAAGTGGGTTGGGTCGGGTAATTGGGTGGATATGGGTTTCAAAACTAAAAAACCCATTAAAAAATTTGGGTTTCGGGTAAAACCCAACCCAAACCCAAAAAACCCATTGACCCACTAATCAAATATTTATTATTACAATTTTGATGAATATTAACTTAGAAGTTGTAATTTTAGTCTCTAAATATTTACTATTTTAGTGAACCATGACATTAACTAATTTTGAATGTTTCACTTTTTGGTTATTTTAATGCTAATACAATTTTATGTCATGTAACTTTAATTTGTTGCTAGTATTTTATGATAATTTTTATTAGTTGATATTATCATTTATTATTATATAATGCTAAAAGATAGTAAAAATATATTACCTAATTTATTTAAGAACATACAAATTTTGAGTAACTTATATGAAGAAAAAAAATTGACGACTCATCATTTAGTCCTTAATTGTTAATAAGCAAAAAAAAAATATTTGGACAACCCACTACCCAACCCAATCCAACCCAAAAATTAGTGGGTTTGCCCAAACCGGCCCATTGATGTAACGGGTGGTTAATTTACAACACCCAAACCGGATTGTCCAATATGGGTTGGGTCTTGGGTTTGGTCAAACCTAATCCAAACCGACCCATGTACACCCCTACTTGAAGCTGAAGCCACCACTTGTCGATTCTGCATCAATACACTTCAGCTCAAAATCACAAACCTAAAGAAACCCTCTTCCTTTAACCAAAGCTCACATTCAGAAAACTTTGCATTTAACCCCCTTCCCTTTCAACATTGATAACACAATCCTTAATGTTCAGCATGTTCCTTGTCACTCTTAGAATCAAAACATCCTCAAAACATTACCTCATAGAACCTTATTTTCTTCTTACTCGACAAAACAGGCGCGACTATATGACTATACACTCAGACAATTGAACCTCTTCTCATATAACTCCTCAACTTGACCCTTCAACTTCTTCCTAGTCGTCTTACACACTACCAAATTAGTAAGACAAGTCTATCTCGTCCAATACAATCTCGTCTCCTATCAACAATAGATTAAGGGTGATCAAGTCCTCAATTTGTCAATAGACAGTCGACAATCATAATGAAACATAAACCTCCATTACTAAACTACAATATCGTCCCTTCAGAACTTGTACTAAATCAATTCCAAAATCTCTACCAAAGATGCTCAACGGATAATTCAACACACAAAGAAGTAGGACAAAACTCATAGCAAGTGCATCAATAACCATACTTCTACGTATACAGATAAAGCAAGATCCAAACTCTTAGCATAATCCAAAGAAATGAAAGAATGCATCGCATCATTACCAATAATAAAGCACGTACCTCAGATTAGCTCATCCTTAGCAATGGTCTCAGCACCAAACAACGCAATCACTTTCCCTTCTGCTCGCTCCTTCTTTGGCTTGTCACACATGGCACAATTGTATCCTTGCTCATCACAACTGTAGCAAATCCTACTCGAACTAACTCCACAATCAACATTTTTGTGACCCATATCGCCACACCTGTAGCACTTAATCGAAGTAGAATCTCCTCCCCCACTTGGCTTCTTGCTAAAACCAGATTGTTTCCTCACGTCATCATACGGTTTCCCACGGAATTGTTCTCTTCCTCGCTTCAATTCCAAAACTCTCACTTCTTTCTTTCCACGCACATCTTCTGGAAAATAGTTTTCCAAAAATGCATCACAGAAAAGATTCCAAGTAACTTCAATACCTTCCTCGTCAAATCTCCGCACAATATTACTCCACCAATCCTCAGCTCCTTCCGTCAGCATGTGAGTACCAAACCGTACCTTCTGTACATCAGTACAACTCATGACTTGAAAGATCTTCTCCATTTCTCTCATCCATGCATGTGCTTTGTTCAGTCCATACTTTCCTTCAATGATCGGCAGATTGCACCTTCGAAAATCTCCAAAAGCACGGAACTCATCCTTTCCTCCATAACCGACACTCTTTTGTGGCGCTTGTCCAATCGCACCAGTCCACCTCATCACTGCCTCAACATTAATGTTACCATTCCTTCCTGCAGCCATTGTCCTAAGACATCCAACAACCAAACAGACAAAACAGTATCGATCGTGTCAGATACACAAATCAAATACAACAGGATTAGACAACATTGACAACTATTGACCAACTGGTCGACCATGCTCTGACACCACTAATGTAACACCCCTTTTATACCCCAAAATAAATAAACATATAATCAGAGAATAAGCATGCATATAATAAAAGGGCGTCACATCGATGTTTGCAAAAACTAAAAGCCTTTAAAAAACGACAGTATTTACTTACAATATATGATACACCTGGTCATTTCAAATAACACTTCTCAATTAATCATATTTTATCCAGAATATGCATTCACAGCGGAAACTACTAAATACTCATGTGTTTCATAAAATGATCCATGTCCCATACCATGATCAAGTCTCAATAATCATATCAGCATAAATTAAAACATAATTCAGAATATTTGGCTTGAAAGCCTCTCAAACAACAAGTAGCCAAATAACAAGTTCTCAAGTCATAAACATAATACATAACCAAATAGAAACATGAGTTCAACACGACTAATCTACCCAGTGTTACATGACTAGAGCATCGACTCACTACCTAATCTCCAACAAACACGGAAGAATCTCCGGCTAGATCACGCACGAGCTACTAAACTCCAGAACCTGCATGTCGCCAAACGAGGGCAACATTAAAACAGAAAGGTGAGAATACGAATCATTATGAAGATAGTATAATAAGATACAATGGTTAAATCAACAATTCAAGTAATTAATCACACTATGTATAACCATGTAGATAGTAATCGATCTATATTTCACATGTTATCAAGTATACAACAAGTATAAAGAGTATAATATTTCAATTCTAATACTATATTCTCAATTATGCGCACAACCATAATTATCACATATTCACACATTTAATCAAATATGTATTCAAACATCACTCATTTCGATTTTCAAGCTCATACACATATCACAACTACATCAACTTCACATATTCAATTATCACATAATTCTAATATGACTCAATGCAACATATGTGACACTATGCATGTGGTACCGCAATGTGAACCCAACGTTTCACCGCATTCCGATTCAATATCTAGAATCCAAGCCACGCTTCCGATCTGGACAAGATCAAAGCCATCACGTATGTTTCCAATTAAGGATCAACGTATTCTACGTCTATTTCCATTCAAGGATCACCGTCTATTACCATGTGAATCCACAGTTTCACCGCTTCCACAATAAAGCCGACTATGCCATGAATGAATGTACAATTACCAACCAACTATGCAATTAAGATTATCTCATCAATCTTAACTTACCGCATACCCATAATAATTCAACTCTATGAATTATATATAAAATTGTACACATCATTCACAACACATTGATATCAATCCACATAATAGAAACAATATTCAATTAAGATTCACAAAATATAATTAACACTAGTAAATCATATTATCTCATGTTAATTCATATTGCCTACAAAAATTAAGAATATACTTCCAAACTGTCGCTACCGCGAAAATTAACAGAGTCGCCACTAACATATTTATCCTGAAAAGGAAGGGAATGTCAGCAAACCACAAAACAAAACAACGGTCTCACGACCAGAGAAAAAGGGTAAGGAAGTCGGTTACGCAAGGGGAAGGTATTAGCACCCCACGCGCCCATCGTACTCGATGGTATCCACGCTTGTGTCTAAAACTATGGGTGTGTAACAAATCTACGCTAATCTGGACTAAAATGCATGAAAAATGTAGGGAAAAGAAAGAGTTATACTCGCACGGGCCCTACCCCACTGCCTACGTATCCGTTTTGCGGAATCAGAGGTACCATAGCTCGGCTAACTAATTTCTGTTTGTTTTTTGTTTTTTAGGTGAACGAGTTACATTCGCACTCCGCTGCTCGACCTTTGGAGACTTATGCTTGGGAATGGAGCGGAAATAACAAGCTCTTAAGAAAAGAAAATCAAAGAGTGTGGTTTGTGTTTTAAAGAATGCATGAGGAAAACCTAAGCTAAGGGGGAAAGCTTGCTACCTAATATTATCATACAAAGGGTATAAATCTAAACTAAACTAGCAACCTACGAGGAAAAGCGAATACAAACAAGTATATCACACAAACAAGCTCCGCTCGTAAAGCAAACAAGACCACCGACACTGGCCAACGGTAGAAAAGCGGTCCCGCGATATCCAAGGGGAGCAACTCACCTGAGTCAACCAAGCATTAGACCTCGCGAAAATGATCGGGCTATAGACAAGAGGAGCGAGTCCCTCTCAGCAACCAAGCTGTCACGGATCGTAAAGGAAAACGGTGCGTGCGTACACCGAGCATCAACGTCGAGCGACGCGAGCTATAGGAAAGACGGGGGTCCGGCTACATGAACCATTTTCTTGACATACTCGATAACAAGATCTTGTGCAGGTTCAGAAGCGAGCAACGCGTAGCGTGCGCATACCGAATGGACTCGATGAGACTAGGCGGGAGTTGATTACTAACCCTTTCCGCATGCCTTCCAAGAGGACTTAACGGAATGCCATATAGGACTTATTACACCGTGACTCCCTGCCGCGAAGCACAAATGTAAACACACCAACAAAAACAGAGCCTCTTTCGAGGGCTTGGCCAGATGCATGTCTAAGTCCTACTTCTCATGTTAAAGGATGATGCGAGAAAGCGATAAAGTGCGAGAAAAATATAATGAAATGGGATCAATACCAAACGGATGATGATCCGTAAATTGTAGCGAAGAAAAGCTAGGAAACTAAGGATCCCGCGAGTAAGCTAGCATAGCAAAAGCAAATAGTCAGCACACCGATTAGCCATGAAAGCACACAAAGGTCGACATGCGCGTCGAGCATAGTCACAATACACCTGCAAGAGGAACAAGCAAACCAAACAAGCAGATATAAAGTAATAGGAACGTGTCTCCAAGATGAGAACACGACACGAGTGAATGAAACCGTGTCCCGCCAATAAAGTGGAACACTCAAGCAATGAGCGTCGATCGGTGACTATCCAAATGCCTCGCACACTAGCACACAAGTTAGAGATAACAAACATCGCAATCGGAATTGCGTTGGTGCTTTACACCGAAAAAGGATAACGAAATGAGAAATTTCACATTAACACATTTTAAAACATAAATCGAGCGAAAGTAAGATAACAACCAGAAATAGCACTCAAATGTTAGTCAAATATGTACACGAGTATTATGAAAACCAAAGCAAGTATTTACAAGTCAAAAGGTACACTAAAACGGTAGGGTAAAAACGATAAAAACTAAACTTGTCGGAATTAAACCAAAATTTCATGGTAAGCTAAAAATATGTCAAGGAACTCAAATATGCAGTCAGAATTTATTAAATCGGCTCGGAAGCACGATTTCCAAAACGGGACAGTAGCGAAAACGATAAAAAAGTCGTCCGAAACTGAAAATAAACCTCACCAACAGCTCCTAAAACATTATTCCACGCAAGAAACATTATTCACATTCGCGAAAAGTCCACACGGTTCAAGAGTTATGTTGTTTTGAAGTGAAGCCGACACATCGCGCGCGTTATGGAAAAATTCGGAACGAAAGCAAATAGCATGGTATAGCAGTAAGTTTTCAGCAAGCAAAAGCATTATGTAACACTCAAACAAGTTCTATTACATCCATGAATCAACTATTAAGCAACAAGTCAAATGCATAATAGTTTTCCTCCAAATTCTTTGCTTTTTATGAGTTGAAATGCAATGGAATGCAACAAAAAGTGGTCCACGAAAATTCTGCATTATTAGGCTTTTTAAAACAGTCTCAAAGAGATCACAAACACCATATAAACTCAAGAATTTAGCTCATGGTAATTGGCACAAAGTAGCACACAAAATTACAAGTTGGAGATTAGCATGAGCTAAACTTAATGAATCAATGACACAATAACACAATTACAAGCAAAAAGTCATAACATATACATGTTGCAAAAGTGAAGATTTAACAATGACACACCACTAGAAATTGTCCGAAATGAATTAACAAAATTATCGGAACCTATAGACAAAGTGGTTTCAAAAATGCGGTCGACTCGGTCAAGTTTCACCCGAAAAGTCAAAATCCAAAACTGCTACAGTAGCATAAAAATCGGGTGAAAATTATCCAAATTGAAAAACCGTTCGCGTGAAGAGCTTAGAAACGATGAAGATAATTGGTTTTCATTAATCTTTTGTGTTAAAACAATTTACGGTTAAGAAGTTAGAGCAAAAACAAGAATTATGCCACTTTATGAGTTCACACAAGCATTTGAACAAACACTTGACATGCACATTTTCACCAAGCAATTTCTCTAACAATCAACATAGGAACAACAACGTTATCATTATCTAATCGATTTTCAAGAATCAAGCATATCAAATAATCAATCGAATTCAACAATAATCAACATCATCATCATCAATTAATCACAACAACATGCATATTCAACAATTAAGGATTGAAGAATTACCGTGTCGACGAAATCAAACAAACTCGAACGCGAACACGAAAAGCGAATCCGTGCAAAGAGAGGGAGGGAAGCACACTACACCATGGAGAAGAGAGAGATCGTGAGACTTCGATGATTGGAGAATAGAAGAGATCTTGATTCTCGTGCTTTGATTGTTGATGAATGTTGTTCTTGAGATTGATGAAAATTGATGAAGATTGATGAGACTTTTTGGTTATTTTGTAGTTTTGATTCAAGAAAATTGAGAGAGAATTGAGAGAAAGTGTTTTTGATTATTTTGGGTGAAGTGAAGTTATGAGAGAATGTGAAGAAAAATGACTTATATAGTGGAGGTAGCGAAATGCCCAAAACGCCCTTAATTATCTCTTTTTTGCTCGTTTTCGAGGAAGCGCGAATCGGTACGAAGTTTGAGAGCGTGACCGATGTCAACCCGAAGATGACTAAAATTGTGGATCATAGCCGCAATAATCGTCTCAATCGGATAAGCGACGAAGAAATTACGCGCGTTTGAATGACGAGAAATGTCGATCCACCTGGCGCGACTGTGCAGAATTTTGCGCGTACCGCTCAAAGAACTCGATAAAACTCCATCTTCGGCTCCAAATCTGAATAAGCATGTCTGACGAAGAATCGAAGCTGACGAAATTTCCGAAAAAATGCCGCTAGAATGGACTTCATATGATAAAAATCGAAGAAGTTATGAATTTTTAAACTCGGCGAGACATACTAGAAAACACACTTTTTACTGAAAGAACATGACGATCCTTAAAATGCTGGGAGTTTTCGGTGCATAATCAGCTGACGGTCCAAACATATGAAATCTTGGTAATGATGGCCCGGAGCTCCAGTATAATTTTCGAGTGAATCCGACTAGCGGATTAGGAGATATGAATTTTCCGAGATCCAAAACCCTACATTCAGCACTCTTTTCTTTATAAAAATCCAAGTAATTTACCAATTTCCACTACTTTCCTCAAAGAGTTGGCTTCCGAGCCGAACACGAAAGTTCTAGATATCACCGAATAATTGATCAAATCCCAAATTTATTCCAATCAATTAAATTTATTGAAATTAATTCAACTATTAAGAAACTCAATCAATTAATAATTACACTACATTAGTTCCAATTTACTAATTCATTTTTCTATTCCAAAACTAATATTTAATATAAAATAATATTTAAATCCACACTATTTCGGTCGGTTCGTAAATATCAAATTTTCAACAAAATAACACAACCATGTTAATCTACTAATTAAACTTAGCTACCACGTGAGTTTTCATCAAATTCCGAATAATTAATTATACCGCTTAATTCGGCTATTCGATCAAACGGGACTGTTACTATCTTATTTCTATAATATATATCATTATATATTCTCTTTTGTAAACCATGTGCCAATATGGAGACTAGTATCACCTAAACACTAAACCGAATAAAAAAAACAAGGAATATATGTAATAAAGATATATGTGATAAGGCTTAAGCTACAGTAATCAAAAGATAATTCCCACGCCAGTATATGGATACTCTCGCTACAGTAAGTAAGGTAATGCCATAGTATATAAAAGAACAAGCTACAGGAAGGTACATACAAGAAAAAACCGCAACACAGTATTGACATATATATATATATATATATATATATATATATATATATATATATATATATATATATATATATATATATATATATATCGCCATTTTTATATCAATACATGGAATAGAAGAATATAATGCTACACGATCTACTTAGTATAGTATCAATATATGTCAATTAGTGATTCTCAATCATCCCCTAATTTCACAAATGTATCAATTTTTAATATCCAAACATTTTGCTAACATCAATTTTTTTATGGATTTCAACCAACAATAAACCTAATCATGTTAATCTACCCATTGACTCAATCATACTAACCCATAATAATAGGGATTCTCCCCTTACCTCTTCAATGTGCTTCAAACCCTAGCTTTTGTCCCTTGTTGTTCTTCCCCTTTCTTCCCCTTCCTCCTCTCCAAAATGAGGCAAAGTTATGATACCTCTACTCTTCCCAAACCCTTACTATATTATTCATATTGAGCTTAACACATATAATTCCACTTCCTAACTAATTAGGCCCAATTGATGAAATAGAGTAGTTCAAATAAATAATTATGCTCCAACAAATAATATTATTACCCTTAATATTATTTTCCAATTAATCCAATTAAATCCGACTTTATCTCAATTAAATAAAAATCCAATAATAATATTATTTCTAATATTATTTCTCTACATATTCCACTTTATTAATTCTTCGATTAACCGAATAAATTCCAACTTCACTTAATAATCCGAACATGTTTCTCAATAACACTGACGATCCAATTAATTATCAAACTTCGTCCAAATTAAGTAAATAAATCCTTATTTAATTTAATTAGTCAGTTAATTAAATTTGGGTTGTTACAGATGTGGCATGCCTCCTGCATCTACCTATCAGGGATATCCTCCTTAGTCACGGTAGGCTGACGAAGAAGGACGCGA
This sequence comes from Vicia villosa, assembly GCF_029867415.1. Lineage (NCBI taxonomy): Eukaryota > Viridiplantae > Streptophyta > Magnoliopsida > Fabales > Fabaceae > Vicia > Vicia villosa. The sequence goes on along the minus strand of NC_081184.1, from coordinate 127,414,944 downwards.
TGGAGATGATGATTGCTGAGCTGGAGTGCAATCCAGATGACGCACCCGAGGAGGTGGACAGGACCCGCGAGGCGCATGTGAGGTTTCACACCTTACAGAGGTTATATGACGCGTAATTTCTTGCGGCACATCAGGCTGCTGGCGACGAGGTGGAGGCGAATATACACAGAGAGTGGGCGCTGAGATGTTACTTCCTATACTTGATAGGCACTTAGCTCTTTATGGACACGAGTTCGTCGTACACAGACGTCATCTGCCTGATGTACTTATCGGATACAACACATATCCATGAGTACAACTAGGGAGCGGCTGTACTGGTGTATAATTACTATAGACTGGGAGAGAGATGCATGTGGAAGGCAAGGACAGTGGCAGACAATTGTACCCTTTTAGTGGTAACGATCTTATCCCCTTCTACTTATTATATATTTGTGATAGTAAATAAAAATAACTGTGTTTTTTTTCAGACTTGGATACTACAACACTTTCTAGAAATTATTGGCTAGGGAGAGGTACCGATCTACACTGGGCTCATGCCGCGTGCCAGTAGATTCATCCCCCGCAGAGGGAACCAGAAGTCGTTACCTTATAGGCGTGGACTTGATTGCATTGTTGCCGAGGACGTACGTTATGACTGTTATGCTGAGCACTGGGAGAAGGTTCCTTTTGATGAGATAGCACTGTATTCTGGATGGTTGGTCGCCAGCTCGACCATCCTTGTACGTTATCTTTCGGAGCGCGTCATGTGTCCATTTGACTATGCACAGACGATACCTTGTGACCCTATAGTCTCCGCTCATATCACTATGACTCGTCGGTAGTTAGATGAGGTCATTGCAGACTGGAAGCATCACATGGTTTCTGAGGAGGCTCGAACGACGAGATTGGAGAGCGATTGGATCTGCATCGAGGGTTACATCACCTGGTACTACAGGGTGTCACGCTCGTACATTTTGCCCGCTGCACCTAGAGATCCGTCCATACCAGCCCACGAGGAGACTATACAAGCTCATCATGCTAAGTTGGACCACACTCACGCTCTCCTTCCTCGGTGTCGTGAGATAGCTGACACGGGACTAGGAGCCATTGCAGATTGTTTATTCACTGAAGGGTCTGCAGAGAGGCATGTGGTGTATATTATGATTAGGATGGCACATGAGGCATTTCTATATCGTAGAAATCGTGTCAGGACTTGTGGGGCACTGGACGCTAGAGGTAGAGGCATGAGAGGTCTTGGTGGACGCAGAGGCGGAGGCCGAGGCCGTGGTGGATAGCGGCAGGATGATGTCCGGTACACACAGTAGTGATGCCTGTGGTCTATTTTTATGTTTGTATTTTCTTTGATGATGTATGTATGTTAGTTATGTTATTTTGATGATGTATTAGGCATTATGACCGACATTATTTATATGATGTATTTTTTTTATTTACCTATTATTGTATTTAAAATGTGTTTCTTTAGTTTTACATTTGTATTTTAAAATATTATTGTAACCAAAATTGAGTTTTGGAGTGAAATGAACATGATTTGAAAATTTAGCAGACTGTTCCATAGGTGCATCTATGGAACACTTTGTTTTCACCACCTTCCATAGATGCATCTACAGAAGGTTTCCTCAACTGAAATCATTGGCTTCCGTAGATGTACATACGGAAAGAAACACATTTTTTTCCAAAACAAGGGTGCTTCCGAAAGTGCATCTATGGAAGCTGGGGGAAAAACTGGAATTTCATGTAAGAGATTCATAGGGTGCATTGAGATAATGTCATTTTCAAATAGGGTTAAATATTTAAAGAAGAGTTCAAACAAATTAATAGAAAACTAAAATCGAATTTTATGATATTCCACAACGGATATTTAACCCTTTTAATTATAAAAAATTTGTTACAAAATTTTCTTTATACTTTTATTGACTTGATTTTAAATAATTGTGTATTGGTAGAATTTTATTACATTCTAAGAAGGAGTGTCCAAAGAGAAACTAACACCTTAAAAGGGTCTCCATTTTCCTCTCTCAAATCAATAACAAAACATGTGCTCAAAAGTATTATAAATACCTCAATCTTGGAGCTAAGAAGAACCTAACTACAACACAAAAATACATCTAAACAGATCTTCTCACCTCACATGAGCTAATTCGCAATCTTATATCAATCTTAAATCCTATGACGACCCTTAATCCTTAGGGGTTGTCACACATTTGTACTTTTAGCAAGTACAATTGACGCCCGCCGTACGGGCCCAATGAAACCACTTGGGCCTGCTGGCGGCGACAATAGTAAACCTAATCTAGGAAGGGTCATGATAATGTTACTGTAGGTTATTACAATATAGCATTATTGTTAGTGACGATTGTGTTGAACTAGTGACTCTAGGCACAAGAGGGGGGTGAATTGTGGTATTCAAAATTCAAGATTAATTTAAATGTTTTATTACTTAAAAACAAATTATGTTAGTATTTACAAGATCAGAGATAAACAAACAACGAAAATAAAAACAATAAAGTATATATCATTATTTAAAGAGATAAGGGTTAGAGACATGACACTAGAGAGTTATTCAGGTTCAATCGAATGTTGACCTAATCTTGTCCCCAAGAGATCTTCTTGAGACTTCACTATAATATTGAACTTTTATAGGTCATGCCCACGAAACTTTGATACAAGCGAATTGAGAGAGATTTTACATTGATTTATCCCCTCATCTAAAAGAGAGCTTTTCATTGGAAGAACTCACGAACCAATTAGATATTTTATTGGTTTATTACAATAATCAAACTAAACTTTTATCGGCTAAGTTCTAGAACCAAAAAGAGATTTTTCAATGGTTGATCTAAAGAATCAAACTTAATTCTTCAAGAGTATCAACTTCTTGAAAGTAATACAACAATGGCACGACACTAGTACAATACTTTCTCACAAGTATTTTTCGCTCACAAGACACTAATACAACTTTGGTTAAGAAAATGTTTCAAGGGAGATATAAGAGAGTAATGAAATGATAAGAATTAGAAAATTTATGTATTTTGGTGTAAGAAAAAGTATGGAGAGACCTCATTTATATAGAATTTGACTCAAAAAGGAAACAATACATTAGTCAATTAACTCACCTAATGGATTAGATCTCGAGTCTAATCGATTAGGCACTTTGAGTAATTGATTATTGTGACCGAAAATGGAAGGTTTTGATGTAAGGTTGTTACCAATCATTAAAAGACTGTCATAATTGACTATAGACTCGATTAAGCATCATATAATCTATTAGGTATACAATCTAATCTATTAGGTATTTGAAAAAGTTTTTCTAATCAAGAAAACAGTCCCCTAATCATCTCCCTAGTACATGAAAACATTTTTAGGTGATTTTGTTAAGCAAAGAGGGGCCTTTGAAAGTATATTATATGTGTGTTAATTGTCTTACCATCTTAGGAGTTATTCTCCTACTTTCACAAAACTTTGGTACCTCAATCATACACGACCAGACGAGCATTCACACTTCCTCAATTTTACAACTCTGAAGCTTTCAAGTTCCGTTGCCAGATATGTCAGACATATAAGCACTTCATTAGAACCTTGATCTTCCACATGATGAGGTTTAAGAAATTTTCAACTTAATTACCTTCATCTAAGAGATGGAAAGAGATTGCCACTGGATTCAACATTCATTAGCATTGTTGTCATAAAACACTAGGAAGTTTATCAGGATGATCATTAACTTCATACCTACAGTCACATAGATCCATATTCTCCCTTTTTTTATGATGACAACATATCTCTCAAGGGATGTGGTAAAACATAAAACAGATAGATAAACTTTGGAGTTGTTAGACTCCCCCTTAGGGATGACAACAGGTCGGGTGCGGGTTTCGCACTATCCAAACCCGCACCCGAAATCAGCACCCGAACCCAAACATTATTCGGATGGCAAAATAACACCCACGCCCGCATATATTATAATATATATATATATACATACATATATATATATAATATATATACATATATATATTATATATTATATTATATATATATATATATATATATAAGCGGGTGTGATTTCGGGTTTCGGGTGCAGGTTTCACACTACCCAAACCCGCACCTGAAATATCGGGTGGCACCCGAACCCGAACTCAAACCCAGTCAACTCGGGTTTTCACCCGTTGACTCGGGTTCGGGTGCGGGTGGGGCCCGCGGGTTCGGGTCTGCTTGCCATCCCTACCCCCCCTCACATGAGTAAACATTATAATCTACTCTCTTGAGAGTATACTTATCCCTCTTTAGAATAATGAAAAGGCAAAAGAAAAGAAAACAAATATAGCACATGGATCACATGTTTAACCTAGTGAAGAAAACAAATTACTTAGCAAAAAGATGAACAAGAAAAGTCTAGAGTAAGGCAAACAAGTAGGACCTGAGATCTTACTTCTCTCCATTGATAGCATTATCCAGCTTTAAGATCAAACGGTAGAAAACCTTTAGAGAGCTTCTCCCTCTTAATTTGTCCTCGAACATTAAAAGTATTTGAAGATATCTAAACCGAAAGGCAATTCTAGTATCTACTACTTTCTTGCTCAACTTCCTTCCAAGAGATGATCATTTCCCCTTATAAAATCTTTGACAACCTCTTCTCAGGCTCCTTATGCATTAAATTGATATTGGGCTATAGACATACTGAATTTGGCACACCTTTGCGCCATAAACACTTAAAACTCAACCAAAGGTTAATAGAATTTATTTCACTAAGCAATAAATAAAGTACTTACTAGAGAGTCAACCAGAGTTTTTTGATTTATTTTAATATTAATTAAGTGTACTACCTCAAAACCATAAGATTAATTGAGAAAAACTCGTCCTTTCACGGGAACGACAAACCATTGTTGATTTTACTTCTCTACGAATCATTTGATATGAGTGTTTGTCCAAATATAAGACTGATAAACCCATTACAAATTTATTACACTAACCTTCTAATAGGTTCCATGTTCACAACAGTTGAATGATATCATCAACGTTGACACCTTGAACACGTTCGTCGAAAAACATCATCAATGCCCTGAAAAAATATTAGGAAATAGAAACCCCACCAAGTAACCACTTCTTATAGTATACCTAAGGTATACACATCATTTGCATAACTCTATTGAATTTTCAAGGAAGACTCCTTCAAGGTTGCAAGGAAATACTTTTTCCTCTATACCAAGTTTTTCTAGCTTGCCCTTTACCAACTTTTCCTGGCTTAGACTTCTCATTTCATCCGCATAACTCCACTAGGTTATTTTGCACATCATGCATCATTAACCAATAATTTGGCATTGGGATCAAGGGTTTATCTATGATTTTGAGGCGTTCCTCTTCATTTAAAGTCATCAAGCTACAAAGGCATCTTCATCAATTTTATCAAGAAAATCAAGTGCATATGTTTTCATCAAGGATCCAAGAGCATATTGTTCACAACAAAACATGTCCTCTATAATCTTCTGACATTTGATCAAATATTGTTGGCTTTCTTCCCACAGTCTTCCATCTCCTATCAATTGCATTTGACCTTCATTAGAGATACAGTTCTACATAGGATCATATACTCTTTAAACAAAATCATATCCCTCTTCAAGGCCTCATACTAGATCCAGCTGCTCCAATGTATGAAAAAGTTGGTTGACATTACTTCCTCATAAAGCAACTTAGCAAGCTTTAATCATTTCTCCACCATTGCAATAGTTAACCATGAACTATTACTTTAATCCCCCTATCATGGATAACCATTTCCTCTGTCAATCACCATTTGACCATCAGACGAGCTCATGTGAAATTATTCAATTTCTCATAGTGAAGAACTATATTTTCACTAAAATCTTGACACTAAATTCAACCTTTAAATTTCTCTTATGATAGTATTAACAATTTTACATATGTTGTCAGAAGAGACCCCTTTGGGAGGTTGAGATATCATGCACCATTGGTTTTGACTCTACCATCGCAAATACATGCTGATCAGATCACTGAATCTGACAACACTATTGTGCCCTTACATCCACTAGTAGTTGCTGATACTAATGGAGTCTTAAACAAGGTAGTGCTTCAATGATACTACTGTAGACAAAAATAGAAACTACTCATTCTAATCCATATGGTCAGAACCTGTCTCTTCTAAAAGTACATCCTCTCTCAATCATCTTTCCAGGATAATCAACACTAATGATGTTTGTGATAGCCCGATTTTCATTTCCATATTTATTTATTAGGTGTTTATTTTATTAATAAATATTTATGTGATAATTAGTTATTTGGTGTGTTTTGTGATTATTTGAATATGTGTGGTATTTAAATAATTAAGTAGATGTGTGAAGATTAGTAAATACCTAATAATGGGCCTAATTAATTAGAATGTGGAATTGAGTGAGTTAAGTCCAACAAGAATAAAGATAGTAAAAGAGGTTAGGTGAGAAAACCTAAGTTAGAAAGAAAAGAAAGAAAAGAGGATAAAAGAGAAAAGAAAGGAAATTCTTGAAGAGGGAGGACTAGAGATTTCATCTAATCTAAGGTAAGGGTGTGAATCCAAGTGATTATAAGGGGATATAATTGGGTAATGTATGTGGGATTAGATAAGTATGATTTAGGATTGGGGATTTACTATTTTCATGAGCTTGACTTGAAATTGGTATGTTCATCCATAAATTATGTGAAATACAACATGTTATGATGATTCTATGTGTGATTCTATGAATGGGTATATGAATAACTTATGATTTGGTATATGTATGTTAAAAATGGAGAAACCCTAACTTAGAGATGATGTAGAATCCAAAAGTGGAACTTGGTAAACTGCATCCACCCTATACTGTTTCAATATATGCTCATCTCTAGAAATGATAATGATTCTGCTTCCCTCACCTAGCAGTTCACGAATCACAACTATTTTTTCTAGTTGTTCTACATGATCAACATTATCAAGAATCAAAAGGGACCTTTTACGACATAGCTTATTCGCATCGACTTAGTTGCATTATAGAGATTGCACATCTGATGGTGTTCATTGCCAAGAAGTTTATTTTGAATTTGCTTCTGTGCACCAAGTGGACCATGTAATCCATACATTTTTCTTACATCAATAATATCACAAAATGCACCAAATTGATGAGAGATTCTCTCGACTAAAACCATAACAAGAGTTGTCTTCCCTATTCCTCCCATCCCACAAATTCCTACAGCACGAACTTCATCAAGTGAGTCCAATAGTAGAAACTTCTCTAACTCTTCAATACGAGAATCCATCCCAACTAAATCTGTTAAAACACTTGAAGATCTGCAATGTAATATATTTTTTATCCTTCGAACAATCTTTCTGATCCCTGCAGATTGTGATCTGAAAATTTAAAGAAGTTGACTAGTGATACCAAATCACCATATAAGGAAACTAAAATCATATTATATTATATTATAAATAAGTTGCTGGAATCTTTGTTCATGTTCGACAAAGGCTTTACCATAAATGCCTCTTTGATGTCTCACGTCTGCAGGATCAACATCATAAAAAACAGGTAGAACCCATTTTTTAGACATTTTAGCGCTTTCACATATCATTTCCAATTTCTGTAAGCACCATGTTGAATAAGCATAGTTCCTTGAGAATACCACAACGAAAACCCGAGAGTCTTTGATTGCACGAAGGAGTTCGGGTCCTATGGGTTCGCCTTTTTGAAGATCACTTCCATCCCTAAATGCACTAATGCATTTTTTCTTCAAGGCAGTAAAAAGATGATCAGTGAAATTGAAGCGAGTATCTTCACCTCAGAAGCTGACAAACACGTCATAATAATTCCTCCTCTCTAGCAATCTCATCAGATCTGAAGAAGAGGAGCCGCTGCTGCTACTGCTAGCCATTTGAATAAGCTATATTTTAGAAGATGAAGATATATTGGAATATATAATAATCATAATCATTGTATAAAACAAGCATATATTTTACCGTTGATTTTCTCGGCACCTTCTCACACGTACACACGTTGAATTTTCATTCCCTGTTCTAATCTTTATGGCATCAAGGCTCCCGACATTTTAGAGGCCCGGGACAAATAATAAAAATGGACCCTAATAAATATGGATTTTAATATATATAATTCTTATTTAAAAATATATTAAATCTTTTAATCTAATCATATATATTTAATCATAATAATTTAGTTTAAAATAATATTAATATTAAAAAATACTAATATTAATAAATTTTTAATAGGACCATGATTGTTTAGCACACTACCCATGATTCAATTTTAATATTATAAAATATGACAGTTTTTTTTTAAAACAATTGAAAAATAAATAAAATTACATATAATTGTACAAAGGTAGCAGTATTTGAAATCAATTGAAAAAATGAAAAAATATTACAAGATGTGTTCAAGGATCGAACAGACACCTAGTGGCTAAACTCACAGAACATACAACCATTGCGCTACATTTGCATTTATGTTAGTTGTTGCGCATAACATATAATATATAAATATTTTAGTTTATAGTTTCTAAAGCCTAAACCCATTTAATATGAGGCCCCCATTTATGAGGCCATGGGCTGTGGGCCTGCTTGCCCTGACCCAGGGCCGGCCCTGATCATCAAACACTAGTGCATAACAACTTTGTGTTTGCCAAGTCTATGTAAGTATTAAAATATTTAACTCACTAACATTTTCCTGTAAGCATCTCATATTTAAGTTTTATAAAAAAACAAGTTGTTGTTGTATATGTATTTTTCCAACCAAAAGTCATAACAAGCACACATCAGTGATAAGAGCAGAATAAGACTTGTAAGACAGACAACAAGAGTTTTTTGTTGACAAATAGTTTTTTTCCCTCAACTTTGATTAGAAAAATGATTTTTAGACGACCAATTTTAAAAAACTTTTGCGATAATTTGTCAAGTGGCTAACCATGTTCGAATTGGTGATTGATCATGCTCGGTAGATGGTGTTGGTGCACAAGGTTGAAGATGAAGATGGATGAAGAGAGAGTGTAACTAACTTTGTAGATGTTTTCATATTGGCTGCATTTTGTGCTAAAACATTCTTGCGTGGTATGATGTCTTGACTAATGCCATAACATGCTATGTGTAGTGTTTTGAAGGGTTTGTATGTTTGAGCTAATACATGAGTTAGTGGGATGTCATGCTCGATGTCATGACATCAGTAATTAACAACAGTGGTTGTTATGGTTTGTTGGATGTCATGTTGCGTCTCTTGATTGGAGCTTTTAAGCAAGATCAAGATTTATTTGAAGTCTTTCTTCACTCTATTTTTATTTTCATCTGTTTGTTATCACTGCTGTGATTGAGGAGGAGTGAGTAGGAACTCAGGTGTAGCATTAGATTGAAATTCCATTGGGTAGGTCTTAAGTGAGGAGGGTAAATGGGTAGTTTAACTCTGAAATAGTTATGAATAAAAAATCAAATTAAAATTGTTTCTGATTTTAATTATTTTAATTAATCATCATTATGTTTCTTTTTTTTTACTCTTTTTTAGAATTTAACAGTTCTCTAACAATATAAATAGGCTAACAATTAACCCTAGTTGGGGAGACCCATATATTTTTACAACCCTTATTTGTTACCGACCACCTCACACTGTACATACATTCCCCACAACTAACAATTCCATTCCGAAAAACTCATTCCCTGTATATTCTGCCGAACTTACAAGTTCCACTCCCATGGACTCTATTTTTCAGTTTCTAACTCCTCACACTCACGTGTGATTTTCACCACCAAAATCCCACCATCAACCTAACCATTACCATTCTTATTCCAAGCTTCACAAACCTGAAAAAAAAAATCAATCGATACAGCCAAATCACTGATTTTAACCTCCTTCCATCCTTAACAATATTACTTTGTATCAAACATTCAATTACCAAACAACAAGAACCAGATCAATAGATATATTGGTGCTGATTGTGAAAATAGGGCGGCACCCTTACTATTTTTTTTCCATATATTTATTTATTTTATTAACTTAATTAACTTAGTGTTAGTATAATAATTAAGTAATAAATCAGAATACAATCAGAATACAAAAATTATGTTGCTTAATTGTTAATTTATTTTTAAATTTAATATTTTCTTAGTTAATCTTAATTGTTAATGTCTTCTCTCACGCGCCATTATACATATATTTGTGACTAATTTTTCTTTGATTTTTGTGAGGTACTACACTTCGAACCTTTGGACTATTGTGGACATTCGCGAATTCTATCTCTGTACATTTACCATTTTATTTTTCTAAATTATATAAATATTCCTGGTTGTAGCAGGTTGTAGTAGTTTTAATTAGATTCAAAAACATCTTTTAAGACAAGTACTTTGTATATATTCGAATGAAGAATCATTACAAACTCAAGTTCTTTTACAAATTGTTTTTCGAAACACGCACTACACTTTTAAACAATTCAAACAAAAACAAGTGAGCTAAGCAATTAAGAGTCCATGGATAACCATAGATACAAAGAGTGTTAGCTAACATCTTCCCTTTGTATAATCTTTTAAAAGGTCTTTTTGGTTCTTTTTGCCTTTCTTAATTGGATAAAATAACCATTTGTATAATCTTTTAAAAGGTCTTTTTTATTCTTTTTGTCTTTTCTAATTGGATAAAATAAAAGTCGGTGACAACTCTTATCCGCAACATTTTAAAAAGTCAGTTCTTTCACCGTATTACACAACAGAAATGAAAATCAAGTCAATGTTTCTTCTCTGTTGAGACTCTAACTGACCTTCTAGTACATGTGTTGTCTAAACGTGTCTCCTAGGAATCAAAATGAAAATTGGTTAAAGGTAAATGATAAGTTGAAGCAAGTTTTATAAATTTAAAGATAAATTAAAGAAATAAATTGCATTTGAGTATGTAAATGTCATGCAATTTAGCATTTGTTCTCACCTTATTACCAACAAATAAACGGAACCGCAGGGCCTACCCACCCAACATAATGGGATAAGGCAATATCAAAATGAGCCTTATTTTTTCATCCACCATAATTAAAATGTCTGATTTTGTTAAAGTCGGCCGAAGATATTTACGTTTTCTTATCAAAATTAAATTATCTTTCAAATGAATGAAATAAAACAAAAAAATTATCTTTTTATGGCAAATCAATTCGTAAACTCTCTCGTTGATTAAACTAAAATTTTTATTTATCAATATTTTTAGTTTTTAATATAAGGAAGAGTGACATAAGAAAAATTAAAATTAAAAATATTAGTAAATTTTTTTTGTAAACATAAAAAATTTATTTCTATTAAAAATATGAGTTGAATATAATTTTACTTCATATAAAATATTCATGTTTTATTTTTTATATAGGGTAAGGATAAAAGTAAAACATTATCAAAATAAAAAATATATTTATTTTAAAATTAAATATTAAATTGATATTATGATTAAATAAATAATTTATTTTTTTAATTTGTAAATAACAAAATAATTAGGAAAAATGTCTCACCTGCAATTGCAAAAAACTAGGATTTATTTCATCATCTTAATGAATGTAGTTGTGGTTGTGTCTCATCTTCAATTGCCAAAAACTTGCGCTTCAGAGGATGCATTGTTGTTAAGTTGAAGTCTTGTAGATCCTGCTCATATACCCAACGATACCCGCATTTCTTAAACTCCACATCTACGCCTTCATTGCTACTAGTATCAGTTAGAACTTGGAAAAGATCATGCAGTGACGAAACATCATAGGAGTACTTCCTATGTATATAGACTAGCCAGATGTGATTTGAATTGACGGGATTTGAAGAGACAGTAAGATCTCCTCCATCGACAGTTACTTGAAGCTGTACTCCGTAGCTGAGTGGTGCATGCATTACTATAACAGATGTCAACTGAGAACTTGTCATTGTTGGATAATGAGGTGCTAAAGAAAATACTACACAACATAAAATGCCAACCATATTATTGCGCTTGTCCTGCATAAAGGGAGATACGATGGGTATTGAATTACCAGTGCTCTGATTTTTAACCCAACTTGGTATGTCACTTCCTGTAATGACAATACTAATGTAGAAGAAGGCAGGGTATTCTTTATTCACTTGAATGAATTGTGTCATCCATGAAAATGTCAGTCTACTGCATCGTTCCTTATCACTTATTTTAGGACAGTTGAAAATTAACAATCCTATAGTGCTCCAGTATATGCTCTTAGCAAGATCCTTCTTGTTAGAAGTAGGGAAAGGAAGCTCAGGCAAAGATTCCAACCGCTTGCAATTCTCCAAGTTCAAATATACAAGTTTGGAAAGCTCTCTAAGGCTAGGCAGTGTCACAAAATTATTCCCCCCAAGATTTAACATTTCTAACCAACGTAAACATCCAATAGCCTCTGAGAGTTGGCTTAAACCACAATAGCTAATATCAACTTCAAGCAAACAATATAAGCTAAGGAAGGAAGGAAACATTACTGATTTTGTTGTGGGAGTTGGTAACAAGGAATGGTAAGGCTTTGTGGCCCATTTGCAGATGGAGGACGTTGATTGGGAATGTGATGCACTTTCACATATATTCAAATGCCTTGTTTTGTTAAACTCTTCAAAGCTATAACATCCCGACATAGATAGATATTTAAGAGAGCTGAGACCAAATATGTTGTTTGGTACGCTTACTAGACTTTCGCAATCTTTTAAATTCAAGTAAACAAGCTTTATTAGAAGCGCAATAGATGGATCCAACTGCACAAGTTTAATACATCCTTCCAGATTTAGCTGCTCAAGATTCGGGAACTCTGCAAAATCTGGCATTTTTATTAGATTTTTGGAGTGGCTCAGATCCAAAATTCTCAGTTTGGGCAGATTCTGTGTGAAAGATGAACAAAAGTAATGGCATTACGTTCTTTTGTTTGCAGGTTTACCTTCAAAATGAGGAAAGAAATGAATTGTTTCAATTTCTGAGGAAAAAAATATGAATATTTAAAATACCTTCTTGCCTTCCCAGAGTTGTTTGATGCTGCTACACTCCAATATCAACTCAACAAGTTGATTAGGCTGAAAACTTGATGGCAAATACATGAAAGGATATGCACACCACTCAATATATCTTAATTCGTTAGAAAGACGATTGAGGCTTCCAAATACTTTCTTATTCTTGATGATGAGCAATCTAAGATTTGAAAAGTCTTCAAATATCACTGCCTCCATATCTTTATGAACCTCACTATATTCTTCATATTCATGATCCAAAACTATGGCTTCAACATTCTTTTCCTAAAGCATAGCAGAAAATTAAGAAAAGAGAACTTAAATAACTTTCAAATACAGTTAGTGTTTAAAAATGGAAATAAGTTTTTCATATCCAAACAACAACTTTACCATATTTTCCCTTATAACATCATAGAATTGTTTGTCGAACCACAACTTTCTCCATTTTCTGGGCTCTTTGCTTGTGTTTTCTGTAGCAATATTTCTGCCTAGCTCTTCCAACAAATTATGCATTACAATGCTTTTAGCTTTGATGCTTACAAGTGATTTATCAATGAGAACCCTTAACCCAATGTCAGTATGAAATTCACAACAATTTAAAACATTTTTAACATATTTTTCCATATAGTTGTTGAAAAAACAAGCAATATGAAGAAATATTTCTTTTTCTGTCTCCCTTAGGTCATCAAAACTTAATCGCAACACATCCATCACATCTTTTTCTGGACTTTCCCTCAATCTTGCCAATGCACTGCTCCATTCAGATATATCTCGACCATACAAAAATGAACCCAATACATTAATTGCCAGTGGTAGGCCATTGGCATAATGTAGTATGCCATTAACCAACCCTTCATAACTACTCAAAATATGATCAAGTTTGAAAGCTTTTTGACACAATAGTTGAAGAGAGTTCGGCCAATCCATGAGAGGAACTTGGTAGACTGCATCCACTCCATACTGTTTCAATATTTGCTCATCTCGGGAAATGATAATGATTCTGCTACCGGCACCTAACCATTCACGATGCACAGCTATTTTTTCTAGTTGTTGGACTTGACCAACATTATCAAGAATGATAAGGGCCCTTTGGCGACATAGCCTGCGCCTTATGAGATTAGTTGCGTTGTAATGATTGCATATCTGAAGGTTCTCTTGGCCAAGAGTTTGATCTAGAATTTGCTTTTGTGCACCGAGTGGACCATCATGTAATCTATAAACTTTGCTTACATCATCAATAAAACAACAAGCACCGAATTGTTTAGAGATTCGATCATATAAAGCAGTAGCAAGAGTTGTCTTCCCTATTCCTCCCATCCCGCAAATTCCTATCACACGAACATCATCAACCAAGTCCAAAAGTAAAATCTTTTCTAACTCTTCGGTAGGAGAATCCATTCCAACTAAATCTTTCGAAACACATGAAATTTTGCAATCCAATATAATAATTATCTTTTGAACAATCTCTTTGATCTCTGCGGACTGTGGCCTAAAAGTTTACACGAGTTGACACATGACACCAAATCATCACTTAAAGAAATCAAAACAAAAACAAAAAACAGTTTTTTTTTTCTTTTTATATGCATGTGAGAAGAAGGAGGATTACTTACTTTTGACGAACATCCCAACCGGAGAGATTGGCAACTTGTGTTAAAGCTTCCCTCCATCTTTGCACCATCTGAGAGTCTTGTTGAAATCTTTGTTCATGTTTGGAGAAGGCTTCAGCATAGCTTCCTTTTTGATGTCTAACATCAGAAGGATCAACATCATAGAAAATAGGCAAAATTTGTTTTCCAAATAATTGACTTAATTGAAGGATCTTTTCTAATTCTCGCAAGCACCATGTTGAAGAAGCATAGTTTATAGAGAAGACCACAACGAAAATCAGTGAGTTTTCGATTGCACGAAGGAGTTCGGGTCCTATGGATTCTCCCTCTTCAAGATCATTGTCATCCCTGAATGCAGCGACTCCTATTCTTTCCAAGGCAGCAAAAAGATGATCTGTGAAATTGAAGCGGGTATCTTTACCTCTGAAACTCACAAACACATCAAAATTCTTCCTCAACGGCAGTGTTACCAGAGCTGAAGAGGAGGAGTTGCTCCTGCTCGCCATAGCCATCTGATTTACATTTTACAGAAAACTTGCAGCATCTTTAAAGTACTTGTATCATTCATTGTATGGATTATGGAAATTCAAAAGTCATAAAAAGCAACCATGAATTATAGAAGCGGAAAACGACTTGAGGGACACTTTGTTTATAGTTGATTTTTCAATCCTACTTTATTCTAGACTTCACACACGGCTTTCAACCATTCTTGTAGGCGTAGCCCCACTTCTTATATTACACTAGTTTTCTCTAATTCAACTAAGAGTGTTGCTAAGTGTACACCAAAGTCTACACGGTATGTATCCTTTTTTATTTTTTATTTCATTTTTGGTACACGACACAAAAAAATATAGTTTTATCTTTTCGGTCCATACAATTTCAAACTATAATATAGTTTTATTTTTTCGGTCCATACAATTTCAAACAATTTTAGTAAGTCAAATTTATGTTTTTAACTAATTTAAAAAAAACGGGGATAAAAAATCAATTTTATATATTCTTACCTTTTTGTCTAACTTTTAAATTTTAACTTTAATTTTATGAATTATTGATAACGTGATTTATTATATTTTATTGATCTTGACCTTTTTGAACAAATTACTTTTAAGTTATAACTAGTAACAAATCTTTGCATACGTACGGGTTCTGTTCGGTTATGCGAATTTGGATACATCATTTATTTTAAATAAAAGTGTTTAAAAAAAATAGATAAATAATTGATTATTTCATATATAAAAATGTTTAGATTAATAATAGATTTTTTCTCGTATACGATTTTTAGTTTAAATTTTTTTTAAAATTATTTTATTTTACATAATTATAATTGGTAAAAAGTTTGGCGGGAAGGTTTTGGAGAGAGGAAGTTATGAGATTATAATTTAGTATGATGATGATGATGTTTTATTATCATTTCAATAATATATTTCCTTCTTATTATTTTTTTATCAGTGTAATTATTTTATGTTATTTTTATATATGAAATATAGTAAATAACTCAGATTTGGATTTCATTAGATATAACCAAGTTTCACAGGAATAGTCGTTGACAAAAGTAACAAAATACTTACAACAAAACTTTGAGGTTACTGGACAAGGACCCTAAACATCATAATGAATAATGTCAAACAATGCTTGAGCCCTTTTATTTTAACGAGCTAAATAAACACTACAATGATGCTTAGAAAAATGACACGATTCATAAGACAAACTCGATATTGACTATAACTGAGTACACAATCTTTTAAGAACTCCTAAAGATGGATGTCCAAGCTGGCAGTGAAACTGAAAAGGTGACATGTTGCAAATTTTGGAAGTTGTTGATGCTTGTGATAGTCCTTCTTCAAGCAGATACAATCTGTTAGATACTCGTCCTCTACGAGTAGTCCTATGTGTCAATAGATCCTGAAAATACACAAGAGTTAAGGGAAAAGTCACAACAATTTAAAGAATTAGTTATTTGACTAATTGAAAAAAGATTATAGGGGAACTGTGGTAAAAATAAGACAAATGACACATGTAAGGTTGAAACCGAGGTAGAACACACATTTCGTTTAACATGGACTTTGGAACCATTAACAAGGGTAATAGAATAATGATTACTAGAATGATTGAAAGGTGAAAAGATGCCTAAATACCCTATCATATGATTAATGGCGCCATAATCAATAACCCAATGCTGAGAAGAAAATGATAGACACATAGTAGGATTACTTGTTTGGACAAATGTGGTTGTAGAGAAAGATGGAGATGGTTGTTGAGAAATATGAAATTGTCTATATTAAATTCTTCATCACTCATAACTATTATACACCTTTTATTTTGTGAAAACTGAGGACCAGGCTGAGACATTGTGTTAGTGAAGTAAGGATTAACTTGTACATGGGGACAACAGTTTCGGTAGTCACCAAATTCTTCACAACCAAAGCACTGGACTAAATCACCACGACCACCACCCACATGAACAACGCCACGACCTCCACGAACTCCTCTACCTCTATTATGAAAAACACTACGACCCCCAGATTTCAAATCTAAATCTAAGCGGTCAGAGGAATCATTGTATGTAGTAGTAAGGTGTGCTTCCATAAAGAATGATTGCATAAGCCACGAGAAAACATTAGTAAGGTTATCAACCTGCTTACTGGAATTTTTTTTGGATTGAACCACCTAATACTATGAATCAAGACCAGAAAGGCAACTCAAGGCTATACGTTTCTTCTGTTGAGTTAACATCTCTTCGACAAATTTGCACGATATAAGAGAAGTAAACTCCTCGGTATATCTCTTAAACTTCAAAAATTAATCCATCAACTTATGTTTATCATGTTTAGGGCGGAAAATCTCTTGCACAAGAGCATAAATGAGATTCATATTATCATATTTACCAAAAATAAATTTCAAAAAATCCCACAATTTTTTCACAGTCTTGCAATGAGTAATAACCAATTGAACTCGCCTACCAATAGAATTCACAAGTAAGGCTAAACTAAGTTTATACTTTATCCTTCGTATTCTAAATTTTTGTTTCCTTTATGTAATACCCATACATAACATATGTCTAGAATAATGGCAAAAGAAGTCATGTTCCATAATACCTAATAATACAAAGTTTTGGTACATGAGCTACATAAATTCCCAAAATGAACTAAGAACATCGCAACGGATACCCAAAAGAAACATCATCTGCACCACAACTTTCAAGTTGCTTTACCTTTTCCTTTGTCCTTCTTCGAGTTTCCTGAAAATATAAACAACAACATTGGCTTAGATACTAATTTTAGTGTATTCCCATATCTTATGGATCCACGAAATTCCCTGCTGCGATTTTGAAAGCCCAATCCAGTCTAGAAGATTGGTATAAATATAAGGAAACAAACCTAATTGAAGTGTGGAACTTACGTGTGTTTTTGCTAGGGTTTATGTGCGTTAATTGTGAGCCTATCTAATATCATCTTGATATAAGAGTAGGATTGTTTCTATTATGTTGTAAGTTCAATCATTCATTCACAAGCTTTTAAGAATTGAGGGATTGTGTGTCACTCATATATGTTTTGATGCATTGAGATGACTGTGTGTAGCTTGTTTATCAAGTTATTGTTCTTGATCGAAGCTTTTAAGCAAGATCTCTCTCTCATATATATTTTTGTTTAGATATCTCTCTCATATATTTTTGCTTTCCCATTTCTCTGAGACTAACTTCAACTAGATACTTCTATTTCACGTAGTTCACACCATCCCCACCAAACTTGATGTCGGTGAGTTTTATGGAAGTTGATATTATAATAAAAGAATTATCATTGTTTTTTATTTTAAATTAAAAAAATAACTAGGAAAAATATCTCACCTTCAATAGCAAAAAACATAGGATTTATTTCATCCTCTGAAGAGTGTAATCGTGGTTGTGGTTGTGCCTCATCTTCAATTGCCAAAAACTTTCTCTTTAGAGCTAACACATTTCCGGGATGCATCTTTGTTGAGTTGAACTCTTGTAGATCATGTTTATATACCCAACGATACCCACATTTCTTCACCTCCACATCCAAGTCTTCATGGTTATCAGCTTTGACATATAAATCATTATACTGCTCAATATTGGATGACTCCCAAGGGAAATAGATTAGCCAGATGTGATTTGATTCGACAGTAATATCCATATCTTCATCGATAATAACCGGAAGAGATGCAGCGATACTTAACGGTGTATACACTGTCATCTCTACCCGAGGTCTCCATCGTTTACTTGTCATTGTTGGATAATAAGGTTCTACAGAAAATACGATACAACATAAAAAGCCAACCATATTATTGCCATTGTCCTGCATAACAGGAGATACTGGTATTGAATTACCAACTCTCTGATTGTTGAACCAACTTGGTATTTCACTTCCTGGAATGACAATACCGATTTCAAAGAATGCAGGGTTTTCTTTGTTCACTTGAATGAATCGTGTCATCCATGAAAATGTCATTCTACTGCATCCTTCCTTATCATTTATTTTAGGACAGTTGAAAATGAGAAATCCTGTTCTCATCCAATATTTGATATTACAAAGATCCTGCTCAAGAGTCGTTGGGAAAGGAAGTTCAGGCAAAGATTCCAACTGCTTGCAATGCTCCAAGTTCAAATATACGAGTTTGGAAAGCTCCCTAAGGCTCGGCATTGTCACAAAATTGTTGCCCCCAAGATTTAACATTTCTAACAAACGTAAACATCCTATAGCCTCGGGGAGTTGGCTTAAGCCACAATAACTAATATCAACTTCACGTAAACAATATATGCTACGCGAGGAAGGAAACATAATTGTGTTTATTGTGGGACTGGAAAACCAGGAATGGAAAGGCTTTGTGGTCCAATTGCAGATGGAGGATGTTGATTGGGAATGTGAAGCAGTTTCACTTATATCCAAATCCCTTGTATTGTTAAACTCTTTGAAACAACATCCAGAACACCCAGACATATTTAGATATTTAAGAGAGCTGAGACGAAATATGTTGTTGGGTATGCTTACTAGGCTTTTGCAACCTTTTAAATTCAAGGAAACAATCTTTCTTAGACCCCCAATAGATGGATCCAACAACACAAGTTTAGTACATCCTTCAAAATTTAGCCGCTCAAGATTCGGGAACTCTCCAAAATCTGGCATCTCTATTAGATTTCTGGAGTGGCTCAAATCCAAAACTCTTAATTTGGGCAGATTCTGTATGAAAGATCAACAAAAGTTAAGGCATTACTTTCTTTTGTTTACAAAATTTACCTTCAAAAGGAGGAAAGAAATGAATTGTTTCAATTTCTGAGAAAAAAATAATATGAGAATTTAAAATACCTTCTTGCCTTCCCAGAGTTGTTTGATGCTGCTATACTTCAATATCAACTCAACAAGTTGATTGGGCTGAAAAATTGATGGCAAATACATGAAAGGATATCCACTCCACTCAATATATCTCAATTTGTTAGAAAGGCAATTGAGGCTTCCTGATACACTCACAAGATCCATGATGAGCAATCTAAGATTGGAAAAGTCTTCGAATACCACTGCATCCATATCTTCATACACCAAAACTATGGCTTCAACATTCTTTTCCTAAAGCATAGCAGAAAATGATGAAAAAATAACTTAAATCATTTTCAATACAGTTAGTACTTAAAAATGGAAATAAGATTTTCATATCCAAACAACAACTTTACCATATTTTCCAATGTAACGTCGTAGAGTTGTTTGTCGAACCACAACCTTTTCCATTTTCCGGACTCTTGCTTGTGTTTTCTGCAACAATATTTCTGCCTAGCTCTTCCAACAAATTGTGCATCACA
The DNA here is from genome assembly GCF_029867415.1 of Vicia villosa. Lineage (NCBI taxonomy): Eukaryota > Viridiplantae > Streptophyta > Magnoliopsida > Fabales > Fabaceae > Vicia > Vicia villosa. The sequence continues at coordinate 127,394,573 of NC_081184.1, read as the reverse complement.
ATCATTTCATTTTCAGTGCTTACAAGTGATTTATCAATGAGAACACTTAATCCAATATCAACATGTAATTCACAACAATTTAAAACATTTTTAACATAATCCTTGTCACGACCATTGAAAAAACAAGCAATATGAAGAAATATTTCTTTTTCTGTCTCCCTTAGGTCATCAAAACTTAATCGCAACACATCCATCACATCTTTTTCTGGACTTTCTCTTAATCTTGTCAATGCACTTCTCCATTCAGATACATCTCGACCAAACAAAAATGAACCCAATACTTTAATTGCTAGTGGTAGGCCATTGGCATAATGTAGTATGCCATTAACCAACCCTTCATGACTATTCAAAATGTGATCACGTTGGAAAGCTTTTTGACACAATAATTGAAGAGAGTTAGTTCTATCCAAGAGAGGAACTTGGTAAACTGCATTCGCGCCATACTGTTTCAATATATGCTCATCTCTAGAAATGATAATGATTCTACTACCGGCACCTAACCATTCACGATGCACACCTATTTTTTCTAGTTGCTCGACTTGACCAACATTATCAAGAATCATAAGGGCCCTTTGGCGATATAGCCTGCGCCTTATGAGATTAGTCATATTGTAATGATTGCATATCTGATGGTTCTCTTGGCCGAGTGTTTGATCTAGAATTTGCTTTTGTACACCGAGTGGACCATCATGTAGTCTACAAATTTTGCTTACATCATCAATAAAACAACATGCACTGAATCGTTGCGAGATTCGGTCATATAAAACAGTAGCAAGAGTTGTCTTCCCTATTCCTCCCATCCCGCAAATTCCTATCACACGAACATCATGAACCGAGTCCAAAAGTAAAAGCTTTTCTAATTCTTGGATAGCAGAATCTGTACCAACTAAATCTTTTGAAATGCATGAAGATTTGCAATCCAATATATTGATTATCTTTTGAACAATCTTTTTAATCTCTGCGGACTGTGGCCTGAAAGTTTACACAAGTTGACATATGACACCAAATCATCAATTAAGGAAATCAAAAGAAAAACATAAAACAATATTTTTCTTTTTATATGTATGTGAGAGGAAGGAGGATTACTTACTTTTGACGAACATCCCAACCGGAGAGATTGGCAACCTGAGTTAAAGTTTCCCTCCATCTTTGCACCATCTGAGAGTCTTGTTTAAATCTTTGATCATGTTTGGAAAAGGCTTCAGCATAGCTTCCTTTTTGATGTCTAACATCAGAAGGATCAACATCATAGAAAATAGGCAAAATTTGTTTTCCAAATAATTGACTTAATTGAAGGATCTTTTCTAATTCTTGCAAGCACCATGTTGAAGAAGCATAGTTTATAGAGAAGACCACAACGAAAATCAGAGAGTTTTCGATTGCCCGAAGGAGTTCGGGTCCTATGGATTCTCCCTCTTCAAGATCATTGTCATCCCTGAATGCAGCGATTCCTATTCTTTCAAAGGCAGCAAAAAGATGATCTGTGAAATTGAAGCGAGTATCTTTACCTCTGAAACTCACAAACACATCAAAATTCTTCCTCAATGGCAGTGTTACCAGAGCTGAAGAGGAGGAGTTGCTCCTGCTCGCCATAGCCATCTGATTTACATTTTACAGAAAACTTGCAGCATTTTTAAAGTACTTGTATCATCCATTGTATGGAAATTTAAGTCATTTTAATCTTTAATTATTTTTTAGCCAAAAGTCATAAAAGGCAACCGTGAATTATAGAAGCGGAAAACGACTTGAGGGACGTTATGCTTATAATTTTATAAGTCATCTTGGTAAATACCTCCAATTTATTGAGTGATGATCAAAGAAAAACCTTCTCACACGTATTTTTTAATAAGCTATATTTTAGAAGATGAAGATATACTGAATATATATAATAATCATAATTATTTTATAAAACAAGCATATCTTTTACCGTTGATTTCTTGGCACCTTTTTACATTTTGAATTTTCATTCCTTGTTCTAATCTTTATGGCATCATCAATGTTTACCAAGTCTCTGTAAGTATTAAAATATTTAATACATTTGCATTTTTCTGTAAGCATCTCTTATTCAATTTTTTTTTTAAAACAAGTTGTTGTTTGTATACATATTTTTCCAACCAAAAGTCATAGCAGGCACCCATCAGTGATAGGAGCAGAAAACGACTTGTAGACAGCTAACAAGAGTTTTTTGTTGACAAAATAGTTTTTTTGTTGCATCAACTTTGATTAGTGAAATGATTTTCAGACGACCAAATTTAGACAACTTTCACGATAATTTGTCTAGTGGTTAACTCTTTCAAATTAGTGGTTAATCATGTTCGGTCGATGGACGGTTCTTATATATATCAAGTGCCAAAACTCATTTACTAACCATAATTTTCAAGTGTTCATCGCGTCTAAACTCTAAATACATGATTAATAAAGTTAAAGGGATGGTTAATGAGTTTCAACACTTGATATATTCACTGAGCCAATATGATGAATGTTATTAGCCACGTATTTCACATGGTTGTAAAACTTGTCGAATGATGATATATTTTGTCCTCCACAAATTAACAACCGAATCAAAGGACCGTGATCACCTTCATGCATTTCAATTCTAGTTGGACTAGCCTAAACAGACTTTACTTATTAGACTATCTGTTTCTATCATATTAAATTGTATTATTGAAACTACACAGGAGGATACAATGGATTAAATATCATTGAAAATGAAGGAAGAAACAGCTGAAGCTGAAACAGTTAAAACAGAAAATAGATAACAAACAAACTAACAAGTTAATTCTAATCCTAACCCGAATAAGCCCCCCTCAAGCTGAACGATGGAGATCATAGAGACGGAGCATGGAAACAAGAGAATGAAAGAGGTTTTGGTGAGAATGTCGGTAATTTGAGTTGAGGAAGCAATCATAAGCAGATGAATGATGCCATTTTGAGTCTTTTCTTTGACAAGATAGAAATCAATCTCAATGTCTTTGGTCCTTAATGAAATATTTGAGTTATGAGCCAAGTGGGTAGTTGATACGGTATCACAATAAACCACAAATCTTTAAGAGAAAGAGACATCTAGTTCTTCAAATAAGAAATACAGCTATTGGAGATCACAAGTCAAGCTTGGCCAAGATGCAATATTCAGCTTCGGAGGTGTAGCGCGAGACCATGGATTGCTTATTTGATTTTCATGAAATGAGGGATGAACCAAGGATCACACAGTATCCAGAAACTAATCTGTGAGTGGAGGGGCAAATTGCCCAATTTGAATATGCTAATTTCCAACAGTTTAATGTAAGAAACTGAAATAAGAAAAAAACAAACATTTACCTTGAGAATTTTGAGGTACGGAAGAATGTGAATCACAGCTTGATACTGAAGTTGCTTGGTAGAGCAACAAACTGAATTCATTGTTAAACAACAAATATTACCTGTGGCCGAGTGGTGGACAAACAGAGAAGTCTACAAGTGAGTTTTCTAAACGAGGTTTCATCAAGGTATTTTTTTTATTGATTTATATGCTACTTGGTAAAAAGTTTTGCTACTTCATGACCAAGAAATATGTAAGACTTCCAAGATTTTTTATTTATTTTGAAGGTGTGATCGAGGAACTTTTTGACATTATGAATTTCATAATTGTCATCGCTAGCTAGAACAATATCATCTACATAAACACACAGAGCAGTGAGTTAACAATCCTTGATATTAGTAAACAAAGAAATTATGGTAAAAGGTTGGTTATAGCCATAAGAAAGTAAAGCATTATACATTTTAGAATACATTTCTCAACTTGCTTGCTTTAAGCCAAAGGGATTTATGTAAGCTTGGCTAAGAGTTTTTGGTTCAAAAATGGAATAAATATAATTTTTTATACAGGGAATTACAATGATACTAAGCCATCTAAATTGTATCATTTACAAAATATACCAGAAACTGTATCATCCTTTGGTAAACATTACATTCAAAATTGGAAGAAAAAAAGCAATGCCACTTGCTGACCCTGATAACAGAGATCAAAGTCACGTCATTATGGTCGTGCCTCTTCTTGAATCGCCAAAACAGTTTCAGGTCCAAGCTTATGACTTTCCTCTTTCTGCAACTCATCCATCATTGTTATGTGAGCCAAATGGTTGTTGATCCTGTTTAAATACCCAACGGTAGCCACAACTCTTTACCTCCAGAAGCAAGCCTTGGCCATTCGCGACGGAAACTTCCATTTTGATATGATCAAGTTCACATAGTGTATTATCTTTAGAGCTCAGAAAACTGATAAAATGTTCCCGATCAAAATAGATTAGCCACATGTGATTTGATTTGACCGAAATAAGATATCTAAAGAGAGTTACTGGAATGACAACATAATTGCTGTTGGCAGCACTGCTGCTCTTAAAACCTAACCGTATTACAGGTCCCCATTCATATCTTGTCGTAGACGGATCAAAAGGTTCCACAGAAAATATGGCACAGCAAGCAATGCCAATTATATTTTTGTCATACACAAAGGGATATGGGTCTATACTTATTGATCTATCCATTCTCCGATTGTTGAACCACTTTGGAATTTCTCTTCCAGGAATAACAATATCAATCTGACGAAAGGACGCAGAAGAATATTGGTTTGCTTGAATAAAGTGCATCGTCCATAAAAGTATCATGTTACTGCACTGTTCCCTCTCACCCAATTCAGGACAGTTGAAAATAAGCATTGCTGCTCCCTTATGTTTATCCTGTTTGATAGCTGCAAGTGAAGGGAGCTCAGGCAAAGATGTCAACTGCTTGCAATGCTCCAAATTTAAATATTCGAGTTTGGAAAGATCCCGGAGACCAGGCAATGTGACAAAGTTGTTTCCTCTTAAATTTAGTCTTTCTAAACAAGTTAGACATCCAAGAGCATCAGGGATTTGGCTTAGACCGCAAAAACCGACATCAAGTTCACTCAAACAAGAGAAACTAGGCAGGGAAGGCAACAAACATCTAGCAAAATCTTCACGTGCATTGAGATTGTCAAAGGCTTTGGAACAACCGCAAAGATTTAAATATTTAAGAGAGGTGAGACCAGATACTTCGTTGGGTATGCATACAAGATTTTCACAATTTTTCAAATTCAAGAAAACAAGCTCTCTTAAAAGACCAATAGATGGATCTATCTGCACAAGTTTTATACATCCTTCAAGATTTAGCCGCTTAAGATTTGGGAACTCCCCAAAATATGGCATCTTGGTTAGATTTTCAGAGTAGCTTAGATCCAAAGTCCTCAAACTGGGCAGATCCTGTGATATGAAAGACCAAAAAATGGAGGTATTAGTTTATTTTGTTTACAGTTTTACCCTCAGAAAAGGGGGCGAAAAGATGATTTTTCTTTTATTTGATTATGATTTTAAAAGGAAAATATTAGAGAGAGAACTTATACTACCTTCGTGTCAATCCATAGTTGTTTGATGCTACTATCCACCAAGATCAATTCAACAAGTTCATTGGGCTGAAAAAATGGTGGCAAATACAAGAATGGATATTCATCCCATTCAACATATCTTAATGTTTTAGAAAGATAACTGAGGATTCCTGAAAATTTAACTTCCTTGAGTATGAGCAATCTAAGATGATTCATTTTCGACAATGTTTCAGCCTTCAGTATTCCCTTTTCCCTTTCAGATCCATACAAAACCACGGCTTCAACGTTGTTTTCCTAAAGCATTGCCAAAAAGAAAGAAATACTTCAATAAATTTCAATATTTACTCTTACAGAAGTGAACATAAGTTTTCGATTTCAAACAACTACTTTACCATATTCTCCAACACAACATTGTAGAATTGTTCGTGCAGCCACAACCTGCTCCACTTTCCTGAATGTTCATGAACAATTTGTTTGCCAAGCTTTTCCAACAAATCATGCATTTCAATCTTATTTTCATTCGTTATGCTTATAAATGATTTCTCAATGAGAATAGTTAATCCTTTTTCAATAGAAAAATCACAACATTTTAAAACATTTTTAACATAATCCTTCTCACACCCATTGAAAAAACAAGCAATATGAAGAAATATTTCTTTTTCCATCATATCTAGCCCGTCAAAACTTCCTAATAATCTAGGCAACGCCCCTTTCCCTTCAGAGATAGAGATATCTTCACGAGACAAAAGTGAGCCCAATACTTTAATTGCAAGTGGTAGACCATTGGCGTAACTTAGTATGTTATGCACCAACTCTTCATGATTACTTATAACATGGTCGTGTTTTGGAAGTATTTGACAAAGTAGTTGAAGAGAATTAGCTTGATTCAAGAGTGGAACTTTGTAAATCATATTCACACCATACTCCTTCAAGATATGAGCATCTCTACAAACTATAATGATTCTACTCCCTGCAACTAACGATTCAAGATTCACAGCAAGTTTCTCCAACTGTTTCCTATGATCAACATTATCAAAAACTAATAGAACCCTACGAAGCCATTGTCTACGCGGCATCAAATTAGTTGCATCATAAATCTTGCTCACATCATTAATAAAACAGCATGCATCAAATTGATGAGAGATTTTGCCATATAAAATCCTAGCAAGAGTTGTCTTCCCTACTCCACCCATTCCACAAATTCCAACAGCCCGAACATCATCAACGGAGTCCAAAAGTAAACACTTTTCTAGTTCTTCAATACAAGAATCCATCCCAACTACATCATTTGGAAGTAAAAACTTTTCTTGTTCTTCAATACGAGAATCCATCCCAACTACATCATCATTTGGAAGTAAAACCTTATCTTGTTTTTCAATATGAGAATCCATCCCAACTACATCATCATTTGGAAGTAAAAACTCATCTTGTTTTTCAATATGAGAATCCATCCCAACTACATCATCATTTGGAAGTAAAAACTTTTTTTGTTTTTCAATACGAGAATCCATCCCTACTACATCATCATTTGGAAGTAAAAACTTTTCTTGTTTTTCAATAGGAGAATCCATCCCAACTACATCATCATTTGGAAGTGAAAACTTTTCTTTTTCTTCAGTACGAGAATCCATCCCAACCACATCATAATTTGGAAGTAAAAACTTTTCTTGTTTTCCAATACAAGAATCCATCCCAACTACATCATCATTTGGAAGTAAAAACTTTTCTAGTTCATCAATATGAGAATCCGTCCCAACTACATCATCATTTGGAAGTAAAGGCTTTTCTTGTTCTTCAATACGAGAATCCATCCCAACTACATCTTTTGGAACGGTTGAACCCAAATCCAATAGATTTATTATCTCTTCAACAATCTCTTGAACAATCTTTTCAATCACTTTATTTTGTAGCCTGAAAAAGAATCAAGATAGTCTAACTTTGTATCTATTTAATTTATGCATCAATCTCTTAGATAAACTAAAGTCAGCAAATAGTAAAGGTAAACAACCCATTTCCAAAGAGAACTTACACCCATCCAGGGAGATCGACGACCTTTCCCAGAGCCTCTCTCCATCGCCGAACCTTGTCATAGCCATGACGGTATTCATGTTTGGCGAAGGCTTCGCCATAACTCCCACTCTGATTTCGCACCTCAGAAGGTTCCACATCATAGAAAACAGGCAGAACACACTTTCCATTTAGGTTATTAACGCATTCAAGTATGTATTCCAATTCTTGCAAACACAAAGTTGAGGAAGCATAGTTGTTAGAGAACACCACAATGAAAATCTGAGAACCTTCAATTGCCCGAAGGAGCTCAGGTGTTAGGGATTGACCAAACACAGCAATGTTTTTTGTCCGGAGAGCATGGAAAAGATGATCGGTGAAATTGGTGCGAGTATCTTTGCCTCCGCAGCTGACAAACACGCAATAAGGATTACTACTACTCATGAGAGCTAAATTTATGAATAATATGAATGGAAAATGTGTTGACAGAAAATTGGTTCAAAATCAAAAGACTGGATGGATATGCTTGCGTGTCTTGTGTGGTAGTTCCCTGACTTTGAAGCTGGGAAAGTCAGGGTGCCAATTTTGACCATTCGATTAATCCAGTGCACCAAATTATGCCACATCGTGCTCTTTTTTGTTCTCTCTATTTTCTGTGTTTTTGCCTTCAACAGTAACTTTCTTCATCTAATTGAATTTTTTGTAAACAGATACTTTGACGATTTTCATAAACAGATACTTCTTTCCCTCCAACTTTGATCAAACATTAAACTGACAGAAAATATCACTGGCGGTGGTGAGTCGACGACAACATGGTGAGGAAGAAGGCATCTCAGGCTTTGTTTAAACTAATTCTATTACATTTTTTTTTAAGTGTTGTGTGGTTCAAATGTGGGGGAGTGGAGGGGGAGGGATTTTAATGGAGGGAAGGGAAAAGGAGAGATTTTTTTAAGGCTTAAATACACTTTTCGTCCCTGTAAGTTAGCGTGTTTTTGATTTTCGTCCCTGTAAGTTATTTTTTTGGGTTTTAGTCCCTATATTTTACTTTTTGCTTGAGGTTTAGTCCCTAAAGCCAAAATCCGCAGGAAAATCTGCAGGTTACCTACGAATTTTCTTGTGAAATTTCCTGCGGATTTTGATTTTAGGGACTAAAACGAACGCGAAACTGAAATATAAGGACTAAAACCCAAAAAAATAACTTACAGGGACGAAAATAAAAAACACGCTAACTTACAGGGACGAAAAGTGTATTTAAGCCTTTTTTTAATTATATATATATGTTTGGTTCAAACGAGGGGAGGGGAGAGGAGGGAAGGAATTTCGTTTAAAAATATGTATGGTTCACTAGGGGAAAGGAGAGATTTTAATAATAATTTACAATTTTATCCTTGTAATTTTATATAACTGATATGATATTCAATTGTAAAAATTTCATAAATATTTTCTTGGAAATAATATTTGTATAACTGAGTGATTAACAAGTCATAACTTATCGCATAATATTAAAAAAATTGAGTACTGTTGATTCGTATTATAACTATCAACACAAAATAAACTATGCGTTGATAACAACTTTTGAATACATAAAATAAAGGGTTAAATGCAATTCACCCCCTGCCATTAGGGCGTGTTTCAGATTTGCCCCCTTGAATCTTTTTTTTTTTAAGAAGACACCCTTATAAAAGTGTAAACCCAGTTTCACCACACCCTTTTACTACCAATGCTGACTGGGCTTTGACTGATTGGATGACGTGGCAAATGAATTATTTTTAAAATTAAAATTCGTTAACATGTCTTTATGTTTACCCCCCGTGAAATAGATTTAGCTAGGGTTCATTGTTTGTGTTGGAGAAGACGACTTGGAAGCACAAGAAAGTGGAGGAAGACGAATCAATGGACGGCAATGGCGAAAGTTCAGAGGTTAGTTCCATTAATCGATGTCTGTAACTTGTTTGTATCATGGTTTTGTAAACTTTTTTCTTACATTACATTTAACATTTCAGAACAATGTACTGTTTAATGTTGTGTTTCGACATGGAGGAGAGTTTATTGATAATAATGGTGAAACGATTTACAAGGGTGGTGTTTCTACTCTGATTTCTGGGGAACATATAAATGATTGGACAATGCATCATGTTCTTAACTTAGTAACTAGGTGGGAGTACTTAGAAGGTTCTTTTAGGTTGTGGACCAAAATATTAGACATAGACCCTAATTACTTTCAGATTAGAAATGATGGGGATGCCTATGATTTTATTGCTTATGGTTGTGCGATGCAAGTGGATGGGGAAATTTTTGTGGAACATGATCCAAGTGTAGTTGGTAATTGCCCTAAGTTTGAGTCTGATTTAGAGGTTAGTGATGAAGAGGTTGTTGAAGGTTTTAATGATAGTGAGGATGAGAGGACAACTGCCATTGTTGATGGGTTTGATGAGCTTGATGGTATTGATGTCACTGTACCAATTAGGGAGGGTCCAGTCATTGCAGGTTTGTTACCATGTCCAAAGAAGAAGAAATATGATGATGATGAGGAGGAGTACCTTAGTGAAGAGCTTCATAGTTCTGACCCTGATAACTCAGAAGATGACAAAAAGCCTAAGTTTGAAAAGTTTAAGAAAGAACAACTTACAAATGATTTTAAGTTTAAGTGGGGTATGGAGTTCACTTCCCTAGATGACTTTAGGGATGCTATACGTGAGTGGACAGTTTTAAATGGTAGGGAAATAACATTTGTAAAAAATGAGGGGTATAGGGTGAGAGTTGAATGTAAAGCCAAGTGTGGTTTTTTAATGCTTTGTTCCAAAGTGGGCCACAAGCATACTTATGCAATTAAGACTATAAAGGACACCCACACATGTGCTAGGGTTTTGGATAACAAAACTGCAAATTCAAAGTGGGTGGCCAAGGCAGTTGTAAAGAAAATGCAGACTTGTGACAACTTGAGGATCTGTGATATTATTCAAGATATGAGGCAAAATTATGGAGTGGGTATCACTGTAGGCAGGGCATGGAAAACAAAAATGATAGCAAGACAAATGATAGAAGGGGATGCAGACAAGCAATATTCAAATTTGTGGAGGTATGCAGCTGAATTGCATAGGGTGAGTGCTGGAAACACTGTAAAGATCAACATTGAGAGACCATCACCTTCCATCCAACCAAGGTTTGGTTCTTTCTATTTCTGTTTTGAGGGATGTAAAAAAGGGTTCATAAATGGTTGTAGACCTTTTATTGGGGTGGATGGCTGTCATCTGAAGACTAAGTATGGAGGTCAGTTGTTGATAGCAGTGGGAAGGGACCCCAATGATCAATATTTTCCACTGGCCTTTGGGGTTGTTGAAACAGAAACAAAAGAATCTTGGAAGTGGTTTATACAGCTGTTAATGGAAGATATTGGAACAGAAACAAGATATGTATTTATCTTAGACCAGCAAAAGGTATTGCCTCCAACATTTAATTATATGCTTTGTTATTTATGTGTTTTTAAACTGATTATGTGTTATCTATCATTGTTACAGGGTTTGGTGGCTGTATTTGAAGAAATGTTTGAGAGGATTGAGCACAGACTTTGCTTGAGGCATTTGTATGCAAATTTCAAGAAAAAGTTTGGTGGAGGAGCACTTATAAGAGATCTAATGATGGGAGCAGCCAAGGCAACATACCATCAAGCATTCTTGCAGAAGATGACTGCATTAAAGGCAGTAGATCCACAAGCTTGGGCATGGCTAATGGGAGTGCCAACTAAATCTTGGTGTAAGCATGCTTTTAGCTTTTATCCTAGGTGTGATGTTTTAATGAATAATATCTCTGAATCCTTTAATGCAACAATCTTATGTGCTAGGGATAAACCCATATTGACAATGTGTGAGTGGATTAGGAAATATCTAATGAATAGGTGTAGCCAATCTACTTTGAAACTTGATAAATGGCCACACAAAATCATGCCAATCCCTAGGAGGAGATTAGATGCTGAGGTAGCTATGAGTGGTCAGTTGTTACCAACTTGGGCAATGGGGGAAAAATTTCAAGTCACACATTCTTTTAACAGCCAAGAACTTATAGTTGACATAGCTAAAAGGTCATGCTCATGTAATTTTTGGCAGCTAGTTGGTATACCCTGTAGGCATGTTGTTGCTGCCCTAGGCTTTAGACAGCAAAATCCAGAATTGTTTGTTCATGAATGTTATAGCAGGGAGAAATATGCTTTATGCTATGGTTTTCCTATTAGTCTTATAAATGGACAAAACATGTGGCCTATAGTTGAAAGTGAAGATCTCTTGCCTCCTGACTTCAAAAGGGGTCCTGGTAGACCAAGGAAATTGAGGATTAGGGAGACTGGAGAGGAAGGTGCTAGGAGGAGGCTACCTGGTGTGTCTTACAGGTGCACTAGATGTGACAAGATTGGGCATAATATTAAGTCATGCAAGAGCAAGGTGCAAGATCCAAGTGCCTTGAAAAGAAAGGTATGATCTTAATGGATATTGATATTGCTTTTTGCTTTAAATTCTGTTACTGATAATGTAATTATGTTGCAGAAAAAGGGACAATTGAGAACTGCTACTAATGCAAGTGCAGTCACTCCAAGTGCTAGTACAGTCAACACAAATGAGGTCAATGAGGTCAAAGCAAATGTGGTCAATGAGGCCAATCCAAATGAGGTCATTAAAAGTGAGGTCAACATAAGTGAAGGCAATGCAAGTGAGGGCAATCCAAGTGAAGGCAATGCAAGAGAGGGCAATCCAAATGAAGGCAATGCAAGAGAAGGCAATCCAAGTGAAGGCAGGCCAAGAGAAGTCAAAATCAGTAAAGTCAATCCAAGTGAAGTGAAGACAAGTAAAGCCAAACCAACTCCAGCTGAAGTCAGTGCCAAAAACAAAGGAAAAGCTCAAGTGAAACCAGTGAGAAAGAGGGTCAGTGAGAGAATTAAGGAAAATTGGTTTAAAAAACCAAAACCTTTCACAGGCCCTGGGTCTGCACCAGAACAACCATCTTTGATAACAAAAGAAGAAGATAACAATGCATCACAAAGGAAGATGAAGACTACTCCTAAGAAGAATTTGAAGAAGACCCCAAAAAAGAAGTCTATCAATGACTTGTAATTTACTATGTCTGTTTACTATGTCTGTTGTACAGTTTGGTGCCTTTTGTAATGAACTAATTATGCACTATGTCTGTTTACATATGTGCTTTTGATGGTTTTCTGAATTGTGCACTTAGGTGCTTTTTGTATTGACTGAATTATGCACATTTGTGCATTAAGTGGTTTTCTGAATTATGCACATTTTGTGCTTTTGGTATCAACTGAATTATGCACATTTGTGCTTTTTGTATTCTGAATTATGCACATTTTTGCTATTGGTAATGAATCAAGTATGGATTTGGGTTATTTATATATGATTTTGAATTATGCACATATGTGCTTTTGGTTATTTCTCAATTATGCAGTAGTGCTTCTCAGTACATGTACCTCAGAAAATTGAACCAAATAAAACTGTTAACAAAATCAGCACACTCCTTCCATTAAAAACATGTTTCCAATATATTACACATCATCGAAAATTACATCATTCAACCCTAACTAAATTAGAGAAATTACATGAAATTGTAAATAAAACCAACAATCATACAACACAAAACAAGTGCTATCCTAAGCTGCATATTTTTCCTTTTCTGAACTTCAACCTTCATCTTCACTTTCTCCAATTTGTTTGACACTGATTCCAGTTTCATTTGTAGTATATCACACTTCTTGCAAAATGGTGAAGTGACAGTTTCTCCTTTGTTGAAATCGACAATTTCATCATCCCATAGAAATAGTTCACAGCTGTTCTCAGTCTACACAAAATGAGATGGAACCTGAGTTAGCATATAGAAGAATCAATATTAGATGATGAGATAATCATACTCACCCCAGCGCTTTAACATTTCCAGAATTTTCGGTTGGGGTTTTGCACTGTGTTGGCTCTCCACATCTTCATCGTTACACCACACCCACATTTGGGCAAATCATGCGATGATACTGACCCAACCGTGCTCATTCGTGAACTGCATCCAACCATGACTACGCGATGATCGAATTGAATGGACGAGGAAGAACAGGGTAAGCACAGGGATGGAATTGAAACTGGTTCGAGCAATTTTCAGATTGGGGGAGAAAGAAAACCCTAGAAATCTATTTATTTTTAAGAAGATAACACAGTCAGCATAATTCATTTGCCACGTCAGCCAATCAGTCAAAGCCCAGTCAGCATTGGTAGTAAAAGGGTGTGGTGAAACTGGGTTTACACTTTTATAAGGGTGTCTTCTTAAAAAAAAAAAAATTCAAGGGGGCAAATCTGAAACACGCCCTAATGGCAGGGGGTGAATTGCATTTAACCCTAAAATAAATTATAATAAAAAACAAAAAATTATAGTAGTTATAATTTTTATTAAATAAAAAATAAAAAATAATTTGAAGGTGAAGAATAATTATAATAAGTTGATGAAAGCAATAGAGAAAAAATCACAAAAAGAGAAGTAGAAACATGAAAGAAAATAACATTTTTAAAATAATAAAATAAAATTGAGGATATTTTAGTAAATATATTAATTTAATTAATATTAAAATTCAGATCCCCTCCCCTCCCCTTGTTGAATGCAGTATAGGGCAAGCAACAACAAAAGATTTGGAAATATTGATCCGGGAATTATCGTCCTCAGAGATGGAGAGATGCCATTCAATAGTTTCTACGGTTTCGAACTTTGGATTTGAATGACAAAAAGTAAACAAAGATATAGACAGTAAAAGAATAAACACATTCTTAGAAGAGAAATAACTTATCAGGAATGTAAATATATTCACTCTTCACAAACATACACTTACCAACCCATTATACTCAACCTACGATACTCATCTATGTCATCACGTATCTCTCACATAAGCGTCCATCTCTGGAGCACAAACGAGATCATCTCACAACTAAGGTTATCTCTAACGCGAAGTCGCGAGAACATCCGTATTCTCGCGTCGGCGATCTCTCGCACACCGCTCAAACACGAAAGCATTAAGTACAGATACCCACAGTGAATGCTAGCTCTAAATCTATCTCTAGAGTTTAAAACCAACAGATTATCATCCTAGATAAGGATTCAAGACGTTTATCTCTAAAGCAACCCAAATCCCCAGCATAGAGCAAAAATCCAGAATAATATCAACACAAATTTGTAAAGCAAGTTAAATATAACATTATAATCGGTAAATATACATAAGATTCAATAAATATACAAACAAACCCAACACAAAAGAAATACACAAAGAATAGAAGAGATAAACCAAACATCTCGCGGGTTGTCAGCTCCGGTTGATGAGAAATCCACCTCCGATCTTCCAAGTGCATGACCCGGTGTTGTTTTCTAAGCCAATTCTACTCTAAGAATGAAAATGATGGAGTTGGAACTAAAACTTTCCCAAAACCATACCCTAGAAATGTTACAAATGAAGAAATATAAAGACAATTTCTGCTACGGCCGCTTAGTGGTCAAATCTCGCTGAGCGGACTACACGTATCACAAAAATATCAAGAACAGTAAACAGGCCTCCGCTTAGCGGCCAGAGCTGCCGCTTAGCGGCCAGGGAAATTTGGTTCGCCCCTGGAAAGCGCGCTTACACGCCGCTCAGCGGCGCTCTCTGCACAAAACTTGCTTATTTGATCCAAAATCGCGCAATCGGAGCCGTGCCTTCGACACTTTATTCCTCGAGGCTCCAATAAGCATGAATACCTATAAAAACAAAGGAAAAACTATTAAACGGTATATAAAACATATGAAAACTAAAGTATTTGAATATATACACAAAAGTGGGGATTTTATTACAAAAACGAAATGAATAGAATCGACAAGTGCCACAATTATATACTCAAAATAACAACATTTTGGCACTTATCACCCCTCCAAATCCCTCCGATTCGGGGGAACGCAAAAAGTGTCATTTGGAGGGATTTTGCTCCCCTCCCCTCCTCTCCCCTCTTAAAAGTTGAACCAAACACATTTCATTTTAAATATTCCCTCCCCTCCCCTCCCCTCCCCTCCCCTCGCTCTACCTCGAACCAAACACACCATAATACTCCGCTTATTGAAAAATTTAATAAAACTGAAGGACGAGTGGTGAAATGTGGAACATGGATTAATCAAATGGGTCATATTAGCTCAAAATTAGCTCAACTTTCCCGCTTTAGAGTTAGGAATCCGCATCCCCCACTTTGAAGCGATTCTTATGAGATCGAGCAAAGACTATGTTGAATATTTCAAAACCAACAAACTAGAACGGAGTGAAATGGAATAAAGTGAAATCGAACAAAATGAATATTTTATTTTATTGTTTAAATATTTTAGGATGACTCATTTCACTTTATTATTTAAATATTTTAGGATGAAATGTAATGAAAAATATTATTCTTCCAAAATCGGATAGAACAAAAATGGGGGAAAATAATAGAATTGGATAGAATGCATTCTATCATATTCAATTTCGTTTCATCCTCTTATTACTAATTCAAACCATGAAATATAACATTATTCGAATGAATCCTCTGGAATTTCAAGGCGGTTTAGATTCAGTTAAGGCTCGTGAATGGTTGTCCAGTATAGAAAGGGTATTTCAAATTATACATTGTAGTGAGGAAAACAAGGTGGTCTATGCTTTTCATATGATGAA
The DNA here is from genome assembly GCF_029867415.1 of Vicia villosa. Lineage (NCBI taxonomy): Eukaryota > Viridiplantae > Streptophyta > Magnoliopsida > Fabales > Fabaceae > Vicia > Vicia villosa. Next base: position 127,378,494 of record NC_081184.1, on the reverse strand, counting down.
GGGTCCTAGCGCAAGGTGGTGGTAGAGTGATGGAGAATTTTAAGGTCACTTTTCTAGATAAGTATTTTCCAAGTACCTTTAGGACTCAAAAGGAATTTGAGTTTCAGCTTAGACAAGGTAACATATTAGTGACCGAGTATGTTGAAAAGTTTGAGGATATGACTGCTTACTCTAGGCAAACCATGTATGCACCAGATGAGAAATGGAAGGTAGACCAATTTATGTTTGGTTTAAGGGGTGAAATCTCTCATAGTATTTCTCAAAGGGAGTTCACCACTTATACAGAGTTGTTGAGACAGTGTTATGTGGCTGAGAATAGTTTAAAGAAGGTTCGAGAGAAGAGGGATCAATATAGGGTTGGGCAGAAGGACTAAGAAAGACCAAGTTATCAATTTAGGCCTAAGTCTCAACCTTTTAAGGGAAAGGAAGTTTAGAATGCAAGACTAACTCAACCTTCTCTATGCTCGTTGTGTAGGAAAGTTCACTTTGAAAGATTTGCTATTAGAGGAATAAAATGTTATCGGTGTCAAGGAGAAGGTCACATGGCTAGGAATTTTCCACAGAAGAAGGTTCAGATGCAAGGAAAGAGTGCAGGTTGGGTTTACACTTTGGATTCAAAGAAGGCCAATGATAACAATGATTTGTTCTCCATTACATGTCACTTAAATAATCACCCTTGTTTTGTATTGTTTGATTGTGGAACAATCCACTCTTTTATATTAGTTCAATATATGGAGCGCCTTGGATTGAAAGCAGTTCCTTTATCTCCTCCTATGGTGGTAACTACCGCCATGCATGAGGTTGTAGAAGCACAATGGATTTGTGAGAATTGTTTGTTATCGGTGTATGACAAAGCTTTTCAGATTGACCTTTTATGCTTACAATTTAAGAAGTTTGATGTAATCCTAAGGATGGATTGGCTTTCCTCCAATTCAGTGTTCATTGGATGCAAGGAGAAAATGATTATCATTCCATCTAATGAGTCACCCAGAAGGATGTGTTGACCACTATCTTAGAAGGTGCGGTCGATATGATAAATTGCTTGTTTGAGAAAGAAAAGTTTGTTCTCTTGGTTCTCACCAAGGAATCAAGTGATGATTTGAAAGTTGTGCAAGTTCCAGTAGTTTGTGAATTTCCTAAAGTTTTCCCTGAGGACGTCACTTATCTTTCTCCTGAAGGGGCAGTTGAATTCTTTATTGATCTAATATCGGGGATGGCTCTAACATTTGTCACTTCGTATCATATGTCACCACTTGAGCTGAGGGAATTGAAGAATCAATTGGAATAGTTGTTGAGTAAGCATTTTATCCGGCCAAGTGTCTCACCCTATGGAGCTTTGATGTTGTTACTGAAGAAGAAAGATGGTGGTATGTGCTTATGTATTGACTACGTTAATTGAATAAGGTCGCCATCAATAACAAGTATCCCTTATCGAGAATAGACGATCTGTTGGATCAATTGAAAGGAGCTTGTGTGTTCTCAAAGATTGATTTGCGATCGGGCTATCATCAAATCTGGGTTAGAAGTTCATAAACATCGAAGACTGCATTTAAAACTCGATATGGTCATTACGAGTTTCTTGTAATGCCATTTGGAGTGACAAATGCACCCGCAATCTTTATGGATTAAATAAACCGGATATTCCAACCTTATTTGGATCAGTTCGTTGTGATATTTATCGATGAGATCCTTATTTATTCTCACACTCCACAAGAGCATGAGGACCATTTGAGGATCATCCTATTAGTATTGCAAGATAAACAACTCTTTGCGATACTTAATAAGTGTGAGTTTTGGATGACCGAAGTGTAGTTTCTTGGTCATGTGATATCATAAGGAGGAGGAGCAGTGGATCCATCTAAAGTTGAAGCGATTATTAGAATGTTTTCGAAGTCAGGAGCTTTTTAGGATTGGCATGTTATTGTCAAAGGTTTATCAAAGGTTTCTCTAAGTTGGCTTTGCCGATGACTCGACTTAAGCAGAAGGAGATTCGAACCTCGCTCCTCGGACTTCCAAACAGTAAAGTCCCACATCGAGTAGAAATGGAGGAAATGCTAGGTTTATAAGAGAGTTGATCGATACCCCCCCCCCCCCCCCCACCGAGTCTGAGGAGTGAGGTTTGGAAGTGTCAATGAGCCAAACGTTCGTGGTTACAAGAGACATTGATGTCATTTATCCACCAAAAACCTTAAGGCAATAGGGGTATAGATCATCTTTCTTATAAACCCAACATTTCCTCTATTTCTAGTCAATATAGGACTTTAGCACTTTCACACTTGATACCCAACAATCTCCCGCACAAGTGTTAGTCACCCACATCACTGACATTAATCTACACTAGGATCCACTTCTGCTCTTCCTCCGAACCAATCAGACTTTGATACCACTGCTGGGGAGTCCAGGGAGTGAGATCCAAAAGTGTCAATGGGTCAAACTTTCATGTTTACAAAAGACATTGATGTCACATACTCACCCAAAACCTTAAAGCTATGGGGGTATGGATCAATTTTTTTATAATCCCAACATTTTTTTCCATTTTGGTCGTTGTAGGACTTTACCATGCTCACGTGAAACCCAACACCACATAACATACTCGATTTGTATCATTTACAAAATAGCAACCAAAACAAGAGGGGGGAATCGTATGAAAGGCAACACAAGCATCATGTAGCAAATTAGCAATAAAAAGAAAAGACACCACGTGTCTGCTTCAATTTTTCAAGTAGATGAAAATCATGTCACTGTCTCACTGTGCCTCATGTTCAATTGCCAAAAAAGTTGTGGTTCCAAGCTAACAAATTTCTGCTTGCATGTTTATTAATTTAACGGTAGTGGATATTGTTTATCTACCCAACAATACCCGCACCTGTTCACCTTCACACCCAAACCTTTGTCTACAATGAAAGCTTCTATTCTCATAGAATTGCCATCTTTATTGTCTATATCTTTCAGAATATTAAAGAATGATTCCTTAGTGAAATAGGTTAACCACATGTGACTCGATTGGTCCATAACAAGAGTTGTATCAAGTAGAATGCTAAAATGAACCTTTTTGTCATCTCTACGAAAGCTTAGATATAAGACAGGTTTCTGTCCATTTGCAGTTGTAGTTGGTTCACGACGCGCCACAGAAAATACTACACAACAAACAACTCCAATGACATTACTGTCTTCCATAATATGGTATGGGTTTATTGTCACTGATCTGCCCACCTTCTGATTGTTAAACAAGCTTTGAATATCACTGCCGGGAATAACAATTTCCATCCAATGAAAGGAGGAAGAGGATTCTTGGTTTGCTAGAACGAATTGCATCATCCATGAAAAAGTCATGCTACTGCAACTTTGCCTGTCAACCAATTCAGGACAGTTGAAAATATACATCCCTGCTCTCCAATATTTGCTGGGCTTGATAGCAGTAGGTGAAGGAAGCTCGGGAAAAGATTTCAACAGCATGCAATGCTCCAAATTCAAATATGCAAGTTCGGAAAGCTGTGCGAGACTAGGTAGTGTCACAAAATTGTTTCCCCCTAAATTTAATATTTGTAAACAATGCAGACCTCCAATAGTATCTGCTGGGAGTTGGCTTAGACCACAAAAACTAATATCAAGTTCGCACAAAGCATGTAAGCTGGCCAAGGAAAGCAATTCTAAATGGCATGGATTGTTAAACGCTTCGGAACAACTGCAATGATTTAAATATTCAAGAGAGTTGAGATGATATATGCAGTTAGGTATGCATATAAGACTTGTGCAATTTTTCAAATTCAAGAAAACAAGCTTCTTCGCAAGACCAATTGATGGATCTAACTCCACAAGCTTTACACACCCTTCAAGGTTTAGCCGTTCAAGATTCGTGACATGTCCAAAATCTTGCATCTTGATTAAATTTTCAGAGTAGCTTAAATCCAGAGTCCTCAAATTGGGCAGATTCTGTGATGCGAAAATCAACAAAACTAAAGACATTATTGTATTTTCCTTAAAAATTTACCTTTATAACCAGGTTTGTAAGTTTCTAAGAAAGGAAAAATTATACAGAAGAACTTATTAGTACCTTCTTGCCTTCCCAGAGTTGTTTGATGCTGCTATACTTCAATATCAACTCAACAAGTTGATTGGGCTGAAAACTTGATGGCAAATACATGAAAGGATAGCTCGTCCATTCAACATACCTTAATTGATTAGAAAGATTGTTGAGGCTTCCTAAAACTTTAACACCCATAAGTATGAGCAATCTAAGACGACTCATGTTTGACAATGAATCAGCCATCAATACTTCTGTATCGCTTTCATTTCCATTCAAAACTATGGCATCAACATTCTTTTCCTAAAGCATTGCAAAAGAACAAGACAGATATAAAATATTTCAATACATATATATTCAGCTTTTATTAAAAAAATGGAAATAAGTTCTACATTTTCAAACAACTACCTTACCATATTCTCTGACATAACATCGTAGCAATCTTTATGGACCCACAATCTACTCCATTTTCTTGTTTCTTCAGTTGAATGTAGTTGAACAAGTTTTCTACCTAGCCCTTCCAACATAGCATGCATTTCAATCTTTCTTTCAGCTGAAATGCTTATAAGTGATTTATCGACAAGAACTCTTAATCCAATGTCAGGATGACATCCACAACAATTTAAAACATGTTTAACAAATTTTTCCTCACGCCCGTTGAAAAAACAAGCAATGTCAAGAAATATTTGTAATTCCATTTTCTCTAGCCCGTATAAACTAAACTGCAGCGCATCCATAATAACTTTGTTTGGACTTTCTCGCAATCTAGCCAAAGCACTTTTCCATTCAGAGATACTTCGGCCAAACAAAAATGAACCTAATACTTTAATCACTAGTGGAAGGCCATCAGCATAATTTATTATGTCATTTTCCAACTCCTTATAGGTATCACTCATAATATTATCACATTTGAAGGCTTTTCGATAAAATAATTGACGAGAGTTTGTCTGATTTAAGAGTGGAACTTTGTAAAGTGCATCCACTCCATACTCTTCCAAGATATGAGCATCTCTACAAACTACAATGATTCTACTCCCTGCAACTAACGATTTACGATTCACAGCAAGTTTCTCCAATTGTTCCCTATGATCAACATTATCAAAAACTAATAGAACCCTACAACGACATAGTCTACACTGTATCAAATTAGTTGCATCATAAAGATTGTATATCTCACGGTGTTCTCCGCCTAGAATTTGATGTAGAATTTGCTTGAGTACCCCAATTGGACCGTCTTTTCGAAAAATGTTACTTACATCGTCAATAAGACAGCACACTTCGAAGTGATTAGAGACTTTCATTTTGCCATATAAAACAGAAGCAAGAGTTGTCTTCCCTACTCCGCCCATCCCACAAATTCCAACAGCCCGAACATCATCAACTGAGTCCAAAAGTAAACATTTTTCCAATTCCTCTATAGGAGAAAGCATTCCAACTAAATCATTTGGAAGATATGAAAATTTGTAACCAAACGTATCTATTATATCTTGAACAATAATTTCAATCTCTGCATATTGTGGCCTGAAATAGTTTTAGTAAAAGAGTTAACCATGAATCTATATATATCTTGAAGAGGGAAAGACTTACTTACTTATCATGTAGATCCCATCCAGAGATATTGGCTGCTTGGGTGAGAGCTTCCCTCCACCGTTGAACTTTCTCGGGGTGATGACGGAATGTTTGTTCATGTCGAGTAAAGGCGTTTTGATAACTCCTACTTTGCCTTCGCACCTCAAAAGGTCTGACACCGTAGAAAACAGGGAGAACACGTTTTTCTGATGGTTGACCGCAGTGAAGAAGAATGTGTTCCAATTCTCGCAAGCACCAAGTTGAGGAAGCGTAGTTCTTAGAGAAAACCACAATGAAAATCTGAGAGGATTCAATTGCTCGGAAGAGCTCGGGTGCTATGGATTCACCTCTGTTGATATGTGTATCATCCCTGAATGCAGCAATGCTTTTTCTTCGGAGTGCACCGAAAAGATGATCTGTGAAACTAAGGCGTGTGTCTTCACCATTGAAGCTAACGAAAACGTCATATTTTCTTTGCAGCAATGTCTTGGGAGTGATACTGCTGGAAGCCATCGGAATAACAAATTATTGAACTGAAAAGTGGCTATGGTGGCGGCAGAGAGTACCGTCAACACCTTCTGAGTTCTGAGCGTTCTATACTGATAAGATGAAAATCTAATAATGTAAGAAGATAACGTGATGTGGAAAATACATTGATGTCCTCAACTCCTATATTTTAATGATTAATATAACCAAAACATGTATGTACGTGAAGGTGGTAGGGTTAGTAAAAATTGGCCTCCTCCTTTTGAGAATAAAAACACCAATTGTGTTAATCGAAATAAGATGACATTTGTAATTATATGAGGATAAATTTTGGGGTATGACACAACCCTTAATCCTTAGGGATTGTCACACATTTGTACTTTTAGCAAGTACAATTAACACCCACCGTACGGGCCCAATGAAACCGACTTGGACCTGTTGGCGACGACAATAGTAAACTTAATCCAAAAAGGGCCATGATAATGTTACTATGGATTATTGCAATATAGTATTATTGTCGGTGACGGTTGTGTTGGACTAGTGGCTCCGAACGCAAGAGGGGTGAATTGTGATATTCAAAATTCAAGATTAATTTAAATGTTTTATTACTTAAAAACAAATTATGTTAGTATTTACAAGACTAGAGATAAACAAACAGTGTAAATAAAAACAATAAAATAAATATCATAATTTAAAGAGATAAGGGTTAGAGACATGACACCAAAGAGTTATTCAGGTTCGATCGAACGTTGACCTACTCTTGTCCCCAAAAGATCTTCTTGAGATTTCACTATAATATGGAACTTTTCTAGGTCATGCCCACAAACCTTTGATACAAGCGAATCGAGAGAGATTTTACATTGGTTTATCCCCTTAGCCAAAAGAGAGCTTTTCATTGGAAGAACTCACGAACCAATTAGATATTTTATTGGTTTATTACAATAATCAAACTAAACTTTTATCGGCTAAGTTCTGGAACCAAAAAGAGATTTTTCAATGGTTGATCTAAAGAACCAAACTTAATTCTTCAAGAGTATCAACTTCTTGAAAGTAATACAACAATGGCACGACACTAGTACAATACTTTTCTCACAAGTATTTTTCACTCACAAGACACTAATACAATTTTGGTAAAGAAAATATTTCAAGAGAGATAGAACAGAGTAATGAAATGACAAGAATTAGAAAAGTTATGTATTTTGGTGTAAGAAAAAGTATGGAAAGACCTCATTTATATAGAATTTGGCTCAAAAAGAAACAATACATGAGTCAATTAACTCACCTAAACGATTAGATCTCGAGTCTAATCGATTAGGCACTTTTAGTAATTGATTATTATGACCGAAAATGGAAGGTTTTGACGTAAGGTTGTTACCAATCATTAAGAGACTATCATAATTGATTATAGACTTGATTAAGCATCATATAATTAATTAGGTATATAATCTAATCTATTAGGTATTTGAAAAAGCTTTTCTAATTAAGCAAACAGTCCCCTAATCAATTGGCTAGTACATGAAAACATTTTTAGATGATTTTGTTAAGTAAAGAGAGGCCTTTTAAAGTATATTATATGTGTGTTAATTGCCTTACCATCTTAGGAGTTATTCTCCTACTTTTCACAAACCTTTGGTCACTCAATCAGACACGACCAGACGAGCATTCACACTTCCTCAATTTTACAACTCTGAAGCTTTCAAGTTCCTTTGCTAGATATGTCAGACATATAAGCACTCCACTAGAACCTTGATCTTCTAATTGATGAGGTTTACGAATTTTTCAACTTAATTACCTTCATCTAAGAGTTGGAAAGATATTGCCACCGAATTCAACATTCATTAGCATTATCGTCATAAAAACACTAGGAAGGCTATCAGGATGATCATTAACTTCATACCTACAGTCACATAGATCCATATTCTCCTTTTTTTTATGATGGCAACACATATCTCAAGGGATGTGGTAAAACATAAAACAGATAGATAAACTTTGGAGTTGTTAGACTCTCCCTCACATGAGTAAAGAGTATACTCTATTCTCCTGAGAGTATACTTATCCCTCTTTGGGATAATTAAAAGGAAAAAAAAATATAGCACATGGATCACATGTTTGCCTAAGTGAAGGAAACAAATTACTTAGCAAACAAGATGAACAAGGAAAGTCCCTACGGCGGGTTTAACCTTATTTCCCACATTACATGTTATATGATATCGACAAAGTAATACATTAGAAGAAGGAAATACCTTTGTCACTGCATTCATCAATGCGTTATCGGGGTCCGTAACAATTGCCTTAGGCATCTCGACTTGTTCCTTCAAAAGTGACTGACACACCTCTAATGCCCATGTAAAATTATCCTCTTTTTCGCACTCAAAGAAAAGAAAAATCAACCACATATGTCTTCTCGGTGGATTTAACACCTACCATCTCAAATAACGGAAGTCTATACTTGTTGGTCTTGTAGGTAGAATCGAGAATGAGCACTATCAAAAACGTGTAGAACAACTTTATCGAATCGGGATGAGTCCAAAAAATATCTCGGACCATAACTCCATCATCGCAAATTATGTATCGTGACACGTATTTGCTATCATCAAACAATTTGAGCATAGAGATGTCAACTTGCCTCCGTTAGCGGGGATCTCTGTGGGAATTCCCCGTTTGGAGCCCCAAAGACGAGGAATTTTTCCCACGCGGGGACGGGGATAGGGAACAAAGTCTCCCCAAAGGCACTTTGGGGACAGGGGTGGCATAAATATCCCCCTCCCCGTGGAGTCCCTGCCCCACCTAAAATAGCATAATGTCCTTAATTTATATATAATTTTAAATTATTATGTAAGTTTATTTTTCATTTCATATAATTAATATTATACACAAATTTAAAATATATTTATATATATATATATATATATATATATATATATATATATATATATATATATATATATATATATATTGTTAGTAAAATAGTGAGATCTAAAAGATTATTTCAATTTTTCTTAGTTTGAAAATTTGGTGGTCATGACACTCAATATTATAGATTAAATATTGTTAAAACAATATATTTATCATAATGGAATAATTTCTAAATTTCTTGTGGTTAGCTTTTGAAGCTTTTACTATTAATTAATTTGGTTTAAAATAAAAAATAAAAAATCATGTTTATGGATGACCGCCTGAACCTTGGGGATCCGTGGGGACCCGCGGAGACGGGGATGGGGGCAAAATCCTCCCGTTGCAGGGACCCGAAGCAGGGATGAGGAATAGATTCGAGGGCAGGGATTATGATGGGAATGTATCCCCCGCCCCGCCCCGTCCCATTGACATCCCTATTTCAGCAGTTGTTGCATCTCACTTCTATCTCCCCTAATTGCCTTATTATTGTGGTACCAGATGTTATACACTTGCCTTATATTTGATACATTCCCGGGTTCCTCCCATTTCAATGTGACAAATATATTTTTCGGTTGGACAAGATTCAAGGACATGTCACTAATACTGTCTTCTCTTTCGGTTTAAGCCGACATACACTAGGATGATCTTGTAACTTTGAACACAATTCATGGTTATGCAAACCACAAATAACACTAAATTTCCACTTCTTATTAGCCAACATGTAACCACGATATTTCATGGTTATGCAAATCACAAATAACACTAAATTAATTAAGTGTTGCAAGTAGTCTTTCAGTTTAAGGGTTTGAATGTTTTAGATATGAGAAAAATGTTGGAAAAAATGGAGTTTTTGATGATGAAACAATTATTGATGAAGTAAACAAATATTTTCATTTTGGATAACTTATAAATGTGACCACGAATATGTTATGAAAATTTTATGAGTTTTTCTTATGATGGTGTTATTTAATGCCTCACCCTAGAAGCTGCCTATTTTTATATATAACAACTAGTAATAAACCCGTGCGTTCGCACGGGTTCTAATACGGAATGCACATTTTTTTAGATATATATTTTTAATAGAAAAATGTCTGGTATCCGTGAAAAATAATAATTAAATATATAGAAAAATATCTAGTAGCCGTGAAAAAAAAAGATAATTGAATGTATAGAAAAATGTCTAGTACCCTGTGAAAAAATAACAATTGAATGTATCGAAAAATGTCTGGTATACGTGAAAAAAATGATAAATGAATATAGTAAAATGTCTGATACCCGTGAAAAAAATAATAATTGAATGTATCGAAAAATATCTGGTACCCGTGAAAAAATAATAATTGAATATATAGAAAAATGTCTGGTACCCGTTAAAAAATAATAATTGAATGTATAAAAAAATATATGGTACATGTGAAAAATAATAATTAAATGTATAGAGAAATGTCTGATACCCGTAAAAAAATAAAAATTAAATATATAAAATGTATTACATTTTAAATAAATGACAATAAATATCTTAAATTTATAATATCAGAACATAAATAGAAAGTTATTTATATGATAAAATTTAAAAAAATAAAAGTTGAAAAAAATATTTAAAATGTTATAAAAGTTATAATTATTTTATATTTATTAATTTAATTGTAATAAATATGTGTCTCACTTATTTGTTGATATTTTTTAAAAAACTATAATTAAATAAGAATATGGTAGAGTAGGAAAAGAAAAAAGTGTGTGCATAGTTAGAGTATGAAAAGAAAAAAGTTATGTTTTTAAGGTTTGTTTAATTTTTCAATTTGAAATATTCAAGCATGCATTGGAAAGAAAAAAGTTATGTTTACCAGTAAAGTTTATTTAATTATATGACCCATATTTTTCTCGTTTTTAGACAAAAATAATATATTTTTTTCGTATACAAATATTATTTTTAATAAACATTATTTATAAAAATATGTAAATTAACAATAAATATTTTTCCATATACAAAAATTATTTTTGTTTATACATCATTTATAAAATTATGTAGAACAATAGTCAATTGAAAGAAATAAAAAAATTTCATCAAATATATTTTGTCCTTAAATACTTATGAATTAAAATAAAAATTAATTTTTTTACACTTCAAAAACCCTATATTCTAGTGTTGGCGTACAATCAATTAGTTGGGATGTTTTGACTAAAATAGTAACAAATCACATCATTATATATTTCAACTAAATACATTAAATCATCTTTTATACCTATAATAATAATAATAATAATAATAATAATAATAATAATAATAATAATAATAATAATAATAAATAATTATTATTATTGACTACTATAATTATCAAATTTTTTGTAGAACATCAATCATGTGTTAAACTACAATGAATTTCTTCTTAAACGCTTACAGAATTCACACTATTAAAATTAAATGCATACCAAATTTTATAATCAATTTAAGATGCCAAAGCTTACAGAATTCACACTATTAAAATTAAATGCAGACCAAAGTTTATAATCAATTTAAGATACCAAAGCTTTATCCCCAACAAAATTTTCTTTTTTCTCCATTCCACAAAAAACCTGTCAGAAAAATAAAAAAGCACCATGAACATGAATTTTAAAACATGAAAAAATTGATGAAAAAAATAATTCCAAAAGCATAAATTATTTTCTCAACAATAATGAAATAGATGTTGCACAAAGTTGTTTCTTAAAAAATAGTAAAAAATATTAATGAAAAGAAACAAACAACTTAAAATTTTAATTTATACATGATTGATGGAACAAAAATAGTAAAAGCTCAACCTTTTTTTTATAGAATGCGATAAAAAGGTGTAAAACCACATAATATTCGTAAAACTTCAAAAGAAACTAAAATAAAAACCAGATATGTAAAAAAAAAAAAATTCACCTTAAGATATTTCTCTGTTTCCTTTCACCTGATAGATCTGAAGTTAAAAAATTGGTAGATCTCTTATAAAAATGGTAGATCTCTTCAAATATCATACATACTTGCTGCAAAATAAGAGCAACAAATTAAATCCATACAAAATCTAAAATAGAAAAAATAACAAAGAGATTGATTTGGGACTTTCATCGAACACGATGCAAGCAAGGTGCATTATATATTTTGAAAGCACATTATTGACACAAACAACTGTCACAACAACAACAACAAATAACACCATACAAATAAAATAGGAGCAAACAAAAGGAGAATCTGAACAAAAATCAAAAGTGAAAAGGAGATCCGCATTTTATCGAAACCTGCAATAACAACAACAAATATAATCAACAACATAATCATCGGTGTTTCATAGATCTAAGTAAAGAAGGATAAAATTATCATTTTTGTTGAAGAAAAGGAAGAGAGAAGAAAGAAGAAGAATAAGAGAGAGGAAGCAGAAGAGAGAAAAAGAAGAGAGGAAGAGAAAGGTAGAGGAACATAGAAGAAAGAAAAAGGGAAAGTGAGAGAGAACGTGTAGAAGAAGTGATTGGGGCATGAAAAATGAAAAAAGTTTTGGGAGCATAAAAAGTGGTTCAGTAAAAGATTTGAGGTGATTCTATCATAAAGTTAAATGATATAATATTGTTTATTTTTTAAAATCCATTAGCTTTGCAACCAAATGAAGAAAAGCAATTGAAGAAAGCTTAGACCATCCACGTGGCTAGCTATATGAGCAGCAGGGTAAAATTGTAATTGGCAGAACATAAAATTTTCTTAGATTGTAGATTAATTTTGGTTAAATAAAAGGAGTATAAGCAGAAAAATATTTGCATGAAACAAACATAACAAGTGGCTTTACAAACAACCAATCATAAATTTTTATTAATTAAAAAATAAAAATATTTTTTTCTCTTTCCTACTCAATCACAACCACCCCATGAATCCAATTAAAAAAGAAATTAAATTTTAAAGATATTGGTTGTTCCTAAGACCATCTCCAATGGTAGTTTCTTCTATTGAGTTCTCCACCTGTACCATTAATTTAATAATTAAATATTTAAAAAATTTGCCATGTCATAATAGAGTTGCATTGCAATGCAACAACTAAAAGATTGTAGTACCCAATCAAATCAAGTTATGAGGTAAAGTTGTGGGACCCATATCAGATTTTTATTATAATTAAAATTAAATAAATTCTTTTAATATGATGTGGCTTAGTGGGTTCCATAAAGAACTCAAATGTAAGTTGCACCATTAGAGATGCTCTAACACTAATGATTTATGTGCGTATCCATGCAAGTTTTTCTCGTATAAGCATTTCAAAACTCTACAGTTGATCCGTAGATTACACTTTTCTATTGCAGGGAAAAGTACATAGGGCAGCACATTTTAGTAATTTTACCCAGGATATGGCTATCACTCACATTTCACTCATAGAATCTTTCATAACTCCAATATTACCCTTACCCTTATCATTCTTGAATAATTTTTTTACTACATTACAGAACAAGCATTGGGGTTCTCATCACTAAAAATCTGTGACCCTCGTGCAGGATAAGCATAAAACTCCATACCATACCTTGGTGGATTATAATAATACTCATTTTTCTTCGTTTCCACCGCCGTGGTTTCTTCTGCACCACCACCACCACCGTCGCCGCCATCTGATTTTTTAACTCCCGGTGCAACTTCTTTCTTTTCCTCTCCATCACCACCACCGCCGCCATCTGGTTTTTCAACTCCCGATGCAACTTTCTTTTCCTCTCCATCACCACCATCGCGGCCGCCATCTATTTTTTCAACTCCCGTTGCAACTTCTTTCTTTTCCTCTCCTTCACCACTTCCTATCTCATTCTTGTCCTTCTCCTCAGTTTTCTTATTTTCTTCCTTAATTTCTCCTTCACCACTTCCTTTCTCATTCTTGTCCTTCTCCTCAGTTTTCTTCTTTTCTTCCTTAATTTCTTTTGCTTCTTCTTTCTTCTCCGGCTCTTGTTTCACAATCACAGCTTGTTTTCTGGTTCTCTTGTAAACATATTCAACTAATTTATCACTTTCAAATACTCCTTTCACTGTCACTAGTGACTTGTTCCGATCCGGTTCTGCTGATACCACTCCTATGATAATAATAATAATAATAATAAAATAAATAAACATTATTATAATAAAATGATATTGCAGTGTCGTTTTTAAATATTTAATTAAGTTAAATATTTTATAATAACGTTTTTATACTCTGAATTGTAAAAATGAAAAAACAAACCTTTGATTCTCTCGATCCGTTTTTTGATTTCTTGTGAACAAGCTTCACAATGCATGTGAACTTTCAGAATCACAGTGATAATTTGAGGCTGCAGCACAATTAAATTCAAATATTATAAACTGATTCATCACAGATTTAGAGAAATTTAAGTTTTGAAAAGTCTTAAAATATCACCGCATTGATATCTTCATCAACGTGACTATAATCTTCATGATAATGATCCAAAACTATAGCTTCAACATTCTTTTCCTAAAGCATAGCAGAAAATGAAGAAAAAATAGCTTAAATAATTTTCAATACAGTTAGGAGATAAAAATGGAAATAAGTTTTTCACATCCAAACAACAACTTTACCATATTTTCCAACGTAACATCCAACAATTGTTTGTCGAACCACAACCTTCTCCACTTTGTGGGCTCTTTGATTGTGTTTTCTGCAACAATTTTTCTGCCTAGCTCTTCCAACAAATCGTGCATTACAATCTTTTCATCTTCAATGCTTACGAGGGATTTTTCAATGAGAACCTTTAATCCAATATCAACATGAAATCCACAACAATTTAAAACATTTTTAACATATTTCTTCATATCCGTGTCGAAAAAACAAGCAATATGAAGAAATATTTCTTTTTCTGTCTCCCTTAGCCCATCAAAACTTAATCGCAGCACATTCATGATACCTTTGTCTGGATTTTCTCTCAAACTAGCCAATGTACTTTTCCATTCGGATATATCTCGGCCAAACAAAAATGAACCCAGTACTTTAATTGCTAGTGGTAGGCCATTGACATAATTTAGTATGCCATTAACCAATCCTTTATAACTATTTGAAATGTGATCGGGTTTGAAAGCTTTTCGACACAATAATTTACGAGAGTTAGTCCAACTCAAGAGAGGAACTTGGTAAACTGCATCCACCCCATACTGACTCAATATATGCTCATCTCTAGAAATGATAATGATTCTACTACCGGCACTAAACCATTCGCGATGCACGGTTATTTTTTCCAGTTGTTCAATGTGATCAACATTATCAAGAATCATAAGGGCCTTTTGACGACATAGCCTACGTCGTATCAGATTAGCTGCGTTGTATTGATTGCATATCTGATGATGCTTTTGACCGAGAGTTTGATCTAGAATTTCCTTTTGTAAACCGAGTGGACCATGTAGTCTATATATTTTGCTTACATCATCAATAAAACAACATGCACCAAATTGTTGAGAGATTTGATCATATAAAACAGTAGCAAGAGTTGTCTTCCCTATTCCTCCCTTCCCGCAAATTCCTACCACACGAACATCATCAACCGATTTCAAAAGTAAAAGCTTTTCTAATTCTTGAATATGAGAATCCATACCAACTAAATCTTTTGAAATAGATGAAGATATGCAATCCAATATACTTATTGTCTTTTGAACAATCTTTTTGCAGATTGTAGATTGTGGCCTGAAAATTTAAACAAGTTGACAAGTGACACCAAACCATCAAATAAGGAACCATAATAAAAAGGAATCATACCTAGGAAGCATATACACTTATATGACACCCGTACGACATACGTCAGAAAAGTTTGACAAGTGTCTCTTAAAAAAGTGACTTTTTAAATTTGACATTCTTTAAATTTGTGCCTAACACTCTATGATACTCATACAATATATACTTGTCAAACAATTATGACAAATGCTTCATAAAAAAGTTTTTTTCTTTGTTACAACACAACTTATGCATTTGTTGAACAAATCTCACACACCTAAAATGGTTAAACATGTTGAAGCAATGTTATTAATAAAAAATTAAAAGTATTAATTTTGATTAGAATATTTTCAAACTCTTTAAATGACTGTGTGGTAGTTTGTGCTTCATAAATCCATACTAAACAAATATTTTTCTTCTTTTAGAAAACTATTATGTTATAAGGGAAAATTTCTTACTTATGACGCAGATCCCATCCAGCGAGATTTGCAACCTGTGTTAGAGCTTTCCTCCATCTTGGCACCATCTGAGAGTCATGTTGGAATCTTTGTTCATGTTTGGCGAATGCCTCAGCATAAATTCCTTTTTGATGTCTGACGTCAGAAGGATCAACATCATAGAAAACAGGAAGAACATGTTTTCCATACATTTGAACGCATTCACATATCTTTACTAGTTCTTGCAAGCACCAAATTGAGGAAGCATAGTTCCTTGAGAAGACGACAACATAAATCTGAGAGTGTTGGATTGCATAAAGGAGCTCGGGTCTAATAGATTCACCTTTTGGAAGATTATTGTCATCCCTAAACGCAAAAATGCCTTTTGTTTGAAAGGCGTCGAAAAGAAAATCGGTGAAATTGTAGCGAGTGTCTTCACCTCGGAAGCTCACAAACACATCATAGTTAGAATTTCTTCTGGCATATGATGTCACCGTAGGTGAAGTTGAGGAGTTTCTGCTACTACTGCTAACCATCGGAATAAGCTAAAATTTTAGAGGATAGATTGTGAATCTAACTGGAATAGAAACAAGCATACGGTGAGTGGGTAGTAATGAACAAGAGCTGTTGATTTTTTCTCGGAAACTTGCTGCGTTGAAATTTCAAAGATTTTGTAAACAAATTCAACCGTTGGTTCAAGCCTGCTTTATTTGGACTCTTTCCTCCCCTCTTCCTTTTGTGTCTTTCCTCCCTCTGATAAATTCAACCCAGAGAAGACCCACCCGTTGTATTGTCTACACATACCAATCATATGAAATGACCAGAGTCGTAAATCATTTGACCCATACTTTTCTTACACCTATCCCTTTCACCATGTTTCTTCTTTCTCCAAACTACTACGCAAATGCTTACGCACGGGTTTGATAAAGGTAAGAATATACTCCATATAAATATATTTTATTAATTAAATAAATGGTATTCCTTTCATCTCAAAATAAATGTCACATTTAAAAAAAAATTTGTCCCAAAAACTTGTCACTTTATATTATTAATACAATTTTATATTTAATTTTCAATTTAAATAAATATTTTTAATTTATTGTTAATGTTAATTTGAATACACTAATAATTAATCCGGATAATTCAGTAAAATCACTATTTTTTTTCATTTATTAATGTTTTTTAATGTGTGTCAAATATTTAATTGTGGCACATAATACGGGACGAGAGAGTACTTATAAATGAATTAATATAGTTTTAACAAGAAATTAATTTAGTTTTAATATAAATAATTGTAGTTGAGATATTCTCTATCTTTTAATATAATTGAAATTCATGATTTTGTTTAAGAGAATAATAAATACATTCATTCAAATCATGAAATCATGATATATTGACATTTAAGACTATATTTTAAAAACAAATTTATTAAAGTAGCACTATAAGATATTGTTTTTAATAACCAAGTTTTATAAGAAAAATACATAACTAACTCATATTTCAAGAAAATTACTCCAATAATCATGTTTGAGGTTATTTTACACCTATGCGCCATTTCACATGGCGCCTCCTATTTTTTTAAAATTTTTTCCAGTAACCTGCGAATTTACCTGCAAATTTACTTGCAAAATATTTTTATGTTTGGTCTGCATATAAATTCGCAAGTAAATTAGCAAGTAAATTCGCAGGTAACTAAAAAAATTTTAAAAAAATAGGAGACGTTGTAGGTGTAAAACACTCCAAAACATGATTATTGGAGTAATTTTCTTAAAATATGAGTTAATTATATATTTTTCTTTTAAAACTTGATTATTAAAAAAAATTCCGCACTATGATGTAATTTTATTGGATGCATCATGCATGTGTCAAAACAGTTTATAGTGTAGGTGCATAACAATTAATCTCTTTATTTATATATTTTGAATTATTAATATTAACTTTTTCAAATTTGAAGAAGCTTTAATTTTGAGATTTAAATATTTTCTCATACTTTTATTATGTTTTAGTGACAAATATTTTCTCCTTATTTTTTTGATATTACTAAAAACAATTTGTCCCGTTGTATTTTTTATATATTTATATGAGAACATTTTTATTTTATTTATATTGGTTAATGATAAATAAATAACAAATATTTATATTAAATCAATGATTAATATTTGTGGCACACTTTATTATGCATTAATATATAATTTTTTTTTTATACTTTTCAATTATGAATATTTTTCCATTTGTATTATACATCAAGAAAAAAATTATTTCATTTTTTATTTATAATTATTGACGATAAATATTCATATTTTTTTGATAAATAATTTTAGCATGATCAAAATAGATATACATGATAAAAATATATTAACCATTATGAAGAAAATAATATTTTATTTATTTTGTATTTTATTTGTATGGATTTTTTTTTTACAAATTTTTTTTTTATGGATTGAATAGAACGAATGTGATGGTCTCTGTAAATTAGTGAGTTTGTTAAAATTCTGTTACAAAAATGCATATGTGGCTTTGATCTTAAATGTTAAAATACAAAAGCTTAAATTTTTTATTTAAGTTGAGCTCATGTCTCTTGCATTCACATAATGCTTCCTAACCATTAAGCCAAGCTTTCCTTATATATATATATATATATATATATATATATATATATATATATATATATATATATATATATATATATATATATATATATATATATGGCATATCATATGAGAATGTCATAATTATATGAGAATGTGAGAATGAATCTGAACCATTTGATTTTAAAATAAATGGTGGAGATTATAGGTGAATTTTTTTCTCTCCTACATCATTTATTTCAAAATGTAGGAGAGAGAAAAAAAAAGTCCACCTAGACTGTTAAGTCACTAACAAAATGGAATCTGGGCTGAAATAGTACGCACAGAGTCATCGATAGAACCTCACATCGGACAATATATGATTGAACATGTGCTTATAAGTGGGGGCAATCCTCACCCTACAAGCCGATTTTGCAGGATTGAGTTAGGTCCAACCACATTTCTTAACATATAATTCTATCAAACTTGTCTACATAACCTCGGATTGAAGTTCCTTCCTCTATCTTGCATGTATACAATTTGGATTAAAATAGGAGAATTTTTAACCCTACCCCATAAATCTCCCACACACCTGCGAAATGGAAAAATTGCCCTTCTGCTTCCGTATATGCATCTCTAGTAGCACATTTTTTGCATTTGCGTGAAAACGTTCCGTAGATGCACATATGGAACACTTCCGTAGATGCAACTACGGAATATATCCAGAATCAGAATACCAGAAAACACCATTTGTAACGAGAAAAGAAACATTCATTGATTAAAATCGGCATTACATCAAAATATTCAACCGAAAATTAAGAAATCTAAGAAATTACAACAGTCAAAACTATATCATCTAATCCATGCATCATTTGAATGACATCAATGTCGTTTTCCACTTCTTCCCACCAACGTTCTGTTTCTCCGGTCTTAAGCGAAGTCTTTATTTTAAGCCTCTGATTCCTTCTGATGACTTCGCCAGGTTTGTACTCTCCCTCTAACTAAGACATCAGAGCCCTTTTAAGTTGGTCCAAGGAACGAATGTGCCAAAATTTCATCGGCATCAGGGGTTTGAGAGGAGAGAAAACAACATGCCCATCCCTTTTGAAAATAATCGGTTCAGGAGCGGGAATCTTTGATGATGTTCGCTGCCATGATGGTGGCCTAGGGGATGCCATTTTTGTGTGTGTGTGTAATACAATCCTAGAAACCCTAATTTTATAAAAGCCCTTGGTATGGACCACACAACCTCTGTCATAGAGCGGTCCGTAGGTATATCCACAGAAGGGTCATAGATATTTTGCTTCTCTAGATGTACCTACGGAAAAACCAATAAAATTTTCAAAATTAGACCCTTCTGTAGATACATCTACGGAAGTTTCGCTGTTAGTTTTTTTAACAGAACATAATGCAGTAGTAGTAGAAGTAGAAAGAAAAACACATAAACACATAAATTAATACTTGACAAAAAATGATTATATTGCAATGTTAAAGAGTGCATATATTACGCTTTGAAACTAGAAAATACATCAAAAGAACTATCGCCGGCTAAATCTATTGGAGGTTTCAATCTTGACTTTTCCGCATTTGATTCCTTTTCGATGTTGTTCAACCTTTTGAATTTGTGCATCTTATCCACAAAAAGATACCACATCTCGACATTCTCGGTATGATGAAGCGTCCATTCCGGTGACGTAGGTGGTATGGGACATCTCGGTTTCAAGTAAACTTGCATAAAATGATTAGATTTTGCGAGCCATCCAACACACATAATACAATTTTTTGGATTTGTAGGAGTTGTGGTGCAGAGCGAAAAAAAGATTTCCGAAAAACCATAATGTGTCAAGTCAACGCATACCATGTCATATTCGCATGCAATAAGATGTCCATTTTTGGGAGTCTCATCCATTTTGAAATCGGTGCGTACGCGCCCAAACAAGGAACAAGAGCTTCATTAACCGATTCAAATTTAGCTTCGTCTCCAAATACCCGCGTACGAGTCTTTATGGTTCATCAACTCTTCGATAAGTTCATGACGGACAAACTTATGGACATCCTCTCCCTTATCAAGCAAAGACGATACGGCCCAGAAACCGCAATTACCGTCCCCTGCCATCTTGATGTTCCGGTCGATATATTTGTGCATAAAAAATGGCATCTTGTCGATGAATGAAATTTTTGGAGCAATATGTACCTCTTCGATTGATGGAATTTTTGGAGCAATATGTACCTCTTCGATTGATGGAATTTTTGGAGCAATAGGTGTCGGAGTCGGAACTTTCGGTGGAATAGGTGTCGGAGGCGGTTTGCTAACGCGAGCTCCTTTGTTTGAACTTTTTTGAGATTTTTGTGATTTCGGAGTAGGTGAGTCGGGAAAGAGTTTGTCGACGTGCTCACAATATGAAGGAGACCGTGTAGTCGAGTTGTCATTCGGCGTAGGCTTCACTTTCTTCGGAGCACCCTTTGTCTTAATCGGTTGAGATGGCGGTTTCATGTCGGTTTTTTATGGAAATCCGATCTTCCGCAATTGTTCTTTGATGTATAGTTTCATGTTGTCATCGGCCTTCAAAAACCTCTACTGTATCGCCTCCAATTCGGAAGTATAGAGATATTCGATTTTTCTCCTTCGATGCAACCATCATCATCAAAACTAAGTCTCTTCCAATGAGGAGTAACTTCATCCATTCTTATTGGCTCACCTAGTCTCACATTTTTTCACAGAAAAGTGATGCATAATGTGAGCAATGCAATGGTTGAAGATGAATATTTACCTGAAATTTAGTCTTTTCTTGCTCCCTTTGATTTGTTGCACCAAAAAGTTGGAGTTTTGGGGTGAAAAATGGTATTGGAGAAGTATGGTTTTTAGGTTGTGGAGAGTGAGTGTTGATGAAGAAATGTAACAATGGGGGAGTGATCAAGCTGGTTCAAACTATATCAGATACTTCCATAGATGCATCTACGAAATATTCTAGCGCTAAGTCATTCAGTAGATGCACCTATGAAATAACCCCTAAACTGAATTTATGAGTATTTTTTTCCCATATACACTCGTTTATTATACTTCCGTAGATGTATCTATGTAAGGAAACAAATTTTTTTAAAAAAGTGTTTTCGAATGTGCATCTATGGAAGTAGGGGCATAATTGGAATTCCGCGCAGTGTCATTGAGAAATTCTCTAAAATAGATCCAATTTATTAGAGTTTTTGTCATAAAATTGTTCTATAACTTTGACCACACGCCAGCCGCCATTGCTTCTTCATTTATAATGCAACATCTCTCTAAAGATTATGATGGCTCATGCTTCGAAGATCTAATTCTTCTCAACCCTCATTCTTCATCCTCACATTTTTCTTTTACGGACTAATGCCTTGTGCAACTTTTGTGAATGAGTTGTTATAGTCGTATCATAACTTATATGTGAGACTGTGAGAGGGTTAAAGAATCAGAGTAATTTAATAATCTACTCTATATATAACTATGAAGAGACTGGTCACTACAAATGAGTTTGTTTAATAATCTACCCTAGCGAAATAGATTATCCACATATGATTTGATTTTACCTTTATAAGATAGCTATAAAGAGTTACTGGAATGACAAAATAGTGGCTATTCACAACATTTCTGCTCTTAAAACCTAACCGTATTATCGGCCACCCTTCATGTCTTGTCGTGTTGGATCAAAAGGCGCCACAGAAAATATGACACAACGAACAATGCCAATGATATTATCATCGTATACAATGGGAGAGGGGTCGACGCTTATTCACTTCCAGGAATAACAATATCAACCTGATGAAAGGAGGTAGCAGCAGAATAATATTGGTTTGCTTGAATAATATTCTGAAATTCGCTGGAAGGTTTGGAGATTAAAGATTAAGAAATTCTGAAAATTAGAGTTGGCCCACTACCGAAATAGATCGAGAACAGTGGCTCTGAAGTTCGATCTCAGGAACTCTGATCTGATAGGTTGAGAGAGCTTCAAATCGATGAACCGAAGTGAATATGTTCAACTGTGGAAAACGCGGGAATCAGTAGTCCATTTCCACAGACGGTGTCATTGTTCCGGTACAGAACCAGAATTGATTGAAGAACAGTGGTTGCGACATGTTACAGCAAACACAAACTTCTGGTGCGGTGAAGGAGGGGCTCACTTGCATGATTAGAACTCTAATTCTACCACTTCTAGTGACTCTTGATGCATCATAATAACGTGTCCTCAGATTTTTCCTGCTTTATCACAAATCATTTTTCTAACTTGGGGAACTTGCATTCCTGGAATGACTATTGGGTGATATCATGAATAATATGACTTGAATGAAACATTAAAAAATAACCAAAAAGAACAGCCATATTATTATATGCAAAAATATGGATCCAAATACAGTGAAAACATATTGGACAAAAATACCTACATAAATTGTATTATCCTTATGTAAACGTTACACCTTAATCTAACAAGCTTTTGTTAACTTCAGAACCCCATTTTTCCACTTGTTGGCCTTCTTGTGACAACAGAGATGAAAATCAAGTCAATGTTTCCTCTTTGTTATCCATTTGGTAGAGACTCTCCCTGACCTTCTTGTCCATGTGTTGGTTCTTCTATATTATGAGTACAAGGGTTGCCATTTGCTTAACGTGTCTCCTAGCAATCACAATGAAAACTGGTTGAATTTTTTCTCTAATTTGATGAGCTTTTGTTTTTACCTTATTACCAAATAACACAGTGGATTGGAAAATAGTCCAACAGTCTTGAAGTTTGATCAAACTGCGTGTGAGCATAGTTGCTACAAGTTAGGATTTATTTCATCATCTGGATGAGTGCAGATGTGGTTGTGGTTGTGCATCATCTTCGATTGCCAAAAACTTGCGCTTTAGAGCTAACATCTTTTTGGGATGCATCCTTGATGAGTTGAACTCTTGTAGATCTTGTTTATATACCCAACGATACCCACATTTCTTCACCTCCACATCCAAGCCTCCAGAGATATCAGTTTCGACATGAAAAGGAGCATACAGATCATCATAAGATGACTTCCAAGAGAAATAGATTAGCCAGATGTGATTTGATTTGACAGTAATAAGATCTCCATTGACAAATAGCGGAAGACAGAGAATGTTGTCTAATGCATACAGTGTCAAATGGGACCAAGATCTTGTCATTGTTGGATAATGAGGTGCGAAAGAAAATACTACACAACATAAAAAGCCAACGATATTATTGCCTTTGTCCTGCATAACAGGAGATACGTGTATTGAACTACCAACGCTCTGATTTTTAAACAACCTCGGTATTTCACTTCCTGGAATGACAATACCAATGTTAAAGAAGGCAGGGTATTCTTTGT
Organism: Vicia villosa; assembly: GCF_029867415.1. Lineage (NCBI taxonomy): Eukaryota > Viridiplantae > Streptophyta > Magnoliopsida > Fabales > Fabaceae > Vicia > Vicia villosa. The sequence continues at coordinate 127,354,496 of NC_081184.1, read as the reverse complement.
TCACTTGAATGAATTGAGTCATCCATGAAAATGTCATTCTACTGCATCGTTCCTTATCCCTTATTTTAGGACAGTTGAAAATGAACAATCCTGTTCCCTTCAAATATTTGTTCTTTCGAAGATCCTGCTCGACAGAAGTAGGGAAAGGTAGCTCGGGCAAAGATTCCAACCGCTTGCAATTCTCCAAGTTCAAATATACAAGTTTGGAAAGCTCACTAAGGCTAGGCAGTGTCACAAAATTATTCCCCCCAAGATTTAACATTTCTAACCAACGTAAACATCCAATAGCCTCAGGCAGTTGGCTTAAACCACAGTAGCTAATATCAACTTCACGTAAACAATATATGCTACGCAAAGAACGAGACATAACTGTGTTTATTGTGGGAGTGGGAAACAAGGAATAGTAAGGCTTTGTGGTCCATTTGCAGATGGAGGATGCTGGTTGGGAATGTGAAGCAGTTTCACTTATATCCAAATCCCTTGTATTGTTAAACTCTTTGAAACAACACCGAGAGCACCCAGACATTTTTAGATCTTCAAGAGAGCTGAGACCAAATATGTTGTTGGGTATGCTTACTAGACTTTCACAATAATTTAAATTCAAGAAAACAATCTTTCTTAGAAGCTCAATAGATGGATCCAACTGCACAAGTTTTATACATCCTTCCAGATTTAGCCACTCAAGATTCGGGAACTCTCCAAAATCTGGCATCTTTGTTAGATTTTCGGACTGGCTCAGATCCAATATTCTCAATTTGGGCAAATTCTGTATGAATGATCAACAAAAGTAAAGGCATTACTTCCTTTTGTTTACAAATTTACCTTCAAACGGAGAAAAGAATATGAGTTGTTATAATTTCTGAGAAAAAGATAATATGAGAATTTAAAAATACCTTCTTGCCTTCCCATAGTTGTTTGATGCTGCTACGCATCAAAATCAATTCAACAAGTTGATTGGGCTGGAAACTTGATGGCAAATACATGAAAGGATAATGACTCCACTCAATATATCTCAATTCATTAGAAAGACGATTGAGGCTTCTCGATAAATTCACATACTTGTTGATGATGAGCAATCTAAGATTTGAAAAGTCTTCGATAATCACTCCATCCATATCCTTATCAACGTCTTCATGATAATGACCCAAAACTAGGGCTTCAACATTCTTTTCCTAAAGCATAGCAGAAAATGAAGAAAAAAGAACTAAAATAATTTTCAATACAGTTAGTATTTAAAAATGGAAATAAGTTTTTCATATCCAAACAACTATACCATATTTTCCAACATAACATCATAGAATTGTTTGTCGAACCACAACTTTCTCCACTTTCTGGGCTCTTTGCTTGTGTTTTCTGCAACAATACTTATGCCTAACTCTTCCAACAAATTATGCATTACAATCGTTTCATCTTCAATGCTTACAAGTGATTTATCAATGAGAACCCTTAATCCAATATCAGCATGAAATTCACAACAATTTAAAACATTTTTAACATATTTCTCCCTAAGCTTGTTAAAAAAACAAGCAATATGAAGAAATATTTCTTTTTCTGTCTCCCTTAGGTCATCAAAACTTAATCGCAAAACATCCATCACATCTTTTTCTGGACTTTCTCTCAATCTAGCCAATGCACTTCTCCATTCAGATACATCTCGACCAAATAAAAATGAACCCAAAACTTTAATTGCTAGTGGTAGGCCATTGGCATAATGTAGTATGCCATTAACCAACCCTTCATAACTATTCAAAATGTGATCAAGTTTGAAAGCTTTTCGACACAATAATTGAAGAGAGTTAGTCCTATCCAAGAGAAGAACTTGGTAAACTGCATCCACCCCATACTGTTTCAATATATGCTCATCTCTAGAAATGATAATAATTCTACTACCGGCACCTAACCATTCACGATGCACGGCTATTTTTTCTAGTTGGTCGACTTGACCAACATTATCAAGAATCATAAGGACCCTTTGACGACATAGTCTGCGTCGTCTGAGATTAGCCGCGTTTGATTGATTGCATATCTGATGGTTCTCTTGGCCGAGAATTTGATCTAGAATTTTCTTTTGTACACCGAGTGGACCATCATGTAGTCTACAAATTTTGCTTACATCATCAATAAAGCAACATGCACTGAAATATTGAGAGATTCGGTCATATAAAACAGTAGCAAGAGTTGTCTTCCCTATTCCTCCCATCCCACAAATTCCTATCACACGAACATCATCAACGGAGTCCAAAAGTAGAAGCTTTTCTAATTTTTGGATAGGAGAATCCATACCAACTAAATCTTTTGAAACACATGAAGATTTGCAATCCAATATTTTAATTATCTTTCGAACAATCTTTTTAATCTCTGCAGACTGTGGCCTGAAAGTTTAAACAAGTTGACAAGCGACACATAAGGAAACTAAACCAAAAGGAAGTTTTTTCATTTTATATGCATGTGAGAGGAAGGAGGATTACTTACTTTTGACGAACATCCCAACCGGAGAGATTGGCAACGTGTGTTAAAGTTTCCCTCCATCTTTGCACCATCTGAGAGTCTTGTTGAAATCTTTGTTCATGTTTGGAGAAGGCTTCAGCATAGCTTCCTTTTTGATGTCTGACATCAGAAGGATCAACATCATAGAAAATAGGCAAAATTTGTTTTCCAAATAATTGACTTAATTGAAGGATCTTTTCTAACTCTCGCAAGCACCAAGTTGAAGAAGCATAGTTTATAGAGAAGACCACAACGAAAATCAGAGAGTTTTCGATTGCACGAAGGAGTTCGGGTCCAATGGATTCTCCCTCTTCAAGATCATTGTCATCCCTGAATGCAATGATTTCTTTACTTTGAAAAGCAGCAAAAAGATGATCTGTAAAATTGAAGCGAGTATCTGGACCCCTGAAACTCACAAACACATCGAAATTCTTCCTCAATGGCAGTGTTACCAGAGCTGAAGAGGAGGAGTTGCTGCTGCTCGACATAGCCATCTGACTTACATTTTACAGAAAACTTGTAGCATCTTTAAAGTACTTGTATCATTCATTGTATGGAAATTTAAGACATTTTAATCTTATAATTGATTTTTCAATCCTGCTTTATTCTAGAGTTCACACACGGCTTTGAACAATTCTTGTAGACCCACTTTTTGTATTACACTCGCTTTGTCAAATTCACACTCTTTATCTACTATTATTTTTAGAAGATGAAGATATATTGTATATAATAATCATAATCATTGTATAAAACAAGCATATCTTTTAGCACAGATTTCTTGGCACCTTCTCACACGTACACACACGTTCAATTTTCATTCCTTGTTCTAATCTTTATGGCATCATCAAGCACTTGTGCATAACAACTTTGTGTTTACCAAGTCTATGTAAGTATTAAAATATTTAACTCATTTACATTTTCCTGTAAGCATCTCATATTTAAGTTTTATTAGAAAAACAAGTTGTGGTTTGTATATATATTTTTCCACCCATCAGTGATTGGAGCAGAAAACGACTTGTAGACAGCCAACAAGAATTTTTTGTTGATAATTAGTTTTTTTGTTGCCTCAACTTTGATTAGAGAAATGATTTTTGGACGACCAAACTTAGACAACTCTTGCGATTATTGGTTTAGTGGTTAACACAATTCAAATTCAAGTGTTCAATTCCTGAAAATCGTGGTTCATCACATCTAAATCCATGATTAATAAAGTTAAAGTGATGGTTAATGAGTTTCGACACTTGATATATTCGGTGACCATCTCATGAATGTTATTAACCACCTACTTGAACTACGTTAACCGCTTAAACAATTGTCGTAAAAGTTGTCAAATGGAAGAGGTTTTGCGAGAATGCCAGTAATTTGAGCTGAAGAAGCAATTAGAAGCATATGAATGATGCAATTTTGAATCTTCTCTTTTATGACATGACAATCAATCTTGATGTTTTTGGTCCTTTAATGAAAATAAGAAATGCAGCCATCGGAAGTCACAAGTCAACCTGGCCAAGATGTGATAATAAGTTTTAGAGCTGGAGCGGGAGACCATGGATTGCTTCTTTGATCAGTGAGTGGAGGGGAAGTTGCCCAATTTGAATCTGCAAAACCAGAAAGTTTAATGTGAGACTTGGAAGTATAAAACAAACATTTACCTTGAGAATTTTTGAGATACTGAAAAATGTGAATTGTAGTTTGATAGTGAAATTAACTGGGCGAGAAACAAACGGAGTAGGAACATGTAGACCTCATCTTGAGACTCTCCATGCAAACAAGCATTATTCACATCCTATAAATTTCTGGCCAAGAAGTAAATCTTATATGGGTCAGATGTTAGTGCTATGAAGAGCTTCTAATTCAGCTTTCATAGTATTGTTCCAACATTCAAATATGTAAGCTTGGCTAAGAGTTTTTGGTTCAAAAATGGAAGAGATGGATAAATATAATCTTTTATATAGGGAATTACAATGATCATAAGCCATCTAAATTGTATCATTTACAAAATATACCAGAAACTGTACCATCATTTGGCAAACATTACATTCAAAACTGGAAGAAAAATAGCAATGCCACTTGCTGACCCTTGAGCAAATGATAACAGAGATCAAAACCATGTCATTGTAGTTGTGTCTCGTCTTCAATCACCAAAAGAGTTATAGGTCTGAGCTTATGATATTCCTCTTTCTGCAACTGGTCATTGTTATGTGTGTAAACAATACAATAGAGAAAAGAGACCATCTTAAGCTAACAAGTTTCAGACCCCCATTTTGCCCCCTTGCTGACCTTTGAGTGACAACAGAAAAGAAAATCAAGTCAATGTTTCTTCTCTGTTGAGACTCTTCCTGACCTTCTTGTACATGTGTTGTCTGTCTCCTAGAAATCACAATGAAAATTGGTTAAGGGTAAATGATCAAGTTGAAGCAAGTTTCATAAATTTAAAGAGTGTACCAGATATAGTATATAGAAAGATAAGTTAAAGAAATAAATGCATTTGAGTATGTAAATATTATGCAGTTGAGCATTTGTTCTCACCTTATTACCAACAAATAAAGGGAACCGGCATGCCGACGCAACATAATATGAGGCATAAGCCAATATCAAAATGAGGCTTTTTTTTTTGTTCATCCACCATAATTAAAAAAATAAACTGCATTTGAGCATTTGTTCTCACCTTATTTACAAAAAATAAAGGGAATCGGAAGGACCAGCTCAACATAATGTGAGGCATAATGAAAATATTAAAATTGCACCTTTTTTTTTCATTCACCATCATTAAAATATTTGAATTTTAGAAGATGTTCAAAAATATTGTTGGGATCTGTTATTAAACTATGTTAAAGTCGACAGTAGATATTTACATTTTTTTTATCAAGATTAAATTATCCTTCAAATGAAGGACTTCGAAAATAGAACAAAAAATTATCTTTCTATGAGAATCATGTTGTAAACTCTTCGTGCTATATTGGTTAAACCAAATTCTCTTATTTGTCAATTTTTTTTATCAAGATTAAATTATCCTTCAAATGAAGGACTTCGAAAATAGAACAAAAAATTATCTTTCTATGAGAATCATGTTGTAAACTCTTCGTGCTATATTGGTTAAACCAAATTCTCTTATTTGTCAATTTTTTTTGAAGTCTTTTATATAACGAAGAGTGACACAACAAAAATTAAATTTTACAAAACTAAAATTAAAAAAATCGTAATTATCAATAGTTTACTTTATATTAAAATTATGAGTAAAATATAATTAAATTCATTAAAAATATTCATGGTTTTTTTATATAAGGTAAGGATTAAACATTATCAAAATAAATAATATTTTAAATTTAAATATTAAGTTGATATTATTATTAAATGAATAACAATTATTTTTTATTTTTAAATAAAATAATAACTAGGAAAAATGTCTCACCTTCAATTTCCAAAAACTTGTGATTTATTTCATCATCTGAATGAGTGTAGTTGTGGTTGTGCCTCATCTTCAATTGCCAAAAACTTGCGCTTTAGAGCTAACATATATTCGGGATGTGTCATTGTTGAGTTGAACCCTTGTAGATCTTGTTTATATACCCAACGATACCCGCATCTCTTCACTTGCACATCGAAGCATGGATGGATATAAGTTTCAACATGGAAAGGAGCATACAAATCATTATAAGATGACTTCCAAGGGAAATAGATTAGCCAGATGTGATTTGATTTGACACTAATAAGGTCTCCATTGATAATTACCGGAAGATGGACAGTGTTGTTTAATGCAGACAGTTTCAACTTAGCAGAAGATCCTATTATTGTTGGATAATGAGGTGCGGAATAAAATAGTGCACAACATAAAAGGCCAACAACATTATTGTCCTTGTCCTGCATAACAGGAGATACGGGTATTGAATGACCAACACTCTGATTGTTGAACCAACTTGGTATTTCATTTCCTGGAATAACAATACTAACGTAAAAGAAAGCAGGGTATTCATTGTTCACTTGAATGAATTGTGTCATCCATGAAAATGTCATTCTACCGCATTGTTCCTTATCATTTATTTTAGGACAGTTGAAAATGAACAATCCTCTTCTCCAATATTTGTTCTTTTGAAAATCCTGCTCGATTGTAGAGAAAGGTAGCTCGGGCAAAGATTCCAACCACTTGCAATTCTCCAAGTTCAAATATACAAGTTTGGAAAGCTTCCTAAGGCTAGGCAGTGTCACAAAATTGTTCCCCCCAAGACTCAACATTTCCAACCAACATAAACATTCAATAGCCTTAGGGAGTTGGCTTAAACCACAATAGCTAATATCAACTTCATGTAAAAAAAATAGGCTATGAAAGGAAGGAAACATAACTGTGTTTGTTGTGGGAGTGGAAAATAATGAATGGTAAAGCTTTGTGGTCCATTTACAGATGGAGGATGTTGATTGAGAGCGTGGAGCAATTTCACTCATAACCAAAAGCCTTGTATTGTTAAAGTCTCTGAAACAATACCCAGACATATTTAAATCTTTAAGGGAGTTGAGACCAAATATGTTGTTGGGTATACTTCCTAGACTTTTGCAACCATTTAAATTCAAGGAAACAATCTTTTTTAGAAGCTCAATAGATGGATCCAACTGCACAAGTTTTATACATCCTTCCAGATTTAGCCGCTCAAGATTCGGGAACTCTCCAAAATTTGGCAACTTTATTAGATTTTTGGAGTGGCTCAGATCCAAAATTTTCAATTTGGGCAGATTCTGTGTGAAAGATCAAAAGGAGGAAAAAAAATGAATTGTTTCAATTTCTGGAGAAAAAAAAAACATAAGAATTTAAAGTACCTTTTTGCCTTCCCAGAGTTGTCTGATGCTGCTATCCTTCAATATCAACTCAACAAGTTGATTGGGTTGAAAACTTGATGGCAGATACATGAAAGGATATTCATTCCACTCAATATATCTCAATTCGATAGAAAGACAATTGAGGCTTCCCGATACTTTCTCATTATTGATGATGAGCAATCTAAGATTTGAAAAGTCTTCAAATATCACTGCATCCATATCTTCATTAATGTGTTCATGATTCAAAACTATGGCTTCAACATTCTTTTCCTAAAGCATAGCAGAAAATGAAGAAAAAAAAACTTAACTAATTTTCAATACAGTTAGTTTTTAAAAATGGAAATAAGTTTTTCATATCCAAACAACAACTTTACCATATTTTCCAACATAACATCGTAGATTTGTTTGCCGAACCACAGCCTTCTCCACCTTCTGCGCTCTTTACTTGTGTATTCTGCAACAATATTTCTGCCTAGCTCTTCCAACAAATTATGCATTACAATTGTTTCATCTTCAATGCTTACAAGTGATTTATCAATGAGAATCCTTAATCCAATATCAGCATGAAATTCACAACAATTTAAAACATTTTTAACATATTTTTCCATATACTTGTTGAAAAAACAAGCAATATGAAGAAATATTTCTTTTTCTGTCTTCCTTAGCCCATCAAAACTTAACCGGAGCACATCCGTGACATCTTTGTCTGGATTTTCTCTTAAACTAGCCAATGCACTTTTCCAATCGGATATATCTCGGCCAAACAAAAATGAACCCAATACATTAATTGCTAGTGGTAAGCCATCAACATAATTTAGTATGTCATAAACCAACCTTTCATAACTACTCAAAATGTGATCAAGTTTGAAAGCTTTTCGACACAATAATTGAAGAGAGTTAGTCCAATTCAAGAGAGGAACTTGATAAACTGCATCCACCCCATAGTGTTTCAATATATGTTCATCTCTAGAAATGATAATGATTCTACTACCGGCACCTAACCATTCACGACGCACACCAATTTTTTCTAGTTGTTCAACTTGACCAACATTATCAAGAATGATAAGGGCCCTTTGCCGACATAGCCTATGTCGTATCAGATTAGTTGCAGCGTAATGATTGCATATCTGACGGTGCTCTTCTCCGAGAGTTTGGTCTAGAATTTGCTTTTGTGCACCAAGTGGACCATCATGTAATCTATAAATTTTACTCACATCATCAATAAAACAACATGCACCAAATTGTTGAGAGATTCTATCATATAAAACAGTAGCAAGACTTGACTTCCCTATTCCTCCCATCCCACAAATTCCTATCACATGAACTTCATCAACTGAGTCCAAAAGTAAAAGCTTTTCTAATTCTTGGATAGGAGAATCCACTCCAACTAAATCTTTTGAAACAGATGAAGATTTGCAATCCAATATATTAATTATCTTTTGAACAATCTTTTTAGTCTCTACAGATTGTGGCCTGAAAGTTGATACACATAAGTGACAGCAAATCATGACATACACAGTAAACGAAATAGCATATGTTTTACTTACTTATGACGTAGATCCCATCCAGAGAGATTTGCAACCTGTGTTAGAGCTTCTCGCCATCTTGATACCATCTGGGAGTCATGTTGGGATCTGTGTTCATGTTTGGAAAAGGCTTCAGCATAAATCCCTCTTTGATGTCTGACGTCTGAAGGATCAACATCATAGAAAACAGGAAGAATATGTTTTCCAGACACTTGAACGCATTCACATATACTTTCCAATTCTTGCAAGCACCAAGTTGAGGAGGCATAGTTCCTTGAGAAGACGACAACATAAATGTGAGAGTGTTGGATTGCATGGAGGAGCTCGGGTCTAATGGATTCACCTTTTGGAAGATTATTGTCATCTCTAAATGCGAAAATTCCTTTTGTTTGGAGGGCGTCAAAAAGAAAATCGGTAAAATTGTAGCGAGTGTCTTCACCTCTGAAGCTCACAAACACATCATAGTTATTTCTTAGAGCTAAAGTTGAAGAGTTTCTGCTACTGCTAGCCATCGGAATAACCTAAGTTTTTAGAGGATAGATTGTGAATTTTAATACTTGAACTGAAACAAGCATACAGTGAGTGGATAGTAATGAACAAGCGTTGTTGAAATTTCAAAGATTTTCTTCAATCCTACTCCACTTAAATTGGAATGTTATCTAGATTCCATTTTGAAGAGATAAATATATGTAAATTGTTTTTTATTTCAACTCTTTCATATAAGAAAAATTATATCTATGGAAAACACATTTCTACCCATTTCTCATTTTGTTCCACATATACAAAATGCTGGTTTTTTAGTCTTTATACACCTATGACATCACTTTTATTATTAAAATAATGTTTTACCATTTTCTCTTCTATCAATGTTTACTTTAATTTGAATTTCAAAGAAGAGCTATTTTAGGGTTTAAGATGTTGTGGACACTGAACATCATACGAAGGAAACTTCCTTCTCCTCTTCAACGGCGGCTAACCCTTCTCTCTCCGAAGGCTTTTCGTTTCGTCTCTCTTCTCTTCCGATTCATCTTCCATTTTCCGTCTTCGCATGCGATGATGATTCTCTCTTTTCCGGCGAGAGACTCTCCCTTGCGCCGCTCCAAACCCCTCCGTCTCAAACCTCTCGCTCGATCTCTTCTTCCGCTTCAACTAAATCTATTTGGAAGAACACGTCGAAGGTGTTGAATGTTGGTGAAGAAACTTTCGCGTCGGTGTTTAAGCGGTGAAGTTGACGAATGCGTTTTGGCATCTGTTGCAGAGTCCAGTTGTGTTATTGTTGGTTCAGATGCGGATTTGAATGTTTGCTGATGGTGTTGTTGTTTGTTGAACGTGATGATGAACAGTTCTGATGGAGGGCTGAGTGGTTCATGATTTTAACCTTTTTGGTGAGATCGTTTCAAACCTATTCTCTTTTAATCTCTCTTCTTCTATCTCTTTACTTTCGAAAGGGTTTGATGTATTTGGAATAATTTTGCAAATATCGTTGTTTGCATCCTATATTTTCATAGCTTCCGACCCGCTCCTTTAAAATTTGATAACCTTTTGAAGTCCTCACATTAGCTCTACCGCAAGAAAATAATATATTAGTTTGTAAGCTAATAAACTCTGAATTCTAACAACAATTTCTATTAGCTTTATAATATTACATAATATAATTAGCAATGAAATATGTTAATGGTAATATTATAAAGCTAATAGAAACTTGTTGTTAGTATTCAGAAACTCAACGGTGCTATGAAGAAAAGACGTCGTCGTCATGCTTAATAATAATATAACATAATCAAGTATAAATAACATATCAATTACCAAGTAAGAAGACACCATCAGAATTGGAAAAAAAGAATTGGGAAAAAGGATTCAAGGTAGAGTGATTAATGGAGGTAGAGAGACACATGGAAAAAAATTGGGAACGCAGGAATTTCGATTATGAGAAGAGAGAGATAAAGTTGAATTTGATGAGAATGACACATGACTCAATTAAGTGGTGATTTAATCTCAACTCTTTATTTTAATCCAACGGCTGTAATTTATTCTCATATTCTCACACATATATATATATATATATACATATATATATATATATATATATACATATATATATATATATATACATATATATATATATATATACATATATATATATATATACATATATATATATACATATATATATATATATATATATGATCTTTACAAGCAGAACAGATTGCCAGCAACGATGAGGCTTGAACTTCTGGACGGTTGAGAGAAAAAAGGTGGTTGTACCTGCAAGACACTCCGATGCCAAAGTAAGTGTTTGGACAACAATGTACAACAGAAAAGTGAGAGAATTTGGGTTGAAAAATGGTTACCTTGCCCTCTGGGGTCAGATGGCTATTTATGGGAGAGTTCTGTAACGGTCAAGTCCACTTTTTTTGGGATCTATGCGTGAATAGAGGCCAGAAGACACGGGAAGCTAGCAGACGCTGAGCACTTGGCTTCAGCGTGCTCGACCCTAACTTGTTGTATGCTAAGAACGTATTGGAAGCTTGCTGCCGCATGTTTGGGCCAGGACGCGTTGGGCCAACAGAGTGGATTGGACCAATTTCGGATAATTGGGCCGGTCCGGAACAGGATCCCCCCAAGTCGTTGCTTCCGGCCGTGGAAGTGACGACTTTAAGGAAGCTGGGCAGAGGAGCTCTGCCGAGGAGGAGGACCTGGTGCCTCCGGTCGGGACAAGAACGCACGGGGAGAGGGACGGTTAGATCGGGAGCTTGGAGGCATGTCGCTTGGGAGTCATCTGTTCGAGATACGTGTCTCATTTAATGCGTAATGATGACTAGTCTAGCCGTAGGCTCCTAGGGTTAATGATGATTCTTCCACTCACAGAGGTCACGTGCGGTGCGTGTGACGTTTCTAGGCCCCTATAAGTACTTCGAACTGTCTTCTTTTTCAAACTTTTCAAGCTTGTTCCCTGTGCGTTTCTTCTTCCGTTGCTGACCACGCCTTCCGTCGTGACAATTCATCAGCTACAGTTGTCATCTTCATTAGAATCTTAATCGTAAGTTCACACCTTCGTCTCCTTTTGTTCCCTGTTTTTCCTTTTGACTGTCTAGAGTTGTATGGAATGCGGTTAGGGTAGGTTTTTAGCGTGACTTTAGATGCAAGTTCTGGGGTTTGTTGGTGGTTGACGGTGGAGAAGACTGGTTTCTCCGCCGTTAACGATTGCGAATAGTAGGCTATTTGTTGTGAACTTAGCTTCTGCTTCACTAATCTTTAGGGATTATGTGTTTCCCTTAGTGCCTTTTTATATTTGTCTCTGGAAGTGTTGCCCTAGGGGCTATGTGTACGTTTAGCCTGGGTTAGCGTGAGTGGCAGTTTGCTTGACGACTGATTCTTCGGGGAAGGGCATGGTCAGGGATCTTTCGTCCTTTGATTGTTTGTGCGCCCTTTCACTTTGAATAGTGGTGGTAGAATGGATTTGATTGTACTGTCAAATTCACTATTCTCCCCTACTTTTCAGGTGATTATGGCCGATCAAGGACGTCCTTCAACTTCGGGATTGTCGTCAGCGACGCCTCCGACCCAACGAGGGGTGTCCCCAGATTCTTGGGTGCTGAATGAGGTGCTCGAGTCTGAGAGCCACTTTGTTGAGGACCTGTCGGATATCTGCTTGGCGGTCGGGGGATGTGAACAAGAACAGATGGACCGTAGTTATCCCCAAGGAGGAGGACCGGGTGTGCGATGTGTATGCTCCCGACCAGATTCCCATGTACGAGGTGGTATTTTGGGAGATGGGCTTTCGGGTGCCTTTTACCGACTTTCAAATCGTTGTTCAATTATCTGGAACTGGCGTCCGGTTAGCTTCACCCTAATGTGATCGCCTTCATCCAGGCGTTCGAGCTGACTTGCTCCTTTTTGAAGATAGCAGCGACCAATCCGTTGTTTTTCTATTGCTTTTGCGTGCAACGGAAAGTTGCCCATGGTCGGTCTGGTTGTGTGTCTCTAAAACAGTTGAAGAAGATCTTCAAGTCGTACTCCGATTCCCTGAAGAATTACAAAACACGTTTCTACCTTATTCGTCCTTGTTCTAAGGAGGCTCGTGACTCTGTTTTTTCTCGGGAACCGACCTTGGACGTGCATGGCCGTCCGGTCCTCAACGATATAAGGGAGCCTGTTACTGATCGAAAATCGAAGTTTAGGTTTTTTTGGTCGCGTGACCATTTTGCTTATGGTACCGACCAATACATTACCAGGGCCGGGGATCTTGATGTGGATGGACGGAATGCTTTTGCCGTTCTTCAGGAATTTGTGTGGGGCCTTCCTCTGGTCACGAAGTTGGACCCAACGGGGAGGCCTATGGTTGACGATGACGGAGAGCCAGTATTGGAGCCCCGTCTCATTAATATCAAAGATCTGCTGGCGAGTGGCACGGACGAGGGCGCTTTCGCTTACCTCAGTATCTAGCCGTTGTTGTTTTTTCTTTTTTTTATTTATGTTTCTGTCCGTTATAACGAGCTAACCCTTACGTGTTTGTTTGTCAGGATCCATAGACCGGGCACGTCATGACAGGATGCTTAAGCATGCGAGCAAGTCTAACCCTTCTGCTCGCTTTCTGTTTTATGCTTTGCATTATTATATAGTTTAGCATTTCAGTTTACCTCGTTTTCTAGAATTCGGGCGCATGCGTTTGACTTCTTGGGCAGCGTGCGCGTTGTTTCCAAGGGTTCTGTAGCTATTTAATGCTTCTGTTATTCCCTATGCTTCTTTTGCCTCTTTATTCCCTTTTCTTTTTCTATAAAAGGGGGTCCCTTAGGCCTCTTCCTCTCAATTTTCTGCAGAAATGGGAGGCGTCGAAGGGAATAAGGTTTCCAAGGTTTCTTGCTCCCGTGGAGTCAAGGAAGCGAAGAAGAAGAAGAAGGTCTCTGCTGGGTCCACTTCGCGCTCTCAAGGGGTTCGTGATTCGAACGCGCGGGCTCAATCCTCGGGTGTGAGGGTTGTGACCAATGCTGATGGTTCTGAGACGGAGTGGGATAAAGACTGGTTCCAGTATCTCCATTCGAAGGAGTTTGCGCGCCGGGGTGAATGATGTATTTTCATTTGTTTTTTGTTTTTTCTTGGACTTTGTAATCTACTTAATTAATGAATAAAGTATTTTTTCATAGTTTTGTTAGTGTATTTGTTCGTAGGAGATTTGCTCGATAATAGTGTGTTGGTCTCCATGTGTGTGGAACTTTGGTCGACATCCAGGGACACGTTCCTGGAGGGGGTGAGTCGCATGCCTCTTTGTGTTGGGGTCCGAGTCTCATAGCGTGAACTATCCCTTCGCGAGTAGGGTGTTCTGCCGTCGTGGTACTTGCTTACGACGGGGTGCTCGACATTCGTGCCCCCCCGAAGGACAAGGAGTCCGCTCGATTAAGGGTGCGGGTTGTTGTAGTTTCATTCCATCATGAGGTGTTAGGCGTGTACCCGGGCCGCACCCGTGTTCCGAGCGTCTTTGGCTCCTAGCTGTAATACTTCTTGAGTTTTTCGGCGTTCCGATGTCGAGCGAGTACTTCTCCTTGTAGGTTTTCTAAGTAGTATGCCCCGTTTTCGGTCTTTGCTCAGACGCGATAGGGGCCTTGCCAGTTTGTGGCTAGCTTTCCTTAGCGAGAATCTTTGTGGTTTCTCTTGAGAACCAGATTGTCCACTTCAAATTCTCATTTGATGACTTTTGTGTCATATCTCAGAGCGATTTTTTGCTTGAGCGGTGCTTTGTGCAGAGCGGCACCTGTTCGGATCTCTTCGTCCAGATCGAGTTCTTCTCGGACGGCCTCCCTGTTTGTTTCCTCGTTGAGGGGTTCTTCAATACCTCTGGTGGGCACGTGTATCTCTACGGGGATTACGGCCTCTGTCCCATATGTGAGTCGAAAAGAGGTCTCCCCGGTTGTGGAATGGGGGATGGTTCGGTAGGCCCAGAGGAAGCTGTGGAGTTCCTCGACCCACCCTTTTTTGACCTCGTCCAATCTCCTTTTAAGGCCCCTTAGAATCACTCTGTTGGCGGCTTCTGCCTGTCTGTTTGTCTGGGGATGTTCGACAGATGCAAAGTGTTATTTCGTTCCCAACTTTCTGACAAACTCCTGGAAGTGTCTGTCGGTGAATTGGGTGTCATTGTCAGTGATGATGGCCAGGGGTACTCCAAAGCGGGCCTGAATGTTTCTTTTGTAGAAACGCAGTACGTTCAGGGATGTGATTTTGGCCAATGGTTCTGCCTCGATCCATTTGGTAAAGTAATCGACAGCGACTATGAGGTACTTGTTTTAGTAGGTTCTGGTGATGAATGGTCCGAGGAGGTCCATGCCCCACCATGCAAACGGCCAGGGGGATGATAAGGACTTAAGCTCATTGGGGGCGCGATGTGCATGTCCCTGAAACGCTGGCATTTGTCACATCTCTTTACGTATTCTTTGGCATCGTGCTGTATGGTAGGCCAGTAGTATCCTGCCCATAATGCTTTCCTAGCGAGGGATCTCCTTCCCAGGTGCTGGGAGTTGATTCCTTCGTGTATTTCTCGAAGCACGTGAGGGGCCGTGCCCTCGTCAACACATTTGAGAGGGGGATGGAGAACCCTCGTCGATATAATCAATTTTTTACCAGGATGTACGAGCAAGTCCTTCTTCTTATTATGGCGGCTTCCTTAGGATCATCTGGCAGGAGTTCGTTCGTCAAATATTTGTATACTGGGGTCATCCAGCACGACGCGTCTTCGATCGTGTTTATGTGTATTATTCCAATCGGAGATTCGGTGTAGGGTCTGGGTAATATTTCCTAGATCACGGATTTGTTGCCGCCCTTCTTCCTTGTGCTGGCCAATTTTGATAGAACATCTGCCCAGGCATTATGCTCCCGTGGAATATGTCTTACATTGGCATTTTTGAACCGGGCCATCCTTTTACGCATGAGGCTTAGGTATTCAGCAAGATGGTCGTTTTTAACTTGATATTCACCCGAGATATGGGATGCTACCAGCTGGGAGTCGGTGAACACTTCGATCTCCTCGGCTTCGAGGTCGTTGGCGAGGCGCAATCCTGCGAGAAGTGCCTCGTATTCTGCCTGGTTGTTGGAGGTGGGAAAGGATAGGGAGAGTGATACTTCTATCAGAATCCCTTCTCCATTTTCTAAGATAATACCTGCCCCGCTTCCAGACGGGCTCGAGGCTCTGTCCACATACAAAGTCCACTTTTTGGCGTCACAGGCTGACGCTTCGGGGAAAGCCATCTCGGCCACGTAGTCCGCTAGAACTTGTGCTTTCAGAGCTTTCCTCCCTTCATACCTTATGTCGAATTCTGAAAATTCTAGCGATCAGCGGAGCATCCTTTCAGCCATATCGGGACGTCTGAGCAATTGTTTTATAGGTTGCTCGGTACGTACGACTATGGTGTGTGCTAGGAAGTAGTGCCTCAATCTCTTGGCCGCATTGATTAACGCGAGGGCGAATTTCTCGATCTGTTGGTATCTGACCTCGGGACCTTGGAGTGTTTTGCTTGTGAAATAGATGGGTCTCTGTCCTTTTGGGGTTTCTCGGATAAGAGCGGCGCTGGCCGCTTTGGTGGCGACGGCTAGGTATAGGTAAAGGATTTCCTCGACGTCAGGCCTTGAGAGGACATGCGGGCGCGAGATAACTTGTTTGAGATGGGAGAGGGCGCGCTCACATTCGTCTGTCCATTCGAACGCAGATTCCTTTCGTAGAAGCTTGAAGAGGGGGAGAGCGTGATGGGCGGACTTGGCCTCGAATCTGGACAGAGACGTGAGCATTTAGTTCAAGGATTGGATAGATTTTTTTGAGTTTGGTGTAGGGAAGTTCGAGAAAGCCCTGCATTTATCCGAGTTCGCTTCAATCCCTCTTTCTGTTAAGTAGAAACCGAGGAATTTACCAGCTCGGACTCCGAATGTGCATTTTTCGGGGTTAAATCTCATTTTGCACTTCCGGGGCTGTTCGAAGACTTTTTTGAGATGGAGTGCGTGATCGGTTTCCTCTTGGGATTTGACGATCATGTCATCCATGTATATTTTGAGCATATCGCCAATTTCTGTCCGGAATACTTTGTTCATCATTCGCTGATACGTCGCTCCAGCGTTCTTTAGGCCGAAGGGCATTACGTTGTAGTAATAGTTGCCCGATTCGATCATGAAAGCCGTATATTTCTTGTCCGTTTTAGACATGGGTATTTGGTTGTACCCAGAATACGCGTTCATAAATGATAGTAATTTAAAACCGGCAGAATTATCTACTAATTTATCTATGTTCGGTAAAGGATAAGCTTCTTTTGGGCAAGCCGTATTAAGATCGGTGTAGTCAATGCACATGCGCCATTTTCCATTGGATTTTTTCACAAGTACAACGTTGGAGAGACAAGTAGTATACTTGGCTTCCGATATGAATTTAGCCTCTAAGAGGTCCCTAACAGCTAATTCGATGGCGACCGTCTTCTCTGGGGACTGCTTTCTTCTCCTCTGAGCGACGACTTTATAGGTCGGATAGATTGTCAGGTAATGGCAAGCTACTTCTGGATCGAGGCTGGGCATTTCGATTGCGCTCCAGGCAAAGAGGTCGGCATTCTCCCGGAGGCAGGCTTTGAGTTGTTTTCTGGCCAGCTCGGGCAGATCCGTCCCGATCTTGACTCCCTTGGTCGGATCTTCCCCGAGAACTATCACCTCAAAATCTCCGTCCGGAATAGGTCGTAGGCCTTCCTATGGTTTCTTCGCATCTTCTTTCCCCTTGGATTCTTTACGAAAACGACTTTCTAGGTCGACAGTATCGATGCGCGACATTGGCTTGTTGGGCTCAGGGCCCGCGTTGATCGTTGCTTTGTCTTGGAGTTGAGAGGCTGTTTTTATCGAGTTGAGGCCTTTGGCGGATGCTTCGAAACATCTCCTGGCCGCTTCGATGTCTCCGTGGAGCGTGGCTACTTTCCCCTTAGCTGTGTAATACTTGAGTTTTAGGTGAACGGTCGAGGGGACGACAATTAATTCAACTAGCGTGGGTCGTCCCAAGATGCATTGGTAGATTGAAGGGCAACCAATGACCAGGAACTGGACTTTGACGGCCCTTGCACTTTCTGCTGACCCAACCGAGACAATGAGTTCGACGAATCCCTACAGTCTCGTCACGGTGCCATTGAAGCCTTGTAGGTCGGAGCCTACGTAGGGCGTGAGGTGGCGGTCGTCAAGCTGTAACGTTTTGAACAGCTGGGAGTACATAATGTCTACTGAACTCCCTTGGTCGACCAAAATTCGGCGCACGTCAAAGTGGGCCATCTGAGCCCGAATGAGGAGAGGGATGGTGGCGTTGGGGGCACTGCCTGGCAGTTCTTCCCGATAGAATGCAATAGGGAAGGAGCCGCCCTTGGCGAGGTCGAGAGTAGCGACTTTGCTCGAGTTTGCTGAAATTAGCCCCGGAGATGACCATGGCTGAAGGGAAGAACTCCCATGGGCTGTGAGAAGAGAGGGGGGAGGACATTCTCGCCCAGTTGGGAAGGTAAAAGTTCTCTGGTCGGGTGATACTCATGGCCACTTGCATGGCAGACGTATCCTCTGCAGGCTTTTCCTCGACGACCGGTTTGACTTCCTGGGCAGCCTCTTGTTTCTTTGCTTATTGTTTTAGGTGTCCCTCCCCGACGGCTTTGAGGAAAAATGCGTCCAAAGTGTCCGGCGTTTCGATTTCGACGGCTTTGGCGAAATCTGAACGTGGTCGGAGGCCCCGTTCGAGCAAGAAATTTTTCATGTGGGCTGTTGTGGATACCTGCACGGCCTCTTTGTTGAACCTCTCTAAGTAGGCTCGGAGTGATTCGTCCTTCCCCTGGATGATGGCCTCCAGGGAGGCTTCCGATTTTGGATGCCCGCGGGAAGCCGTGAAATGTCGGGAGAAAAGCTTTCTGAGCCCTTTCCATGACGTGATGGACTCGTCGGGAAGACCCTTGTACCATGTCACGACTCCTTTGCGCAGCGTGGTCGGGAATAATCGGCATTTGATTGCGCCCGGTACTCCTCTGTAATCTAGGAGGGCGTCAATGTTCTCGATGTGTTCGTCAGGGTCCGTCGTCCTGTCGTATGTGCCCAATGGTGGGGGATTTTCGAGACCAACCGGCAGAGGCGCTTCCAAGATGGCGTGGGATATAGGACCCCAGCGTTCTTCTTCCTCGTCACTGAGGATGGGTGTGACGGACCGGCTACGGCTTCGCATGTAACATCTGTGACTATCGTCGTGCCTCCCGAGGGGTGACTTAGACCTTCTCCTTGACTGGGGAGATGATGAGCGGTGTCATGAGCGATGGTCGTCGCGACCTTTCTTAGACATGGAACTTGGGCGCTCCTTCGGGGAGGGGTAGCAATGGTGTTTCTTGGTCGTGGCCTCGCGTTGTGAGCGAAGTTTGTGGCCGGGAGAAGTTTTGGAACGTCGTTTATGTTCCAATGCTCCAATTTGATCGTTCTGCTGTTGGATTAGGGCATTTATCTGCGCAAGGGCGGCCAAGACAACAGCCATGGTCTGATCCGGGGGATTCGGACCCTTGGTCGCAAAAAGGTTTTCGGGACCCATTTCGTGGTGGTCTTTGCCACTGGTTTCTCCGTGGTGATGGGTGGCGTTATTGCGGATATCTTCCGGGGAGAGGGAAGCTGTGAGACTGTCCCGAGGATGTATAACAGTGTTGTTGGGTGGAGGAACGACGAGGGTGATGTCGTTTTTGTTGATTATTGTTGCGTCCGGAGAAGAGAAGTCTTTGCTGTTGCCAGCCATGGATGATATTTGAATGAGAGCTTTGGCTTCCGAGTTCTTGCAGATGCAAGAAAAAATCAAGAAATGCAAGAAAAATAAACGGGGGAGCTAGCGATTTCCCACACACGGCGCCACTGATCTTTACGAGCAGAACAGATGGCCAACAACGATGAGGCTTGAACTTCTAGACGGTTGAGAGAAAAAAAGTGGTTGTACCTGCAAGGCACTCCGATGCCAAAGTAAGTGTTTCGACAACAATGTACAACAGAAAAGTGAGAGAATTTGGGTTGAAAAATGGTTACCTTGCCCTCTGGAGTCAGAGGGCTATTTATGGGAGAGTTCTGTAACGGTCAAGCCCACTTTTTTGGGGATCTACGCGTGAATAGCGGCCAGAAGACACGGGAAGCTAGCAGTCGTCGAGCACTTGGCTTCAGCGTGCTCGGCCCTAACTTGTTGTATGCTCGGAATGTATTGGAAGCTTGTTGCCGCGTGTTTGAGCCAGGACGTGTTGGGCCAACAGAGTGGATTGAGCCAATTTCGGATAATTGGGTCGGTCCGGAAATATATATATATATATATATATATATGCCTCCTAGACCAAGGTGTTATCATGGGCACAATCTATTGGGCGACATCATGATTTGTTGTCGTTAATGTCCGTTCTCCGTTGTGATATAGCAAATGGACTTAAAGGAATGAAATATAAATTGATTATGGGTTGTGAGAGGGGAGTAAACTATAAGAACCAAAATTTCTCTAAAGGCACTTTTAGTAGAAAAATCAAATGTTTATTTATGTTGAGATTTGTGCTAAGCAGTAGCGGTTGGAAGATAACAGTTAGATGTGGTATTTACAAACATGAACTAGCTAAGAATTGAGTGGGTCATGACATATTAGGTCGTTTCAAGCCTCATGAAAGACAATTTGTGAATGAAATGACAAAGTAGAACATGAGGTTGAGGTTCGTAGTTATTGCTTTGAAAGATAGAGATCCTAATAACCTGGCGAGTACAACACATGTATATAAGGCAAGATCTACATATCGGTATACCATCAGAGGTTCATTCATGGAATTGCAATCAATATCTGTTGAAACTAACTCATGATGAAAAATACATGTGTTGGACTAGAAAAATAGAGGAATCAAATTTTATTGTTGATATATTTTGGACATATCTTGAGTCTGTGAAATTGTTGAACATATTTCATTTGATGTTGATTTTTTTACTGTACATACAAAACCAATAGGTATTGACTCCAACTACTTGAGATCGTTGGCGTTACGGAAGTTGACATTTTTATTTGGATAGTAATGAACAAGCATTGTTGAGTTTTTTATCGGAATGTTATATAGATTCTATTTTGAAGAGATAAATATATGTTACTGTTTTTTATTTCGACTCTTTCATTTCTGTCATGGACTTCCAAAAATTTCAAAATACTTCTTTAAAAATGTCCTTCCCATTATTTACTCTCTTTCAAATTAATATTTGGCTAAAAAATATCAATCTAAAAAATTAATAAAAAAATGAAACATTTAATAGTATATTTAAAAAATCTAGTATAACTTTTACTAATAATTACTAAAATCTCACATTTTATCGGAATTTAAAAAAGGACAAAACTTAGGTACAAGTTTTTAGATGTGGTTCTTATTATTTCTCAATGAAAATATGATAAGTATATAATTTTCTTTTACGCATATCTAAATTTCTCCTATTTTAACTCACTAAATGAGATTTAAGTATATTTGTCATATTTTCATTAGAAAATAGTAAGAATCACACCTAAAAAATTGTACCTAAGTTTTGTCATTTAAAAATTTTGGTATAATAGTTTACTAATTTCTTTACAAAATCTGGTACAGTGCAAATAGCCCAGGGGTGTTCATTGGTTCGGGTAAATCCGAACCAAACCAGAATCCAAACCAAACCATAGTATTTGGGTTGGATATTTTTTTAGTTCGGGCAAGAACCGAACCAAACCAATGAAATTCAATGACAATTGATTCGGGCATTGGATTTTCAATTTTCTACCCGCAAACCATAGTTATCAATAGCTGCCGCTATCGGCGCTATCCCGGAATATCGGCCCAAAGTGGTTACCCTCCGCTATTTGATGTTTAGCGGCCTCTATTTGATGTCTACTGAGTAGAGGGAGCATGGCGCTTCCCATATTTACCCTTCAAAAGAATAAATCTGGTTTGATTATATATCTCTTTTTCATTACCTATGTTTGTTTTAAGCAATAGTCATTTAATAACTCTATTCCTCTTCTTTGTTTTGTTCTAAAAAATAGTCAAATCGCGGTTATCTCGCTATTCCATTTTTGGGGTCGGTCGCTCCTCTATCTTGGATTAATAGCTCCGTCGCAAACCCAATTCAAATTAATCATAATTAATTATCATGAAAATTACTACCAAGCGTTCAGCTTCAAGATGTAAAAAAATAAAATATTGTTAGCTGAAGATTTCGTTTGGGAAGAATATCCTTCGAAGGTTCGAGATTCGAAGGAAGATGGTTACTGATGACCATCTTTGAAGATAAAAATGGCTACTGATGGCCATGCTTCGAGAATGATGTTTAAGTTGGAAAGAAGATAGTGAGCGCTGAAGCTAATTCGAACATGATTGTCTTTGGGACTTAAAAGTTTTTACGAAATATGTAAAGTACTGAAGCTTAGCGTACTTTCGTGGCATTCCCGATTATGATTATGTTGTCACGCGTCGAAAGAGGATTCAGGCGGGATGATTTGAATTTCGAAGTAGTTTATATAACTGCACAAAGACAGATGGCATCCCAGGGATTCTCGTGAGTAACGTGGCATCAGATTAGCGTAGGACCGTTAGGGTCGAATTTAGTATAAATAAGGGTATTAATGTTAGGATTCCGTGTGTTCATTTTGTACAAATCACTCACATATTGCTCAAGTATCAAGTG
Source organism: Vicia villosa (assembly GCF_029867415.1). NCBI lineage: Eukaryota > Viridiplantae > Streptophyta > Magnoliopsida > Fabales > Fabaceae > Vicia > Vicia villosa. Next base: position 127,332,006 of record NC_081184.1, on the reverse strand, counting down.
TTAAAGAGAACGAGTTCGCTGAGAAATGTACGCATGACACCAACACCATTTTAAATAAATGTGTATTTTCCTTTATTCAAGTATCTTTCGATATTACTGCATTTCGTTTATTTTCTGTCATTTACATTCCTGCACTCTTTATTTTCATTCTATCTAATTTCGAAACATTTAAGTTTCTGCACTTTAAGATTCTTGCACTTTACAGTTTTATTCATATTTTGTCTTTATCTTACCCTTCGCTGATGTTATATTTACGTGTATAACAAGGTGATTGCTAATCTTTATTTCTTTGATTAAGTATTTCTTATTTCGAGACAAATCATCCATAGACATGATTCAAACTATCACAAATAACAACCTTTTTGACTATGTCCTAGGATCAATCTAGTCGATCCTGCGAGTAACCAAATCATATTTATTATAGTTTGGAAGACTAGCGGTTGTTTACCGGAAATCACCGTAAACAAATTGGCACGCCCATTGGGACATTGTCAAGCAGATTGTTATTAATCGTTTGTTTTGTTTTGTTTAGAAAACATCAAGACCTTGTATGAACCTTAGGAACGGTAAATTAACCAACAGTGCACAACCGATTCCCAAGCAAAGGTACAACAAGAAAATGGTCGTTACGGCCAGTGCAGGGGGAGATCAAGATCCCCCACAAGGGTCAGGAACAGTAGCGGCAAATTCTACGCATGTTTCGACTTCTACTCAAGGAGCGCAGGATATACCGGGTTCGACTGGATCACAACCCATGGGTAGTTCCCAGGCTATGCCTGAAAATAATACAGGAACGATAGGGACTATTCCAGTTTCAGTATCGACTACCGCGCCTCCATTTACAAGCGCAAGCGAAATGCCACTTTCCTCGACAAATGCTGCAAATCATTTATTTACCCCAGGACCATCATCCGCGTTCGAATGGAGACCAAACAATCCATATGGAATGCCATATTCATACGTGACAGGTACACGAGGAGCAGGACCTACATATACTACGACTAACCCAACGGCGTTTTCGCCGAATGTCGGTTCGATAGGTCGAAGCGCACACAACACTGGCTTCTCTGCCCAAATACCAAATTTTACCACAAACAATCAAGCAGCATTTCGACAAGAGATGGATGCAAGTAACCATGATATGTTAGGGATCCTGGCTAAAGAATTGGCGTCAATTTTGAATCCATTAGCAACAAATATTGCCAGTACTAATCGGGAAAATGTGGAAACTTTCCAAAAGATATCATCTCAAATGAATCGAATGGCAGATTTCATGGGAGTTCCACCACCTAAGCGAAAGAAAAACCAACCCTCATATCGAGAGGGAGACCCTATTCTGGAACGCAAGCAAAATGCGGTTCCCCCGCATAGGACAACCGCTGATGACGTAGTTCCCCCACAAAGAACAGCAACAATCGAAAGGAACCGAGTAATAGATTTAGAGACTCCAAATTAAAGAGATGTTCCCGCACAGCAGGAGTTCGAGGAAGAGAGACCCAGATTAAGGGTAGTGGGTAGGAACGAACACCCAGACGAAGTGGTTCAGAGAGTCAGGAGAGAAAATCTGGCTACAGAAAACAACCTAACTGCCATGATAGAGAGAGTTATGGCCAATAATGGCCTCAATACTGGACTTCGACGTCCAAATTATACATCCCCATAGCAGATTATATTATGCAAACAGAATTACCAAGAGAGACTAAAGTACCCAAATTCACAAAGTTTTCAGGGGACACTAATGAATCAACCGTGGAACACATTGCCAGATATCTGACAGAAGCAGGAGATTTAGCAGGAAACGAAGATTTGAGAATTAAATACTTCCCTAGTTCGCTAACAAAAAATGCTTTTGTTTGGTTCACTACCTTACCCCCAAATTCGATAGATGCTTGGGCACACTTGGAAAGATTATTCCATGAACAATTCTACATGAGTCAAACCAAGATAAATCTGAAAGAATTGGCTAGCATCAAGAGGAAGTTCACAGAGCCTATAGATGATTACCTAAATAGGTTCCGTCTGTTGAAGTCAAGATGTTTCACGACTGTCCTAGAGCATGAACTAGTCGAAATGGCTGCCGGTGGTTTAGATTATTCAATTAGAAAGAAACTGGATACTCAATACCTAAGGGACATGGCCCAGTTGGCAGACAGGGTTCGACAAGTCGAACGTCTAAAAGCAGAAAAGGCTAGAGCAAACAAGAGTTACAAGAAAGAAAGGGTAGCGTACGTCGAAGCTGAGGACGTTGACAGCGAATCTTTCGAAGATTCATACAGCGTAGAGGAGGTCGAAATAGATCTAGCTGAACTAAAAGAAGCACCGCCTTATGCTTGCAAATTACTCACCCCTGCCAATGGAAAAAATCCAGTAGAGAATGATAAGAGCGATAAATTTCCTAAGAAAACTTATACATTTGATGTCACTAAATGTGACGAAATATTTGACTTACTAGTGAAAGATGGCCAAATGATAGTGCCTCCTAATTCCAAAATTCCTCCGTTAGAACAACGGAAGAAGAGAGGCTTTTGTAAATATCATGGTTTTTTAGGCCATAAAACCTCACAATGTTTTCTTTTCAGGGATCTAATTCAGAATGCTATCAGGGATGGACGTTTGAAATTCGCTGATAAGGCCAAGAGTCACATGAAGGTCGACACAAACCCCTTGAACATTGCTGACACTAACTTGTGTGAACCACTTGATGTCAACACGGTAAAGGTGTCTGAAGTCGAAGTTGCTGAACCAGAAATGATATCAACTGGGAAGCAGGCTACTAAAAGCCTAAATGACAATACAGTCTTCAATACTGATGTTGAAGAGTCCTCCAATGCAGAAATGACTGAAGATTCGAAAGTGAAAGCCAGTGAGGCCACTAAAGACCTCAGGGCAAAACTTCAGCAAATTCAGATTTCTGAAGCCCCTCCAGCAGTTGTTAACATGGTCAATGTTAGACGACCTTTGTCTGAAATAGACGAATTGGAAAACTGGTTGACAAGGCAAAAGGGAAATATTGAAATTCCACCAAGAGGGGAAATCTTGAAAGACTATCTCTGGAATTGCCATGAAAAGAATGGCGGAAAACAATGGATGTGTCCAAGGTGTTCGATCATGCTGAATCGAAGGGTCCAGGCTAACTTCGAAAAGATCCTACGAGAAAGATTGGAACAACCATGGAGAGGAGGAAACCCTTTGCTAAAGGTATACCCAAAGATAGAAGAAAGCTTGGTAGGTTTCCTGGTCAAATGCCACAGGGAAAACACCGAGATCGCGTTGTGTCCCAGATGCGGAGCAGTCTATGACGAAATGCTGGCACGGTCTTTCGAGAGGGTATATTGCTATCGAGAAACTCAGGGACTTCGTCCCAACCTGTGTGGTTACGATATATGGACTCCATAGAAGAGACCTGACAGTCCACACCCTAGAGCTCGAAGGGTCACATTCAAAGTCCATGCAGACGTACCCAGGGACAGATGGGTGCAAGCTGGTGCGAGGACCAACAAATGGCGAAGTTGGGACCAAGGGGGAAGAACTGCAATGGCGTATAGGAAACAATTCCAAACCTCAAATCGAGAGATGTACAGGTTGGAGAACTACAAAGGCAAAAATCCTATGTCCAGATCCTAATGGAGAAGGCACCAGAGGATGAAGAAGGCTCAAAGAGAATACAAACCAAGGGAGACCGGAGAATCTAGTAGCAACCAAGTCCCAACCCAGGGGGCAAGGTCAAGTAAGCCTCCAATGGAACGCAAGCTGTTCGATTCTGAAAATGAGAAAGAAGAGGAAAAGATGAATTCCAGCCCTTGGAAAGAGGATGATAGAATGACAAATGATTTCGACTCTGATGGGTGTAATACGGTGAACTGACTTTTTATCGATCGAAATGTCGCGGTACGCAAGAGTCGCCACTGACTTTTATTTTATCCAAATATCGGAAAGGCTAAAAGAACAGGAAAATACCTTTTAAAAAGATTTTGAGTTCGGGGGGTAAATTATGCAAAGGGAAGGTTTAAAAGGCACCCTTTGCATCCATGGTTTTCCATGGGCTCTTAATTTGCTTTGCTCTTTTTGTTTCAGAAATGTAGAAGAAGTGAATATGGACTTTAGCTCGTAAATGAGCGTAGCCATATTGAAGAATTATGAGAAAGAATATTGAAAATGTTTTAGAGCAAGGCAAAGCAATTAAGGGCAATTTACCTTATAATTTTGAGAATCTGTTCTTTTAGCCTTTCAGGGTGAAAGGGTTTATCCTTGTCATAAGAGGGCAGGAAGCCTTTCATTTGGAGGTTAAAGGGTCGTCGTAGTGTCGTTCGCCATAAGACTGACCCATGCCATAGAGAGGCAGGTAGTCTGAGGGAAGGACCAGAATAGCCTTTTTCGTAGGCAGCCAGAGGATACCTTAGCCTTTTTCGTAGGCAACTTTCGAGGGTCGAGATCATGCATATCGAAGGCAGCATCATTAGGGACCATGATCTTAATCGAGGCAACTGGCTAAGGTATCCTCGTATTCGGGGGACTAGCTATTCTGCAAAATAACACAAGGCAACAGGCAACAGGCAACAGAGAGGTTACCCCAAAGGTGTGCGTGGGTGCATCAATCACGTGATTAATTCGATTAAATTATCTTATAATTAGTGAGGCTAATTCAATTTAAGGTTGCACTCCCTAAATTACTAACCACGCAGATAATATAAGGCAAAAACAATAGCAATATAGGGGAGGGGACAATGAAACCAGCGGATCCCTAATAGGGTTTGACATAAGTAATAAAAGACAAGAAATATCAGGGTTTAGGGTTACCAGTACTCGTAGCTTTGGCAGTCGACAAACCCTGAAAATTGGAAAAGAAAGAATAAACAAAGAAGGGGTGAGTGCATTATCGGTTCAGCCATAAACAAGGTTAACCCTAATCAACAAAAGTAAAAGTACGAGAAAAGGGTAAAAACACTTAGCTTCTATTGGAAGGTTGATGCGCAAAGGTTTGCCTCGTGTATGAAGCATTGACTCTGACCATCTGAGAATTGACAGAAGAAGCAAGCCGTGAGTGTATGGCTAATTCAAGGGCAATCAAATTTTAACCCTAATTTGATAAAAAACAAAATTAAAATAGAATGATTTTTTAAAACAAATACGAAGTAGGAATTAGCTTTTAATTTAATCTGATATGATTCATAGTCGGAGGTAGCCTCGAGGTTAACCTTGAAAAATGGGCAAAAATAGGCAAGATAGAAAAAGAAGTGAGTGCAAGAAGAGTCCATCGACTTTTGAGGATAACTTTAATTAAAGGAAACAAAATAGACTTTTAAAACAAATTAAATACTTAGCTTTGTGAAGGGTATGGCGCGTAGTCGGAAGGTGTCTTGACAAGTACCCTAAAAACGGCATGGAAAAGAAATATTCAGTGTAGGGCATGATCTTCGTAAACCCTGATTAGGGTACGAATTGAATAAAAAAACGTAAACGATTTAATCAATTATTGGTCTTGCGACCTAATTAATTAAATCGAGGAGAGAAGAATAAAATCACGCACAAAAGTATTTTTAGGATTTCTTGAAAATATAAGTAATTAAATATAAATTAAATAAGAAAATAAATGTATATAATAAAATAAATATATATGATAAATATTAACTATAGAAAAAAATTATTATAAACCAATAAAACAATATAGTAAATATTAACCAAATAAAGGTATAATTTTATTATTATTAAGAAAAAGAAAAGAATTAAAATGATATATATAAATAAATAAAAAGTAAGGATTAAAAAATAAAAAAATATAGAAAACTTAACGTTTTTGATCCTGTGCGGCGGTCCCATGAGTGTCCGTGATGGACTGGCGGCTGTGTGTCCTTGGATCTTGCCTTGATGAGATCTGAAGGACTTATGGCCGGAGGCGTATGATGGACGTGTAGAGGTGCGGCGCGCCTGATCTTGTAACAAACTTTCCCAAATAAAAATGGTAAAAATCATGGTCGAAGCCAAGAGTCGAACTGGCTCCCCCACGCTCAAGGATCACGCGCTTTGTCCAACCACTAGGCCATGGTTTATTTGCGATGGTTTTGACGGGCGTTCTTGATGCTTTTTGACCCAAGAATGATTGGGAGAGCTCCAAAATTCTTCAAGGAGTGTATAGCAATGCTTGAAACTCTCTGAATTCCCACCAATCCTTGAAACCGAATTGAGTCCTCTTTCTCAAAAATCAAGCTTTTTCCTGGTATTCTTGGATGCCACTCCTTGTAAAAAATCGACCCCTATTCTTCTGTGCTTTCTCAGTATATATAGCATAAACAATTAGGTTAATAATCTTCACATAAATCTCTTGAAATTATGGTGAAATATTTGATTGAATATTTGTATGCAAATCTTTCCAAAATTGAGTTCAATCTTCCATATCTCTCTCCAATATCTCTTGCAACGATTCATAATCAGAAATAAGATAATTGGATGCTTATAATTGATTGGAAAATAAAAGTCATGCATATCTTCTATATTTCTTATTATTTATTTAATTAAATTTTGAATTTAATTGAACAAATTTCAAAATAAAATAAATAAAAAATAATAGAAAATAGAGAATGGCATTATGGGCCTTGGATAAGTTCATGATTATTTTTCAAAACCAAAACTTAGGCCCATTTGTAAAAAAAAAACGTCAAATTTGTTCAAATTGACTTTTACGTATTTTCTCAATTCTTGTCAACTTCAACGAGTCATAATTCCCTCAATATTTATCATATGGAGATGTTCTAGGACTTTTTGAAAACCCCAAGATGTCCTCTACAAACCCCTTTGGAACATATTCTTCATTTGGAGATTTTATCTTGAGGATATGGCTCCTGGAAGAAAACGGATTTTTGCGAGCTTCTAGAAGGACCTGTAATGTTTTGGCTCATATCTCTTAGGTAGAAGCATTTCTTGACCTTGAGCCCAACATCAAAGTTGTAGAGAATGAAATTTCCTTGAGAATAGGCTTTAGTTGGGGAATTTTTTGATAAAGCATGAAAGAGATATGATTAGTCAAAGTTGGGTTGACTTTTGTTTAAAAACCCTGATTTAGAAACTTAAATTTTTGATGATTTTGGAGCTTTTGATTCACTGATTTTCCTTTGAATGAGCCAAACCCTAGTTTTAGAGTTTTGTATAGGAGAGTGTGTCTTGAAGCTTTGTGTTTTGATTTGAATTTGAATAGGAGAAATAGTATGGGCAAATTTTGGGGTATGACAATGGGGTATCGTCTATAAACCTCAACTGCAATGTCGTATCTGTACTCCCTCATGAATTTAATCAAGAACCTAAAGTTGAAGATTGTGAGGAAGCTGACGTCGAAGAGATGGCGAAACACAGACCTGTGTGTTACTATGTGCTGAACAATGGTGCAATTGAAGAGCAGAGTGCTTTCTTCGAAAGGCCTGATGAAGGTATGCGAAATCATCTGAAACCACTCTACATAAGGGCTAAAATTGAAAATGTTGGCATTAATAAAGTCCTAGTAGATGGAGGGGCAGTAGTGAACCTAATGCCCTAATACATGTTGAAGAGAATTGGTATGTTTGATACTGATATAAGGCCACATAACATGGTCTTGTCTAACTACGAAGGCAAAATAGGGCAAACCTTGGGAGTTGTCCAGGTAAATCTAATAGTGGGTTCAGTCACGAGACCAACTATGTTTATGGTCATACCAGCGAAAGCAAATTATAACCTCTTGCTCGGAAGGGAATGGATCCATGGAGTTGTTGCTGTGCCTTCGATAATGCATCAAAGGTTAACCATTTGGTGGGAAGATGGTATAGTAGAGAATATTGAAGGGGATCAGAGTTACTACATGGCTGAAGTTAATCAAGTTAATAAAACTAACTTCGATAGGAACTTGGCAAACATAGGACCTTGCCATGCTGCAGAAGATATATATACCCCAAACAAGAATGCATTGTACTATTTGTCTCTACACCCAAATGGGTTCCAATGGAATAGGGAAATAATGGACGGCCCAGAAGATACCGCGCCATTAGAGCATTATCCAACAATACGGCCAACAGGCTGGGATGATGATGTTGATGATGTCTGAGTCATCCTTCTTCGAAAAGATTTCGGCTTATGTAGCCGAGAACAAAAGAAAGACGGCCCTCAAAGCCGAATTATCAAACATGGTGGTTAATACAATTCCAAGAAAGGAAGAAACAACAGATTCTGGGATACATATGATCCCTCAATCCCTTGAAGATTCAGTTCAAGACGAGGAAATCTCAAGAGAAGAATCGAGTCAAAGGTTAGACGCAATCTACGATGAAGAACCTTTGGGATTCGAGAAGGACCCAATGGCATCAAATATAAAAATGTTAGCCCAAGATCCACTCGAAGAAGTAAATCTCGGAGACGAAGATCAAAAAAGGATAACATACATCAGTGCGAAATTAGAACCAGCGTTGAAATCAAGAGTCATCAAGTTGTTAAAAGAAAATAAAGATTGTTTCGCTTGGGACTATGACGAGATGCCTGGTTTAGGGAGAGACCTGGTGTCATACCCCAAAATTTGCCCATCATAGTTCAAAATATTTTGACTCATATGATCTTCAATTGTTCAAGAATCGGGCACACTCATTTATCTCCTAAACAATCAACCCACAACTAGGGTTTTGATCTTCTCAAAGCTCATAACTTGGACATGGTAAACTCAATTGAGATGAAACCAAAAGGGGTGTTTAAAGGACTCTTTGAGCTTTCTAAAAAGTATGGGAACACCTTCATATAATTAAAAATGAGGGAGATACGCATGGTACAAGTTGATCAATTTTCAATAAATGCATGAAGCCCTAAGTGAGGAATTTTGGTTTGTCAAGTAATGGGCCCATATTTTTGTGTTGGCCACGTGATTCCAAACTCCTAGGAGGCCCATAAGTCTATTTATATTTATTTTATGATTTTTTATTTCTTTTATTTTGAGTTTATTTATTTAAATTCAAATAAAACCAAATAAAATCATAAATTAAATAACAAAAGGTTTTGAGTTTAGTTTCATTCTTTTTCTCTCAATCTAAAATTATTTTAGGACCCATAATTTAACCTCACATAATTATTTTTTGATTTTATTCTTTTTATTTTGAGTTTATGCATTTAAATTCAAAATTAAATCAATAAAATCATAATTTAATTGGCAAAAATTATGTGATTGTTTTTATTGATCCTAATTGATTCAATAACACATGAAAGGCAAGATTGGAGAAAGATTGAACAAATTTAGTAAGGTTTCATATGATTTTCAATCAAATATTTTCCAAAAAATTTTCTCTCACTAATCTCTTGATTTAATTCCAATTCTTTTTTCCCTAATCCTCATCACTATATATATCTAACATATACAAACCCCAAGGGGACGAAAAATTGGAAGCAGCAGCTAGGGTTCTAGAGCTCACAAAGCTTTCATAACTAGGGCACAAGGTCTTTCAACTCACAGCGAGTTGCAGCCAAGTTCCAACGTTGCATTGCCTTCCTGGAAGTACAAGGAGCATTCCCAATCACTCTTGAAGCTATTCACGGGCCAGAACACGTGCAGCCAATTCCTTCGGTTTGTATACATTTTTTAAATTCGAAATCTCCTATTCACGTAATTTAAACGAATTTCAAGCATACATATATGTTCACATACATGCTTATAGTTATTTGAGGCCATCGTTTCAAGGTTCTAACGCACATACGATGAGTAGCCATGGTCAGGGCTCATGAAAGCATAGCTTTCGTTCTCATGGTCCCGGTTGGATTCAGGCTAAACTAACGTCACCGTTGAGTTCACAAGGGCCTGATTACTTGATCTGGGCGGTTGGTTCTTTTGTTTTAGCGTTTTTTGCAGGTTTTCGATGTAGCTACGAAAGCGACGTGACGAACTTGTAGCAATTCAGCAGGTGAATTTGTAGCAATTCTAGGTTTGTTGGTTGGGGAAGATGAAGACCAGAAGGAGGGACCCATGGATGACGTGTGGGCAATCGTGAATGGTCCGTCAAAATTCCACCCTCTCTCCACATGCGTGTAACGCTCTCACTGGCCAGTCAAAGTGTCTACTCCTTCTCTCAACGCGTGATTGGCTGAACGCGCCACTCCAGGGGCCCACTTGGTCCACACTTTGATTTTGCCATTTGATTAAAGGTTTTATATTTATTTAATCTTTCTTATTTAATTAGCAACTTGTAGTAGTAGCTCAGATGGCAAAGCGAGGGTAACTGGAACGGCAGGACCTGGGTTCGATCCCCAGCGTCCAATAATATGTTTTGCCTATTTGTTTGTGTTCGTCTGACCAGAGATCTAGTACACTCAAGCCTCACGCCCCTCAGATCACCACTAGCAGCAGATCCTACAGCCAGCCACATGAAGGTGCAGCGTATACTCTCAAGGGACTCCCACACTAGATCCCACCAGCTAAGTTCTCTTATTCTTTCTTATTTATCTATTTTTATTTTATTTTTATACACCTTTTAGGGTATTTATTTTTTTAGTTTTTATTTATTTCATGTAAACATTTTTTCATTTTATCATAATAATTTTCATATAATGATTTAGTTAATCGAAAACTCGACTTTTTCTCGTAGTATCAAAATTTCTTTTACAATAATAATTTAATTAAGGGTTTTAGTTAATAATTATTTTTTGGGGCTAATTAAATGTTTTTATGCCTTAAAACCCTGATTTTATCATGATCGCTAATCACTGTTATTGGTAGGTGTTATCCACTAACGCGCCTTATAAACCTTTTGGGTCACAATAAGTTTTCTTAATAACCCTTTAGGGTTTGTAATCAATTAGGGTTTAGATCAGTAAATGCACTAACACTTCTCTTCTTTGTGTTCGATTTTTCAGGGTTAATCAAAAATCCTCCGATCATGCGCCATCAATCAAAAAGCTAAGTTTCTAACCCTCTTTGTTAATTATCATTTTAATTTTTATTTTGCCTCATGGAATTAAATAGGGTTTGTTTCAATATCAATGAATTCCACCTACACTCACCTCCCACATTATTTTCATTTTCAGGGTCAATCGGAGGTTCGAGGAAGATCAAGGCTCAAGATAATTATTCATCCCTCTTATTTTTTCTGTCTTTTAATTTCCCCCATCCCCGCAGGTGTTTATTGTAATAGCGTAGGACTTTTAATTCCTGCCTTTGATTTTTATTTATTTTAAACTGCGTGGTTAGTAATCCTAGGGAGTGATAAACCATGAACTGAACGTAGAATCACTAACTTTACAAGATAAATGTCATCGAAATTAACCACGTGATTGTTGCACCCACACACCTTTAGGGTAACCCCTCTTGTTGCCTCTGTTGCCTGTTGCCTTATAAACCTGTTGCCTCTAAGTATACTAAATAGTCAAAGTCCCACGATTCCGAGGATACCTAAAGCAATGTTGCCTCAAAGTTATTGAAACTCCCTCGAAGTTGCCTCGATAAAAGATTGTCCCAATTGCTAAGGTATCCTCGCATGATGCCTAAAAAGGTTAATGACTATTATATCCTTCACTTAGACTACCTTCCCTCTTTATGGCAAGGGACAGTCTTATGGCGAATGATAACTCGATGACCCTTCAACATCCAATTGAAAGACTTCCTACCCTCTCATGGTATGGATAGATCCTTTCGCCCGAAAAGCTAAAAGAACGATTTTTCAAACTTAGGGTACTTAGCTAAACTTAGGGTACTTAGATCTATTTCAAATTCAAATTCAAACTCTTTTTCCACTAATTTTCAAATACTTTTCAAAAGACTACGCTTATTTACAAGCTAAAGTTCTTCTTCGAAGTTTTTACTTTTCACACCTCATTTTCAAACAATTCAAACATTTTGAAAACAAAGTGAGCTAAGCAATTAAGAGCCCATGGATAACCATGGATGCAAAGGGTGCCTTACACCTTCCCTTTGCATAATTACCCCCCGAACCCTGTTTTCTTTAAAAAGGTTTTTTTTTCTGTTCTTTTAGCCTTTCCTAATATTTGGATAAAATAAAAGTCGGTGGCGACTCATGCTTAACCGCGACATTTTTCGATTATAAAAAGTCAGTTCACCGTATTACACCTGGTCGAACTAAAGTTGCCAATAAAGGAAGGAAAGAAGCCTATAAAGCAGACTCCTAGAAGGTTCGCGCCAGAGATTCATTCAAAAATTAAAGCAGAGGTCGAAAGACTTCTACGTTGCAAGTTCATCCAAACCACAAGGTACGTTGAATGGATTGCCAATATAGTGCCTGTTATTAAAAAGAATGGTTCATTAAGAGTATGCATAGATTTTTGTGATCTAAATGCAGCAACGCCTAAGGATTAATATCCCATGCCCGTGGCGGAAATGCTAGTAGATTCAGCCGCAGGCTTCAAATATCTTAGTATGTTGGATGGATATTCTGGATATAATCAGATCTTCATTGCAGAAGAAGATGTGTCCAAAACGACTTTTCGTTGCCCAGGGGCAATAGGCACCTACGAGTGGGTTGTAATGCCTTTCAAATTAAAAAACGCTGAGGCAACTTATCAAAGAGCAATGAATTCTATATTCCATGATTTTATAGAACCATTCATGCAAGTATACATAGATGACATTGTTGTGAAATCTGTTTCAGATTTCACTCATCTTGATCATCTGAGCCAATCATTTGAAAGAATGAGAAAACATGGCTTAAAGATGAACCCCCTTAAATGTGCTTTCTTTGTGCAGGCTGGAGATTTCCTGGGTTTCGTGGTCCATAAAAAGGGAATAGAAATTAACCAGAATAAAACGAAGGCTATTATGGAAACTAAGCCTCCATCCACGAAGAAAGAACTGCAATCCTTACTGGGGAAGATAAACTTCTTAAGAAGATTTATCTCTAATTTGAGTGGACGCACGCAAGCTTTTTCCCCCTACTTCGTCTCAAGCAAGGAAAGTTCGAATGGCGTGCTGAACATCAAGAAGCTTTTGATAAAATCAAGCAATACTTGATCCATCCACCAATTTTGTCTCCCCCAAATGGGAATAAGCATATGCGCCTGTATATTTCGGCTTCAGACAATACAATAGGCAGCATGTTAGCGCAAGAAGATGAAAATGGCATCGAAAGAGCCATTTATTACTTAAGTAGAGTACTCAATGATGCAGAGACTAGGTATAGCGCAATAGAAAAACTCTGCCTTTGTTTATACTTCTCTTGTATCAAACTTAAGCATTATATAAAGCCAGTTGATGTTTATGTTTCGTCTCATTGTGATGTTATTAAACATATGCTATCAAAGCCAATATTGCATAGTCGAATTGGCAAATGGGCTTTAGCCCTTACTGAGTACTCATTGATATTTCAACCTCTTCAGGCAATGAAAGGTCAGATTGTATCAGATTTCATTGTTGACCATGCAGTGGTTGAGAACCATCAACAATACGTAGACTTGAAGCCTTGGAACCTATACTTCGATGGTTTGACTCATAGAGAGGGAACTGGTGTTGGAATGATGATAATTTCTCCTGATGGAATTCCAACAAAGCTCAAGTACAAGATCGAAGGTCCCTTATGCTCCAACAATGAAGCTGAATATGAAGCACTGATTGCTGGACTTGAAGCTTTGTTAGAATTGGGAGCAACTAGAGTCGAAATTAAAGGAGACTCCGAACTAGTAATGAAACAACTGACGAAGGAATACAAATGCATCAAAGAAAATTTGATCATGTATTTTGTCATAGCAAATAGGTTGCTTAAAAAATTTGAATATGTGGAGTTAAATTACGTCTCAAGGACCAACAATACAGAAGCAAATGATTTGGCACAGTTAGCCTCAGGATACAGGGTATCAAAAGAGAAATTAGAAGAATTTATCGAAGTAAGAGGAAAAGCAATGGCTATCAAGCTTTCCCCAAGTGATCTGGAGAATTCACAATTAGGTTATGCCAGCAAAGAGGAGTTTGAAGTATTAAATATAGATTCTTTAGCAGACACAAATTGGAGGAGTCCAATTGTGAACTGTCTAAAAGATCCTTCGACAGACACGGATAGAAAGGTGAAATATAGAGCCTTATCATATTTCCTGATGGGGAATGAATTGTTCAAGAAAACTCCTGAAGGAGTCTTGTTGAAATGCCTGGGTGAAGCAGAAGCATATTTGGCTCTCTCAAATGTACACAGTGGAGCGTGTGGTGCACACCAAGCGGGGCACAAAATGAAATGGCTTCTGTTTCGTTATGGAATGTATTGGCCTTCTATTCTAAAAGACTGCATAGAGTTTGCAAAAGGGTGTCAAGAATGTCAAGAACATGCAGGTATTCAACACGCTCCAGCGAATGAGTTAAGTTCAATAATAAAACCATGGCCTTTCATAGGCTGGGCACTAGATTTGATTGGAGAAATTCACCCTAAATCCTCTAAGGGTCAAAGGTACATACTAGTAGGAATAAACTACTTCACAAAATGGGTCGAAGCGATACCACTTGCGAATGTGGATCAAGAGGCTGTAATTGAATTTATTCAAAAACATATTATATACAGATTCGGAATCCCAGAAAGTATAACCACATATCAAGGATCAGTGTTCACTGGGCGAAAGATGCAAGACTTCGCCAGAGAAATGGGTTTCAAGTTGTTTACTTCTACACCTTACTATGCTCAGGCAAATGGACAAGTCGAAGCAGCGAATAAGATAATAATTGGTCTCATAAAGAAACATGTAGGGAAAAAACCTAAGAGTTGGCACAAAACTTTGGACCAAGCACTTTGGGCTTGTCGAACATCTCCAAAAGAAGCTACAAACACTACGCCTTTCCAACTGACTTTTGGACATGATGCAGTACTCCCAGTTGAGATATATTTGCAGTTAGTTCAGATACAAAGACAGGCGGAAATTCCCCCAAACATGTACTGGGAATTGATGATGAATGAATTAGTAGACTTGGACGAAGACAGACTTCGAGCGTTGAAGATGATAAAAAGACAAAAAGAAAGAGTGTCCAGAGCATACAACAAAAAGGTGAAAGGTAAAACGTTTATCAATAATGACTTAGTTTGGAAAGTTATTTTACCTATAGATCGAAAGAATCAAGCACTTGGTAAATGGTCCCCACACTGGGAGGGACCCTTTCGAATTTTAAAAGTATTCTCAAACAACGCCTATGAGATAGAAGAGTTAGCAGAAGATCGCAGGATCCTAAGAGTAAACGAGAAGTATCTGAAGAGATACAAACCAAGCATGCACGAAGTAAAGATTGCAAAAACATAGATATTCGAGGTATACTACGTAAGCCAAAATGGTTGAACTAACACCAAAATGGCTTCATGATCAAACAAACATGCATGGTAAATAAAGTAAGAAGACAAAGAAACATCAAAATATTTGTCATTAATATTGAAAGAGTACATGCGTTACAAAGTGGTTCCCAAGAACATTGAGGATTAAAAAATTCAAGACATAAAGCCTAAAACAACCCACCTCCTAGTTGATCCTTTGATCTAAACCTTCTAGGGGTAGCATGGGCAAGCTTTCCGCCTCGAACATGTCCATGGATCCAGAGTTACGCATCCTCCTTACTATCCCCTTTTTGAGGAATATGTAAGATAAGAGCCTTCCATATGGAAGACACGTTACGACCCCTTGACGAGCAGCAGCCATAGAAACTGCTTCAACAAGTCCTTTGAAGATCATCAAAGGAAAGTTGATTTTCTTCCCACGGAGGGCACAGAGTATAAACTCCAAATCCTCCACCATGATGCTATTTTGATCATGGTTTCATGGACGAAAGTTGCCCACGAGGAGTTGGTGCCAAACCCTAATGACCTTGGCGCTGAAAGGGTCGTTGTCCATAAGAGTCCTCAACAGAAGATGGGTGGTCATGTTGAAGGCATTGTCATCAAAAGTTTCCCCAGAGTTATTGCATCTCATCAGGTTAGAGATGGTGAGGGAGTGATAGTAATATGGGCCCTTCGAACCTCAGAGACAATAGTGGTTCTGCCTTCCGGATCTATGCGTAGAGACGCAAACATCCAAAAATCCGCTAACATGTTGGGATAAACAGATCCCTCTAGGATTTCATAGTAGAAATCAAGCTCTTGGTTAGCAAAGAGGGCACCGATACTTATAAAGTTTTCCTTAAGTTCTTCTTCAGAGATTTTGAACTCCTTTTTGATGCAAGCCCTGATGTTATTGTAAGTAAGGGGTATTGCCATTTGGAGAAAGAAAAGTTTGGAAAAGGTTTTTTCTGACTTTGTGTTTGAGAGAATGCAAGAAGAAAAACGAAATTTTAGACAAGAGTTTGAAGAGAGCATGAAGAAAGAAGTGGAATACTAATCCTTTATATAGACCAAGTGGGCAATAAAGGAACGGTTCGTTTTTAATGATTGATTAGACTGCGTTTGGTATTCGAAAGAGAAGTTATGGCTTCCGCCGTTTCCCGCCCTTGGAAGTTGAAATGTAATCATGAAAAAACTGATGCACGCACGTCTCAAAGAGACGTTTTGAAGAAAGTGACGTCATCACTTAATGATGGTTACGGCTAAGGGAGTAGAAACGTCAAGTCTAGGCTCAAAGGGGCTGCGAAGGATAATCAGGTCACGTGGTTACATTTATTGAAATTACTGTAACAGTAAAAAGTATATTTTGGCAAATTTTGAAGAATTGCTAGAACACTACTCATGATCGCTGCAAAATAAAATATGTGGGAAGAATGAAAGTTAAAGTTGTGCATATATGTATTCTGGGAGGAACCTGATTACAAAACAAAAAAATACGCAACACGAAAGGGGAGTACAAGGTTCGAAGCAACTAATTAAAATCCCTAGGAAGATTATCTTTTATCTTCGAATACTGAGTTTCCCATGAAGACATACGGAGTTCAAGCAATGCCCGTTGTTTCTTTAGTTCTTCAATTTCTGGCACTAGTTTCTGTGCAGCTTCGAAGTGTTTAATCCCTAACTGCGCCACTTCAGTTAATTCTTGCTGATTGGTTTGTTGAATTGTTGCCTGACGAGACTCAGCTTCCTTTATCTTCTCTTCGAGCATTTTAATTTCCTGCTTCCAGGATTCGATATTCTTCTCACATTCGTTATATGCTTCCTGGTTCTTCGAGGGCTTAAGCTTAAGGGCGTCACCCTTCTTGGTTGCATCAGTAGCAGCTTTCCTTGAAGAACTATGAGAGGCCACCTTTGTAGTAAGTTGTTCGTCAACATTTTGCTTTCGAAGAATGTTAGACTGAAGTTGTTCGATTAGAGAACCCAGCAATACAATCACCTCTGAAACTTCTTTTGAAACCAGAAGTAGATCCACCTTCTTCAAAAGTTGGTTCAAACTATGACATTTGGTAGGATCCTTACTTAGAACTTCAACAAGGTTGGTTTCGAAGAACTTTTCCTTTATTTGATGAAGAAGACCAGGAGTATCCTCTTTGTCACCAGATTTTGTCTGAACAGCTGGAGAAGCTTCGAGTTCAGAGGGCGAAATGTTATCAATATTCATCATGGCTTTGAGGAAGCTAAGAGGATCAATTTGCCTGAGTTGCTCCAATTCTGAAGGGGTAGGCATTGCTGGGGCAGGCGTCGAAGTAGTTCCAGGAGTAACTACGGTCCCAAAGGTCGAAGTTTCGTGAAGACCGATTGTAGCCAATTTGGAGGTTTCCTCCATGGCGTCTTGTTCAGATACAGTGTCTTCACTACCAGTTGGTTGTCCATCTGCATTGCCACTACTTGAACATTGACGATCTTCTCCTGTATTTTCATTCTTATGAGTAGGAGGAGAATCATCAGTTGAATGGCTTTCTTTAGCTGGCATAGTAGGAATGATGGTTGCAAGAGGCCGAGCATCTTCGATAACTGGTGAAAGCACGTGAGATTTGTGTCGAGAGACATCTGCGTTGAACAATCAAAATTAATCATGTTGGAAAGTTTGCAAGAAGTCTATTTGCTATAAGGAAGAACATACGCTTACCTTGAAGATTATCAATGTCAATGGTAAGGTCGAAAGCCTTGAGATCAGAAGTAGATGTGCCAATATCATCCTGCAATTACAAGGTAAAATGTTAACTTAATCATTCAAGTCAAAATTAATAGAAATGATTATGGTATGAAATCCAAGTACCTTGGCTGGAATGTTGTCTGGGCTTGAGTTATGGCTCTCTACAACGAGAACGTTACTAGCAGCCTTTAAAGGTGATTCTTCAGAAGACACCTTATCACTCGACGAAGTGATCTTCGAAGACCCATACCCCTTTTCTATGCCTAAAGGGGTGACATCCTTCTGTCTTTTCTTGTGTCCTTGCCTGGTACGAGGAGGGGATTTGTCTTCATAATCTGAAACAACTATTTGAGAAGCTTTTCGCTTCGAAGGTACCGGAGGTTTCGAGCTCTGAAAATGTAAATTGAGCAAAGTAAGTACTATTCACAGAATATACAAGATTGGAATATAAAGTACGTATGTACCGTGGGTTTCTTGTTAGTAGTGATATAATCACTCCCACTCGTCTTGTTGCTCTTCGATACTCCAGAATCCTTCTGTGCAGGGGCTTCTTTGATCTTTTTCTTTCGAGTAACGGCTGCAATTAAAATTGGAATCAGTATTTCAGCAGAAAAAGAAAAGGTAGTCGAAAGATTGTCTAAACCCAAACCTTCAGGTATTGGAGTCAAGACACGAACATGTTCAAGATCTATATGGAGATGTCCTTTGAAAGTATCCAGGGTATGCTTAGTCGGGACCACTCGTTCAGCGTGTTTTTTAGTGTTTTCCTGAAGAATTTTAAAGGCATTCCCACACACGAACCAATCTGGGAAAGGAGGGCTTAAGGCCACACCAAAATCAGCACTTGGCAGTGGAGGGAATTTTGGAGGACTAAGTTTGAAATCCACTTCATAACGAAGTTCTGGTCGAACAGACGGGGGCAATTTCAACTTATCCAGTTTAGCAGAAAACTTTTCACGTAAAATGACTGCAGCTTCACGAACGGTCTGACTAAGATCATCAGGCCTGTAAATAGTTTCAAAGAATTTCTGAAAGGCTTGAATTTCTTTAATATGAGTCGAAGTACCTTTGTGAAAGTTTCCCTGCACATCATCAAAAGCTGCAGTTAGTTCTCGAGTAAGGCTCTCAGCATCGAAGATTTACATGGTGTAGTAATCCGTCCACCATTGATGGAAATCTGGAGTAGAATAAAAGGCAGGTTCGAAAGAAATAGGAGAGAGATTGGTAACACCAGTGTATCTGGCGATTTTTGATTCACACTCATCTTCAGCTAAATACAAAGTGTGTAGACACATATGGTTCCTCTTGTCATACAAGCATTTGGGTTTCATTTGAACTAATCCGAATTGTCTTGATACCAGATTTGGTTGGTAGCAGAGGAGAACGCATTGGCCCTTTGAGGGTCGAAGTCGGTGATAGAATAGCCTGGGGATGAGAAAAGCTTCCCAAATAGCCACGGATTCAGTTTGTTGATCAGGAGACATTGCTGGAAACTTTCGAGTGAACCATTCAGGACCCACTGTCCTTTGTACGAATGGAGCCATCGAAGGGCTAAATTGATAACGCTTAGCAAACATCATTATGTACGCTAAAATATGTTCGCAAAGCTTCCCAGTTTCTTCTTTTGGAGTCAGCAAGGCCAACCTTGTTCCTTCTACAGTTCGATTTTTGATGTTCGGATCTTCTTCATTGACAATACCTAGAAATGGGAGATGAGCTTCGAAAGTTGCATTGAGCCACAATTGCAGCAACCAGAAGGGACCAGCAAAAAGCAGAGATCCTGTTTTATAGTTCTTAACAAGGTCTGTTGCCTCACTGAGATTTTCATAGAGAAATCCTAGAATTAATTGGCTTAGGTTTAGTTTTTTCCCAGCATGTAGCTGATTGGCCATACAAAGATACCTCTTTGCAACCTGTATGGACCTTGAACAAAAAACACACCTCGAAAGCCATAATGCTAGGAAAGCAATATGTTCTTCATCTGAGACTACTGCATTTGTTTCGTCATGATATTGTTGAATGAAAGCAGTGTAAGTAACGGTCGCTTCATTAAAATTAATGGTGTCAGTATCCATGTCATTGGGGTCAAAGGTTTCTCCGGTTGGTCGAAGCCCTGTAATAGCGGCTATGTCGAAAAGAGTAGGGGTGACCATTCCACATGGAAGATGGAAAGTATTGTGGGAAGCATCCCAGAAGTGAACTGACGCTACTAACATGGTTTGGTTATACTCTAGTCCTGTTTTGGATAATTGGATTAAATCATATATCCCTAGTTGTTCCAGAAAGATGCCTTTTGTTTTTCTACCCTTGTTAGCCAAGCGTAGTACAATTCAGGGTCTTTTGCTAAAGGGATTGATCTAAAGACTTTCACAAAATTGGTTACATAGTTTAACCTAATTTTCTCTAAGGCCGAAGGGGTTGCAGTCGAAGTTTCTTCTGCATGATCGGGATCTACTAAAACTGGATGACCATCTTCATCTATCTTATTTTTGCTAACTAGAGGCCTAGTTTTATAATAAGCAAGAAAGAACTTATTCAAAGAGGAGCTATTTTCTCCTGGTAAAGGACCCATGAAAGCATGAGTTTTTCCAGAAAGTTCAAAGGGAATGAGTACCTGACACTAGTACGAAAATGTTAATTTACACCTGTTTTTTATTAAATTTACACCCATTATTTTTAATAAAAATCGGGTGTATATCCACAGGGTGAGAAATGTCTAACGCATTTACACCCGTTTAAAACGGGTGTAAATACGTTCGTAATTACTCCCTATTTTAAGAATATCGGGTGTAAATATGTTCTACGTTACACCCTATTTTAACAAAAATCGGGTGTAATTGGGCGTAATTACGTTTTTAATTACACCCTATTTTAATAAAAATCGGGTGTAATTACGTTTTTAATTACACCCTGTTTTAATAAAAATTGGGTGTAATTGGGCGTAATTACCTTTTTAATTACACCATGTTTTAATAAAAATCGGGTGTAATTGAGCGTAACTACGTTTTAATTACACCATGTTTTAATAAAAATCGGGTGTAATTGGGCGTAACTACGTTTTAATTACACCCTATTTTAATAAAAATCGGGTGTAATTGGGCGTAATTACGTTTTAATTACACCTTATTTTAATTAAAATCGAGTGTAAATACCTTCTTAATTACACCCTATTTTAATAAAAATTGGGTGTAAATACGTCATTTATGAATGAACAATTATATTATATTTAAATCTATTTACACCTAGCCGGTTTCGTCCCTTTTTGGAGAAAGCTCATTTGCCAACTGAGCCAACCCTTTGAGGTTAGTTATATTTCATTTTCAGTCATAATATTGCAAATACTATAAAATCATACACATAAATATCATATTTTAACTAAGTCAAAATATTTTTAATATTAACCAAAAAGTATACAAAATCATGTGCATTCATAATATTTCAAGTACTATAAAATCATATACATAAAAATTATATTTTAACTAAGTCATAACACTTTCTTCATATATAATTTTACGCCATACTTGACGGTTAGCTTCGGTGTTCTCTAGTCCAATTGAATCCAACCGCTTTCCACATGTAGCATTGGATTCATCCATGGCCAAAATACCACGCCCTGGAGAAGCAATTGCTTTCCACAATTCGATCCGGAGGAAGACCTTCTACATTCGTGTACACCGACTTCATCTTCTCAAGCAAAATCTACAAAATTATTCATTATATAGCAATTCAGAGCCACACAACAAACCTCTAATTTCTTAAAAAATGTTAAAAAATGTTTTTTGCCGCAGCACTGAAAGCTTCTCTATATGGGATCTGAGGGTTCGCTGCTTTGATGCGCTGTATCTCCTCTCTGTCATACAAAACACGGTCAGATCAAATTTCATTTCTCATAAATTGCACATTATATAACTATATAATTATATATAGTTATATACTATATGCTATAGAAACAAAAATAAACAGTGTATAGAAACAAAAATAAACAGTGTAAGAGAATGTAACAGTGCTACAATCTAGTAGTTGTAGTTGGTTAAGTATAGTTTCAGCAAAATCACCTTAATTGAAATGAAGAGATAACCTGCTTTGGTCATTCCGATGCCACTGTCAATGATGGAGAGTGTCCTATTGGCTTTGTCAGGCACAAGCCTAATGAAAAGTTCAGGTTATCCAGTTTGCTTTTATCGGTCAAACTCTCAAAACGAATTTTATCCAAAGCCTGTTGCACCAAAAACCGTTATTGACAATTGAATTACATAAAGTTCATGAAAATTATTTTTAGTTTCCTTCACAATAATGTTGTTAAACATTAGAATTATTTTCCAATGTACGCAAGTTTTAATGCTGTTTAAGTTTTATTGTTAAACAGTAGGAACAATTGCTAAGTATGGAACATGTTTTAAGAATTCTAAGACTTTTGACATTACATCTTCTACACCACTAGATTCTACTCCATCATCTATTGCAAAGCCAGCTCCTAGTAGCAAAATTAGGTTCCATGGTAACTTTTTGCATTCATTCCAATTCATTAGTTTTTCTCCACTTTGCTTCATGTTTGGGATTATGAATAATAACACTGCTGCCAAAACCTACATTGCAAGACATTTTCATATTTATGACTAGAAATTTTAGTCCAAAGTTCAGACACGTTTTTAGGCTTTGTTTAGATTGATGTGACTGAACTATTGCTTTTGCAAAAACAAAATACTAAGGATTTCTTCTAGAAACAATGTCATAGTGGTTGAACTTAAACAGGGAGAAGCTGAACAGTATTTCTAGGAGTGAAAAGATATGAAATTCCTATTTTACTTTCTCTCTATTAACTTAATAGATAGATATTAACACAGGCAGACTATTATTAGGCCTGTAAAATATAATATAGGTAAGGGCAGGAGTCGGTGAGGGAAACTACGGTTATCATCTATTTAGCGCACGTTGTAGAGATAGCAATTATGATTATTCATATAGGTTAATTGAACTACTCAGTTGTAAGGAGACGTTCTCCTTGGACAGCCGTCATGAGATAATCATTATCTTCAGAGTTGTTCCTTATTTTCTATTTTGATGCGTAATTGTTGTGTTGAACTATAATTATCAAAAGAATGTGTTTTAATTTTGGGTTCTAATTACTTTTAAGATGTTAGATTCAGAAAGAAACTGAATGATATGTCATAATAAACTTTAATTCCCATATACTGATTCTGCTCACTAGTCTTCCAATCATGATAGAAGAATTTAAACTGTTGACATGTTGCAAAGTGTTAGGCCACACTCTCCTATATTTAGAACTCTTCACTTGTTTTGTTTAATCTCACAAACAATGTCCCATTTGTTTTGATAAATAAATAAATAATGGGTTGTTCCTCCACTTTTCCAGCACTACCAGAAACTTCGCCTTTAGTGACCGAATTAGTGACCAAAAAAGATTAAAAATCGGTCACTATTCAATTTAGTGACCGATAAAGCAACCATTAAATTTCAGTCGAAAAAGTGCTAGTCGCTAACCTTTAGCGACGGAATCAGTGACTGATATTTGGCGACCGAACTTGTGACTGTATCAGTGACCGATTTTTGAGACGGAAATTGTGACCAATTCTCATTTAATAAGAAATTTAGAATATTTCAATAGCATCCAAAATGGTAACTAAATCGGTCTCTAATATTTTATTTATAAAAAATAAAAAAATAACTAAAATTGCCTTCCAAACATTTCAAATATTTTTCTATCTTTTCTAAAAATAATTCATAATAATAAAAATTTAAATGCATTAAACATTTTACTATATTTTAACAAAATAAAAATAACACAATAATACTAAATTTTTAAATAAAAAATAACATGAATATTGAAAAGTTTAACTCAGTACTCAAAAAAATTTACAAAATATATCTATAGTCTGAGAAAGAAAGCAGTGTAACATTCAATGTCTTAAAAGAGGTCCTACGAGAAATATAAAAGGCGGACTCCGTTTCAAATGCTTTTATTGACAAGTCTTGTAAGCTTTTTCTTTATTTTTATCTTTATCTACCATCTGCACTAGGTAAAAAATAGAATTAGAATGATTTATAGTATAAAAAACAATGATAAATTATAGTAATAAATTCATCACAACAACTGAAAATAAATATTAGCATTTGTTTCATACCATTTGGAAACAATCAACAAAATGCTCTCCAAAAAAATTACAAAAATTAATGTTCCAAGTGTTATCCCCATAATCTTAGATTTGGAGAATAGAAGCAAAAAACGTTGGAGTACATATAATTATTTGTAAGTTGAACAAACCTTATACATAAACTGCTTAGCCTATATAAATTTGTATTGAAGGCAACATGTCTAAGTCTAAGCATCCATGATAAGTCACACAAGGAAAAGAAACATAACAAATTACATATATGAAAGTACCCTATGCTATAGAAGTAGTTGAAGTTAATTTCCTCGATTTTCGCATCAAATTTTGACAATCATACAACCGAACATAATTGTTTAAGAGCTTTCTCACTTAACAAATTAAATGATAATCAATATGAATAAACCAGGGGATATAACATATAAACATAGTTGAAAATATTGAGACAAAACAAAGTTAAACTTCTAAAATATACAGTGAAGCACATTGTAATTCATATAATTTGTAATTCATATGATGATCTAACATAAAAATTCAACAACATGCCAAAATAACCCCATCACAATGATTAAGGCTATGTAAAAATAAAAAGAATTTACCGTTTTGACGATCGCATCTTTCCAATCAAGTAAATTATAACTTCTAAATGTGTTGGGGTTGCATGTGTCATTTAGAAAACCAGAACATCATACTCTATAGCATAAAATATCACCATCAAATTCATGTAAGTTTAACATCTATTCATGATTACACATGTCTTTGTATATACTTAAAATAAAATTAGAACAATAAGAGATAGGATTATCTTGATAAATATTATACTACGATGAGGATGGAGCAACCAAAGGTTCAAATGGTTTGGTTAAAGGTGTTACTTATGAACTTGAAGGCACTAGACTATAAATAAAATATGGACTATAAATAAGATGGTGGTGCACTATATCTCACCTATCAATGATTTTGAGGAAGACCACCAACAATCTGTGTCCCATTGGAATACAGTCCTAGTATCTCTAGTATGTAGCCATCCCTTTATCAATCAATGCATTTGTTAAAAGACATCAAATTGCATTTGCCAAAAATATAAGACAGTAAAAGACAGTAGTTTGGAACAGTCAATTGTATTCTAAATGGTTGAATCAAAGCTATGGTATATATGATCTCCATAGTACCTGTCATCGACCCCGACGCAAGGCTGTTGCTCTGTGTGAAATGAAAACAGAGTCCGCATAATTAAAATTGAAAAGTTCAATAATTTCATTAATATGTATGCATCAACCAAAAAAGAATGAACAAAGTGCTTCAATTCTCCGATTCACCATCCTAAAACACCAAGACATTTATTTCATCATCCCTAAAATCAAAGCCAAATTAGAATTTGAGAAAATGAAAGATTAGGGTTTCATTTTTTTACCCTTTCCAGTTTTGAAACATAAACTCCTAACGTTATAGAAGAAATGGAAGGAAGATATAATAGAAACAATATAAAACATGAAGAAGTGGGAAGAAATGACGAGTATTAGTTGGAGATTCTCTTACCGTGGTGGAAGAAATAAGAAGGCAATGTTCTGACCTGAATAGAATGAGGAATAATCACCTTGACAAGCTGATTGAAGAAATGAAGCATAAAAACAAAACAAAAAATGCACATAGAAGAAAGGAGTGAGAGGATTGAATGTTTTGCAGTTACCTGACGGTGAACGAGAGCTTGAACGATGAAGAACGGAGGAGGAGTAAACGAGATCTTGTTTTGTTGTTCACGGTTTAAGAACGCCGGCGCTAGGGTTTTTGAGAAGCATTTTGGAGTAAGAAAATGGAAACTGTAAAAGTAATAAGGGTTTTCAAGTCTTATCATTTTTTGAAATCATTTTTTAATAAAATAAAATTTATAAAAGTGAAATTATGAGAATCGAACGGTGTATTTATTGACAACAACAAATGCAACCAAACACTAGAAACATATAAACTCAATTGTTAAATCTTCAGTAAAACTTATTTTATTAATAACTAAAAAATAAAGGATAATACTAATTTATTTAATAAATGAAAACATAATACAGGAAGATTATTAGTGACCGAAATATCGGTCTCTGAGTATTTATATTAAATTAACTTTAATTTTTGGAGGATAAAAATTTGGTCACAAAATCGGTGGCTAATTTCAGTCGCTAAATCAATGGCTAAATTTCTTTGTGACCAATTTAACAACGTCTAAAATTTTATCTATAGTTTGTTAAATTTCGGTGGCTATTTTGGTCGCTATAGTGACCGAAATTTTTCGGTCACTATTTCGGTCACTGAAAGCGAAAATTCTAGTAGTGCAGCAATTTTTCTAGACATAAAGATTTTGGTAGGACAAGGAGGCCAGATGTTTGTGGAACTTACAGTTCTTTTGTTGATTTAGGTGGAACCAGTTAACCAAATACCCCTATTTTTCAGTATATATATTTATCCAATGACACAATAAAGATATTATGACACATTTTCAAGATATTTATCCAATAAGAGAGCCAGAGTTGGAAAGAGTGTTAAAGTGGGTGTTCCTAGCACTACTCTAAAACATTGACTAAATCATAAGAAAATCATAAACAGTTTTAAAGGACCAACAGTGAAACATTAAGCAAACACGTACCCTTTGAGGATTCATGCCAGCAGCAGCAACATATAGATCAAGCTTCCCAATTGCAATGCCAATTCCTTGAACACCAAGATCTCCAAGTCCCAGAATTCTGCTCCCATCGGTAACTACAATAATATCGACCTGAAAAGCATCAAATGAGATGTCCCCATTTGACACTTCGATAAGTTGGTATACATCAAAATATTATCAAATGAAGCACATAGGTCATAAACAATTTAAAAACATAACAAATGCTAGTGTTTAATCTTCTAAGTACAAGTTAATGAGCAGGAGACTGATTTGTATCCATACAGACAACTATGATACTCCAAATCAAACACAAAGTAGAAATTTAAATCCAAATAAGAGCATGTCTAATGCCAAAGTTACAACTAAAAAAAAATTAGAAACCCACTAACACGGGACTTAGAAGAAACTACATCTGTCTTTCAAGACATTTGCACCAATCCTATAGATTACAGATATCCCCAATGACCAAATCATTTAACAGCTACAAATACCAATGTACCTGAAGAAAATCGCTAAGATCAAGGTCCCCGCTGGGGCATTGACCACCAACATTCCACGTTGCAGCGAAAACTCTGATTAAAATCACAAGCAAATATCCAAAGTATTTGAAATGATGAATGAAATCAAGATTGAGCATTCAGAGATTACTCTCCAAATTTCTTTTACTTACTTTTCAACTTCAGGCCCTTAAATAAACAAAGTAACATCTAGAAAACCAAAGACTATTCAGAAAACCAAAAACAAAGGAACTACATTTTAAGAAAGTTCTGAAATACAAAAGCTAATACAGTGTTGATAGAAAAAGAAATCATATTATCAAAATACTCCAAATGTTATTCAAACCAATAAATAAGATCAGGAAATACCTTCTTTTGCAAGAGCTTCTTCCAATTGAAGTCAACATTCTCATTCAATTCCCATCCAAAATTTCTAGCATCCTATGATTAAACCACAGTAAGGTTAGTTAAATCGTCAAACACAAGTTAACTACAAATGATGATCTCACAAGCACTTAGAATATTGTAATAATCATGAACTAGCACCAGTAAGAATATCAAGAAAAAACGAATACACCGTAAATATAATATTGATTTCAATTGCATCACATACTTAATGAGAACTTGAACTAAATACTGTAACTACATTACATCATATCTAATCTAATAACATAAATTTTATAAAGTTTATGTTCGAGATAAAAACAAAAAATAAAAATCAATCAAGAGTTTCAAATAGCTAATCCGATGATGGTATAGAGCCTGAGTGGTCTATACTTGATTTTTTTTGTGCAAATATTCTCAATAAGGAAAGTTAAGTATTAGTAAAAAGGTAAGAGGGTCTATGCACTGTTAATGTTTCAAGCTCAAAGGGCTCTTAATTGAGGTGGAATATTAAAATAAAGTATAAAAATAATTTAAGTTTCTTCACCTAACAGCTTAAGCTTGCTTTTGTAATAGTTAGAAGCTTTCGT
This sequence comes from Vicia villosa, assembly GCF_029867415.1. Taxonomy (NCBI): domain Eukaryota; kingdom Viridiplantae; phylum Streptophyta; class Magnoliopsida; order Fabales; family Fabaceae; genus Vicia; species Vicia villosa. Next base: position 127,303,820 of record NC_081184.1, on the reverse strand, counting down.
AAGTTACAAGTCCATTATAAATACTTAGTTTCTTACTTTTCCTTATCTTGAAAGATCTTTTGTATAAATATCTTGAACATGTAAGTCATTCAATCTAAATTATTCAAGCTGGTATCTACACCTAGGTTCCAAAATCCTAGCTCCTATTCTTTGGGGTAGGCCACCGTCAAGCTAAACCTAGTAGCTTTTGGTTTGATTGTCGTCGGGTCTCAACGATCACAGTAGCAGCCACCAGAGCGCCACTGCCAGAACTTCAGACACGCGCCAAAAGTAACCTTAAACTGAAAATGTGGAGGGGGAGGAGTTAGTCAGAGACAGAGGTTTCAGTCTGTTATGTAGAGGAAGAAGGAATAATGAGGTAAGCTGAGTTTCTTATTAGACATAGTGAGTCTAGATTGTATACTCTGGCTTGGGAGACTTTGCCCTTTTCTTTCTTTTCTTGTACTAGTTCATTTCCTTTAGAAATTCTAATACACAAAACAGAATTTTGATAAGTTCCTATCAAGATAGGACAATCACAAAGCTAAAGTATCCATTAGAACTACAAAAAGAAACAGGACAGTGAGGGCAACAAGGCTGCGCAGCCCCTTTGTATACAGGTATGTATGCTCCCTGAAAACTACCTTGGTAGCACACATATACAAACTAAGAACATAATAATATCCCAAAACAAATTTTGGTGCAATGACACTCGATAAAATGCATTCATTACGCTCTACGGAAATGAATCAAAAATACTGAAGTGGGCAAAGCACAACAATCACTCAATATCCAGTAACTAATCCATGTTACTAGTTATTACTAAGAAACTCAATAATTAATCATTACCTCAAGGTCACCTCCATAAGTAGCTCCATAGACCAAAATCTTTTTGGGAACACAAACACGAATAACACACCTTTGAAATCAATAAATAAATAACGCATATCATTAATTAAGATATTTCTGGGCAGGGTAGAGCAAGAAGGACAAACAGACAAAACAAAAAACTGAACAATAATGTCATACATCCAGTTACTTTATCGCACTACTCTTGGGCAAAAAAAAAACGACATAAAGTCGGAAAAACAAACGATGCTGATGGAATACAAATCTGAATTATTGTAAAAAGATTTTATAGATGATAAATTTTACTGATAAACAGATCTACAGTATATAGAATTATAATTCAAGTAACAGAAAAAAACTTTACAATGATTATAATTACAATAAAACTAAATCAGATATACAAGAGAGCAATCTAAAACCTAAATAAGATATAAAACAAGAAGAATAAAAAGAACAAAATATAATATGCTGGGTTTAGAAAATCAAGATATAGTAACTAAGAACCGGGTATAGGAAATAACAAACTAGAAGCAAAGGCCGGTAAAGGCAATTGATTTAGAACTAATAATATTACATGGGAACTGTCACAGACAAACAACCACTATATTCTGAATACCAAGGCAAATAAAAATTTGGTGGAGAAATTTGCATAAGGTCTGAACGAACTTACGTGCCACCGACTCCTCCAATTGTTTCCGAGCTAATAGGATGAAAAGGAAGCTCACAAATCCCAACCTTCAGACACAGTATGTGGAAAATAATTAGATGAGAACAAATAAACCTTACAACAACAACCAAGCCTTATTGGCTTATCCTACTAATGTAGAATCGGCTAGATTGATTGAAAAACAGCATTATGTTTTGTCATATATCATAACTAAAAATTAACCTCTAAATTATTAAATATCATAATCACCTTTTATATATTTCGTAACAAACAGACCCTTAATCTCGATGTATTTTTCAATAGTTTCTTTAACAAACTATGAGAAAATAAAATAAGTAACTGATATTCCCACGAGATTAGCATGAATAATAAGCAAAAAAAAATTGTCACAAATTAATCGACATATTAAGGGTCTGTTTGAACAAACAACTTATTTTGCAGCTTGTGGCATAAACACTTTTTATATAAGCGCTTATGAATAAGCCATTTTTTAACACAAGATAAAATAAAGTCAAATTGTTTCTGTATAATCTTATAAGTTCTTTAAGATAAGCTATCCTAATAGCTTAATAAGAAAATGAATCAAAATATCTTATGGACATGCAATAAGCTCTTTTCATAAGCCTCTTAAAAAGTGTCACGAGCGCTTACTTCAAATAAACCCATCTAAACAGATCCTAATCATCAAAAAGAAAAAGAAAAAGAAAAAGATTCGAATGAGAATGAAGTTACGAACCTTCGCTCCAAAATTAGATGAAAATCTAGTAGCACGAACACCGCCACTACCAGCACCAATAATAAACAAATCAAAGTCATAATCCTTCCCTTCTTCTTCACAACGAAAAATTGATATGTTAATTCTCTCTCTTCTTCGTCCCGATTTGGTGTGCAATGATTTTAGATGCTTCCTCCATTTTTGTGTGCTAGATTGTTCACAGAGCTGAAAAATGGGTTTGGTGAAATGTTTGCGATGGATTTGGGGAAAGAATTTTAATATATTTTCTTCATCTAATAAATTTAAACCCATTAATATTCCCTCCTTAATTTGATAATATTCATAATATTCACAATATTCACTTAACTAGTTATTAACAATAATATTTTGGGTTATAAAAAAAAAAATTTTTTTTTAAGCCTATTTAAATTTACGCCCGATTTTTAATTTAATGGGAGTAATTGAGATTTAAATATAATAATATTTTTAATTTACACCCTTTTTTAAAAAATAGGGTGTATATTTTCACATGATCAATCATAAACTTACACTTTATTTACAAAAGTACCACCATGTTTCTTATTTACACCCGTTTTTAGTATATCGGGTGTAAATTTTAAAATTATATTGTTCATTTTGCACTAGTGTGAGAAGCGTAGATGGCGTGCGCCTCTGCAGTATTTGGATTTCGTATGTATTCTTGATTCCCTATCTGTGTAAGATTCTGAAGTTTCAGAACGGGTTGAAGAACATTTGAAGAAGACGCCATGAATAAGTTTGATTTGGGAAATGGGTTTGAATGTAACCGAAGATGTTCTTTTCTGAGGAGAGAATGAGGAAATAGAAGTGAAAGTTATATGAGGATACAAGTTCAAGTATTTAAAGGTTTAACGGAAACGCTTTCAAATCTTTTGGGTAAAAGCCAAGAGACACGCGGCGAGCGTTGATTTAATCCAACGGCGGTCGAATAATTATTAGCTTTACTCCTAGGATATATGAGTAATGATCATGAAGTAAGACCAAAACGTGGGAATGTAAGTTATGAGAAGACATCTTTGAAAATGACAAGACATTTTGGAAACAGAGTCATAAATGATTATGACGTCAGTCAATAATCTTGGAACTCTAAGAAGTAAGTAAAACGAAATCTCGTTATAACAAGAAATGCCTATTTCTCTTGTTTTCGAAACAGACATTTATTGGGGGCAATTTGTTAGCTGAAGATTTCTTTTGGGAAGAATATCCTTCGAAGGTTCGAGATTCGAAGGAAGATGGTTACTGATGACCATCTTTGAAGATAAAAATGTCTATTGATGGCCATGCTTCGAGAATGATGATTAAGTTGGAAAGAAGATAGTGAGCGCTGAAGCTAATTCGAGCAGGATTGTCTTTGGGACTTAAACGTTTTTGCGAAATATGTAAAGTACTGAAGCTTGGCGTACTTTCGTGGCATTCTCGATTCCGATTATGTTGCCACGCGTCGAAAGAGGATTCAGGCGGGAGGATTTGAATTTCGAAGTAGTTTATATAACTGCACAAAGACAGATGGCATCCCAGGGATTCTCGTGAGTAACGTGGCATCAGATTAGCGTAGGACCGTTAGGGTCGAATTTAGTATAAATAAGGGTCTTAATGTTAGGATTCCGTGTGTTCATTTTGTACAAATCACTCACATATTGCTCAAGTATCAAGTGTTAAAGAGAACGAGTTCGCTGAGAAATGTACGCATGACACCAACACCATTTTAAATACATGTGTATTTTCCTTTATTCAAGTATCTTTCGATATTACTGCATTTCGTTTATTTTCTGTCATTTACATTCCTGCACTCTTTATTTTCATTCTATCTAATTTCGAAACATTTAAGTTTCTGCACTTTAAGATTCTTGCACTTTACAGTTTTATTCATATTTTGTCTTTATCTTACCCTTCGCTGATGTTATATTTACGTGTATAACAAGGTGATTGCTAATCTTTATTTCTTTGATTAAGTATTTCTTATTTCGAGACAAACCATCCATAGACATGATTCAAACTATCACAAATAACAACCTTTTTGACTATGTCCTAGGATCAATCTAGTCGATCCTGCGAGTAACCAAATCATATTTATTATAGTTTGGAAGACTAGCGGTTGTTTACCGGAAATCACCGTAAACAAATATCATATGTGAAAAAGTTATGCTAGTTTAATTTGTTATTAGAAAATTGTTTGTGTAATGTGGTAACTAAGCATAGAGCTATGAAACACCCTCACTATCGTACTAACTTAAGTGACTAGTTATAAATTCAAAAGCCTTTATGTTAGATATTTTTGAATCTATTAGGAAAAAATTGCTAGTTTAATATATTACAATTGAACACTATAATACTATTTTTTATACTATATGAAAAATTAATTTCAGTAAATAAATTATATTTTTCAAATATTTTTGCATTTTTCAAACTATATTTCAAACTATAGATAAATAAGGTTTCATAAATTATATTTGTTAGGTTAAATCTTGATTAAACAAACCTTTATTTTTTTTGCCACAAGTAAACTATAGCTAAACTACATAGGATTTTCAAAAACCACAAAAAGTGAATCTAGCTTTCATTACATGGGGTGACATATATTTAACCCTAACTTCTATATCCTTTAAGTATGATACAATTCTATCAAACTTTTAATCATCACAGTCTTAACAATCAACAATACAAACAAAGTAATATTGTGCACAACGAATTACCTAATGACTTCGACCATCAAACTCTTGCTGTAGTCTGAGTTAACTTATAGTTCATGCGGTTCTGGCTGTGGCTCTTCTTCCATCACAGATATGTGGCTCATGTGATTCCAGAACACATCATAGTTAAGTAAAAAATGGTTGTAGATCCTGTTTACATACCCAACTCAATCCGCAATTCAATACCTCCATATGCAAGCCTTGGCCATTTGTAACAGAAGCTTCCATTTTGATGCAATAATCAAGATCCCAAAGTGTTGTATTATCTATACAGCTCAGCAAACTAAAAAGAAATTCCCTAGCGAAATAGATTATCCACATATGATTTGATTTTACCTTTATAAGATAGCTATAAAGAGTTACTGGAATGACAGCATAGTGGCTATTCACAACATTTCTGCTCTTAAAACTTAACCGTATTACCGTTGAGCGACGAAGCGAAATTCTGAAATTCGCTGGAAGGGAGATTAAAGATTAAGAAATTCTGAAAATTAGAGTTGGCCGCCTACCAAAATAGATCGAGAACAGTGGCTCTGAAGTTCGATCTCAGGAACTCGGATCTGACAGGTTGAGAGAGCTTCGAATCGATGAATCGAAGTGAATATGTTCAATTGTGGAAAACACGGGAATCAGTAGTCAATTTCCGCAGACGACATCATTGTTCGGGTACGGAACCAGAATTGATCGAAGAACAGTGGTTGCGACATACTACGATGGACTTAAACTTCTGGTGCGGTGAAGGAGGGGCTCACTTGCAAGATTAGAACTCTAATTCTAAAATGATTATTTATTATGATAGTAGTATTAAACATGTTTATATATATGAATAATTACTGAGTTAATTCTCATATGAGGAATAATTCTTGTTCTAAATCAACCTCTACCATTTCTAGTGACTCTTGATGCATCATAATAACGTGTCCTCAAATTTTTCATGCTTTGTCACAGATCATTTTTCTAACTTGGGGAACTTGCATTCCTGGAATGACTATTGGGTGATATCATGAGCAATATGACTTGAATGAAACGTGAATAAAATAACTAAAAAGAACAACCATATTATTATTATATGCAAAAATATGGATCCAAATACAGTGAAAACTTATTGGACAAAAATACCTACCTAAACTGTATTATCCTTATGTAAACATTACACCTTAATCTAACAATCTTCTGTTAACTTCAGAACCCTATTTTTCCACTTGTTGGCCTTCTTGTGATAACAGAGATGAAAATCAAGTCAATGTTTCCTCTTTGTTATCCATTTGGTAGAGACTCTCCCTGACCTTCTTGTCCATGTGTTGGTTCTTCTATATTATGAGTACAAGGGTTGCCATTTGCTTAATGTGTCTCCTAGCAATCACAATGAAAACTGGTTGAAAACTTTTTATAATTTGATGAGCTTTTGTTTTTACCTTATAACTACACAACACAGTGGATTGGAAAATAATCCAACAGTCTTGAAGTTTGATCAAACTGCGTGTGAGCATAGTTGCTACAAGTTAGGATTTATTTCATCGTCTGAATGAGTGTAGTTGTGGTTGTTTCTCATCTTCAATTGCCAAAAACTTGCGCTTCAGAGCTGACATATTTCCGGGATACATCATTGTTGAGTTGAACTCTTGTAGATCTTGTTTATACACCCAACGATACCCACATTTCTTCACCTCCACATCTAAGCCTCCATTGCTATTAGTTTCAACATGGAAACCATCATAAAGAACATTATAGGATGAATCCCAAGGGAAATAGGTTAGCCATATGTGATTTGATTTGACACTAATAACATCTCCATTGACAAATATTGGTAGAGAGGCAATGTTGTTTAGTGCATACAGTGTAATCAGGGCATGAGGTCTCCATTGAGAACTTTTTGTCATTCTTGGATAATGAGGTGCGAAAGAAAATACTGCACAACATAAAAAGCCAACAATACTATTGCCCTTGTCCTGCATAACAAGAGATACAGGAATTGAACTACCAACGCACTGATTGTTGAACCAACTTGGTATTTCACTTCCTGGAATGATAATACCAACATTAAAGAAGGCAGGGTATTCTCTGTTCACTTGAATGAATTGTGTCATCCATAAAAATGTCATCCTACTGCATCGTTCCTTATCACTTATTTTAGGACAGTTGAAAATGAACAATCCTAATCTCTTCCAATATTTGATCATTCGAAGATCCTGCTGGATAGTGGTAGGGAAAGGAAGCTCGGGCAAAGATTCCAACCGCTTGCAATGTTCCAAGCTCAAACGTACTAGTTTGGAAAGCTCCCTAAGGCTAGGCAGTGTCACAAAATTGTTCCCCCCAAGATTTAACATTTCTAACGAACGTAAACATCCAATAGCCTCTGGGAGTTGGCTTAAACCACAATAGCTAATATCAACTTCACGTAAACAATATATGCTAAGCAAGGAAGGAAACATAACTGTGTTGGTTATGGGAGGGGGAAACAAGGAATGGTAAAGCTTTGTGGTCCATTTGTTGATGGAGGACGTTGATTGGGAATGTGAAGCACTTTCACTTGTAACCAAATGCCTTGTATTGTTAAACTCTTTGAAACAACATCGAGAACACCCAGACATTTTTAGATCTTTAAGAGAGCTGAGACCAAATATGTTGTTGGGTATGCTTACTAGACATTTGCAATCTTCTAAGTTCAAGGAAACAATCTTTCTTAGAAGCCCAATAGATGGATCCAACGACACAAGTTTAATACATCCTTTAAGATTTAGTCGCTCAAGATTCGGGAACTCTCTAAAATCTGGCATCTTTATTAGATTTCCGGAGTGGCTCAGATCCAATATTCTCAATTTGGGCAGATTCTGTGTGATAGATCAACAAGTGTAAAGGCATTATGTTATTTTCTTTACAAATTTACCTTCAAAAGAAGGAAAGAAACGTATTGTTTCAATTACTGTGAAAAAAATAATGAGTCTAAAATACCTTCTTGCCTTCCCAGAGTTGTTTGATACTGCTATACTTCAATATCAACTCAACAAGTTGATTGGGTTGAAAACTTGATGGTAAATACATGAAAGAATATCCACTCCACTCAATATATCTCAAATCGTTAGAAAGACGGTTGAGGCTTCCCGATACATTCACATGATCAATGATGAGCAATCTAAGATTTGAAAAGTCTTCAAATATCACTGCATCCATATCTTCATCAACCTCACTATAGTCTTCATATTCATGATCCAAAACTATGGCTTCAACATTATTTTCCTAAAGCATAGCAGAAAGAGAAGAAAAAAAAACTTAAATAATTTTCAATACAGTTAGTATTTAAAAATCGAAATAAGTTTTCATATCCAAACAACTACTTTACCATATTTTCCAACATAACATCGTAGAATTGTTTGTCAAACCACAACCTTCTCCACTTTCTGGGCTCTTTACTTGTGTATTCTGCAACAATATTTCTGCCTAGCTCTTCCAACAAATTATGCATTACAATCTTTTCATCTGCAATGCTTACAAGTGATTTATCAATGAGAACCCTTAACCCAATATCAGCATGAAATTCACAACAATTTAAAACATTTTTAACATATTTTTCCATCAACTCGTTGAAAAAACAAGAAATATGAAGAAATAGTTCTTTTTCTGTCTCCCTTAGCCCATCAAAACTTAATCGCAACACATCCATGACATCTTTGTCTGGACTTTTTAGTAATCTAGTCAATGCGCTTTCCCATTCAGAGATATCTCGACCATACAAAAATGAACCCAATACTTTAATTGCTAGTGGAAGGCCATTGACATAATATAGTATGTCATTAACCAACCCTTCATAACTACTCAAAATGTGATCAAGTTTGAAAGCTTTTCGACAGAATAAATGAAAAGAGTTAGTCGAATCTAAGAGAGGAACTTGGTAAACTTCATCCACCCCATACTGTTTCAATATATGCTCATCTCTAGAAATGATAATGATTCTACTACCGGCACTTAACCATTCACGATGCACGGTTATTTTTTCTAGTTGTTCAATGTGATCAACATTATCAAGAATCATAAGGGCCTTTTGACGACGTAGCCTGTATCGTATCAGATTAGTCGCGTTGTAATGATTGCATATCCGATGGTTCTCTTGGCCAAGAGTTTGATCTAGAATTTGCTTTTGTACTCCGAGTAGACCATCATGTAATCTATAAATTTTGCTTACATCATCAATAAAACAACATGCACCAAATTGTGGAGAGATTCGATCATATAAAACAGTAGCAAGAGTTGTCTTCCCTATTCCTCCCATCCCGCAAATTCCTACCACACGGACATCATTAACCAAGTCCAAAAGTAAAAGCTTTTCTAATTCTTGCATAGTAGAATCCATACCAACTAAATCTTTTGAAACACATGAAGATTTGCAATCCAATATACTGATTATCTTTTGAACAATCTTTTTAATCTCTGCGGACTGTGGCCTGAAAGTTTAAATATGTTGACAAGTGACACCAAATCATCACATAAGGAAACCAAAACAAAAAAACCAACTTTTTTCTTTTTTATATGTATGTGAGAGGAAGGAGGATTACTTACTTTTGTCGAACATCCCAACCGGAGAGATTGGCAACCTGTGTTAAAGTTTCCCTCCATCTTTGCACCATTTGAGAGTCTTGTTTAAACCTTTGATCATGTTTGGAAAAGGCTTCAGCATAGCTTCCTTTTTGTTGTCTAACTTCAGACGGATCAACATCATAGAAAATAGGCAAAATTCGTTTTCCAAATAATTGACTTAATTGAAGGATATGTTCTAATTCTCGCAAGCACCAAGTTGAAGAAGCATAGTTGATAGAGAAGACCACAACGAAAATCAGAGAGTTTTCGATTGCACGAAGGAGTTCAGGTCCTATGGATTCTCCCTCTTGAAGATTATTGTCATCCCTAAACGCAAAAATACCTTTACTTTCAAAGGCAGCAAAAAGATGATCTGTGAAATTGAAGCGAGTATCTTGACCTCTGAAACTCACAAACACATCAAAATTCTTCCTCAATGGCAGTTTTACCAGAGCCGAAGAGGAGGAGCTGCTGCCGCTTGCCATAGCCATCCGACTTACATTTTACAGAAAACTTCCTGCATCATTTATATCACTGTAGTAAAAATTATTTATAGATCAAAAATAATTTGACATATTCATTATAGAGAATGAACTCCATGTGACTTAATTTTATATGTCATCATGGTAAATACCTCCAATTTATAGAGTGGTGATCAAGGAAAAACCTTCTCACAAGTATTTTGGAATAAGCTATATTTTTGAAGATGAAGATATACTGGATATATATAATAATCATAATCATTTTATAAAACAAGCATATCTTTTAAAGTTGATTTCCTGGCACCTTTTCACACGTACATGTTGAATTTTCATTCCTTGTTCTAATCTTTATGGCATCATCAATGTTTACCAAGTCTATGTAAGTATTAAAATTTTTAACTCATTTGCATTTTTCTGTAAGCACCTTTTATTCATATTTTATAAATAAACAAGTTGTTGTTAGTATAATATATTTTTCCACCCAAAAGTCATAACAGGCACCCATCAAGTGATAGGAGCAGAATGACTTGTAGACAGCCAACAAGAGTTTTTTGTTGCCTCAACTTTGATTAGAGAAATGATTTTTGGATGACCAAATTTAGACAACTTTCGCGATAATTTGTCAAGTGGTTAACACAATTCAAATTGGTGGTTAATCATGTTTTCAAGTGTCGAAACTCATTAACTAACCATAATTTTCAAGTGTAAAATTCTACATAAATTTGAATTTTGAGAACCTGAAAAACTGTGCTTCATCACATCTAAATCCATGATTAATAAAGTTAAAGTGAAGGTTAATGAGTTTCGACACTTGATATATTTAGTGACTATCTGATGACCTGTTATTAACCACCTATTCGAACTACGCGTTAACCACTTAAACATTTGTCGTAAAAGTTGTCAAATAGTGATATATTTTGTCCTCCACAAATAAACAACGGAATCAATTGCATAATTACACATTAAACTATATTTTTCAATCATATTGAATTGTATTTCTGAAACTACAAAGGACCCTGATCACCGTCATGCATTTCAATTCTAGTTGGACCAGCCTAAACAGATTCTGCTTATTAAACTATGTGTTTCTGTTGGGAAAGTGTTACAAGAGACCTTCACAGTTGACACCACATATCTACCCAAAACCTTAAAATAATGGGGTATGGGTCACCTCTCTTATTAACCCAACATTTCCTCCATTTCTAGTAGATGGGGGACTTTAGCACAACTTTCACACTTGAAACCCAACAATCTCCCCCACAAGTGTGAATCACCCACATGACTAGCCTTGATCTATGATAGGATCCACTTCCGCTCCCCCCACCGAGCCAACCAGACTCTGATACCACTTGTTGGGAAAGTCCAGGGAGCGAGGTCCGGAATTGTCAATGGGCCAAACGTTCATGGATACAAGGGACCTTGACGCCACATATCCACCCAAAACCTTAATCCCTAGTTTCCCTCAACAAATCATTATCTCTACCCACAATATGAATTATACTCTCAACAACCCTTAATTATCTTAACAACCCATAATTGTCTCACTAATATGAGTCATAATCAACAGTTTCTATAGTTTCTACGATCTTATGTTTTACGATCTTGATACCCACTCTCAATCTTACAAAAATAATTGAACAGGATCTTCCGATCTTAGTTACGATCTTATGTTTTACGTTTTACGATCTTACTATCCTCTTCCAATCCTATGCAAGATCCCGATTTTGACAACCTGTATCCAACCTTTAGTAGAGGCTAAAGCTAGTAAAGTTCTCACAGTGGTTAACTTGACAACCAAAGAGAATATAAAAGTAATCAAATCATTTTTGAGTACAAGTTTGGTTTTATAACTTTATGTGAGTCATCAACATCCTATAAATTTCTGGCCAAGAAGTAAATCTTAAATGAGTTAGATGTTAGTGTTATGAAGAGCTTCTAATTCAGCTTTCATAGCATTGTTCCAACATTCAAATCTGTAAGCTTGGCCAAGAGTTTTTGGTTAAAAAATGGAAGAGATGGATAAATATAATCTTTTATATAGGGAATTACAATGATCATAAGCATCTAACTCCGTTTTTTAAATTATAATCTTTATATTAAACATTTTATATATGAATAAATACTGAATTAATTCTTCTTATATGAGGAATAATTCTTGTTCTAAATCATACTCCACTTCTAGTGACTCTTGATTCATCATAATAACGTGTCTTCAAATATTTTCTGCTTGGTCACAAATCATTTTTCTAACTTGAGGAACTTGCATTACTGGAATGACTAATGGGTGATATCATGAGCAATATCACTCGAATGAAACATGAAAAAATAACCAAAAAAAACAACAATATTATTATATGCAAAAATATAGATCCAAATACAGTGAAAACACACAGGACAAAAATACCTACCTAAACTGTAGACACCTTAATCTAACAAGTGAAGTTTGATCAAACTGAGTGTGACCATAGTTGCTACAAGTTAGGATCTATTTTATCATCTGAACGAGTGTAGTTGTGGTTGTGTCTCATCTTCAATTGCCAAAAACTTGCGTTTCAGAGTTAACATATTTTCGGGATGCATCATTGTTGAGTTGAACTCTTGTAGATCTTGTTTATATACCCAATGATACCCACATTTCTTTACCTCCACATCCAAGCATCCATACATATGAGCTTCAACACGTAAACGATGATCCACAACATCATAGGATGACTTCCAAGGAAAATAGATTAGCCAGATGTAATTTGATTTGACAGTAATAAGATCTTCATCAACAAATATTGGAAGAAAGGCAATGTTGTTTAATGCATGCATTGTCATCTGGGCCGGAGGTTTCCATCGAGAACTACTTGTCATTGTTGGATAATGAGGTGCTAAAGAAAACACTGCACAACATAAAAAGCCAACAATACTATTGCCCTTGTCCTGCATAACAGAAGATACAGGTATTGAACTACCAACATTCTGATTGTTGAACCAACTTGGCATTTCACTTCCTGGAATGACAATACCAATGTAGAAGAAGGCAGGGTATTCTCTGTTCACTTGAATGAATTGTGTCATCCATGAAAATGTCATTCTACTGCATTGTTCCTTATCACTTATTTTAGGACAGTTAAAAATGAACAATCCTATTCTCATCCAATATTTGCTCTTATGAAGATCCTGCTCGATAGTAGCAGCAAAAGGAAGCTCTGGCAAAGATTCCAATTGCTTGCAATTCTCCAAGTTCAAATATACAAGTTTGGAAAGCTCCCTAAGGGTAGGCAGTGTCACAAAATTGTTCCCCCCAAGATTTAACATTTCTAACCAACGTGAACATCCAATAGCCTCTGGGAGTTGGCTTAAACCACAATAGCTAATATCAACTTCACGTAAACAATATAAGCTAAGCAAGGAAGGAAACATTATTGTTTCTGTTGTGGGAGTGGGTAACAAGGAATGGTAAGGTTTTGTGGTCCAATTACAGATGGAGGAAATTAATTGAGAATGTGATGCACTTTCACATATATTCAAGTGCCTTGTATTGTTAAACTCTTTGAAACAACACCCAGACAGATTTAGATCTTTAAGAGAGCTGAGACCAAATATGTTGTTGGGTATGCTTACTACACTTTTGCAATCTTCTAAATTCAAGGAAACAATCTTTTTTAGAAGCCCAATAGATGGATCCAACAGCACAAGTTTAGTACATCCTTCAAGATTTAGCCGCTCAAGATTCGGGAACTCTCCAAAATCTGGCATCTTTATTAAATTTTTGGAGTGGCTCAGATCCAAGATTCTCAATTTGGGCAGATTCTGTATGAAAGATCAACAAAAGTTAAGGCATTACTTTCTTTTGTTTACAAATTTACCTTCAAAAGGATGAAAGAAATGAATTGTTTCAATTTCTGAGAAAAAATAATATGAGAATTTAGAATACCTTCTTGCCTTCCCAGAGTTGTTTGATGCTGCTATACTTCAATATCAACTTAACAAGTTGATTGGGCTTAAAACTTGATGGCATACACATGAAAGGATATTCCGTCCACTCAATATATCTCAATTCGTTAGAAAGATAATTAAGGCTTCCCGATACGTCCACATTATTTATGATGAGCAATCTAAGATTTGAAAAGTTTTCGAATAGAACTGCATCCATATCTTCATAGTCTTCAGATTGATAATCCAAAACTATGGCTTCAACATTCCTTTCCTAAAGAATAGCAGAAAATGGAGAAAAAAGTATTTAAATAACTTTCACTACAGTTAGTATTTATGGAAATAAGTTTTTCTTATCCAAACAACTACTTTACCATATTTTCCAACATTACTTCATAGAGTTGTTTGTCCAACCACAGCCTTCTCCACTTCTTGGGCTCTTTGCTTGTGTTTTCTGAAACAATATTTCTGCCTAGCTCTTTCAACAAATTATGCATTACAATACTTTCGTTTACAATGCTTAAAAGTGATTTATCAATGAGAACCCTTAATCCAATATCAACATGAAATTCACAACAATTTAAAACGTTTTTAAAATATTCCATATCACTTCCATGGAACAAACAAGCAATATGAAGAAATATTTCTTTTTCTGTCTCCCTTAGGTCATCAAAACTTAATCGCAGCACATCCATAACATCTTTGTCTGGACTTTCTCTCAATCTAGCCAATGCACTTCTCCATTCAAAGATATCTCGACCATACAAAAATGAACCCAATACTTTAATTGCTAGTGGTAGGCCATTGGCATAATGTAGTATGCCATTAACCAACCCTTCGTAATTATTCAAAATGTGATCAAGTTTGAAAGCTTTTCGACACAATAATTGAAAGGAGTTAGTCCAATCCAAGAGGGGAACTTGGTAAATTGCATCCATCCCATATTGTTTCAATATATGCTCATCTCTAGAAATGATAATTATTCTACTACCAGCACCTAACCATTCACGATGCACAGCTATTTTTTCTAGTTGTTCGACTTGACCAACATTATCAAGAATTATAAGGGCCCTTTGGCGACATAGCCTACGTCGTATGAGATTAGTCGCGTTGTAATGATTGCATATCTGATGGTGCTCTTGTCCGAGAGTTTGATCTAGAATTTGCTTTTGTGCACCGAGTGGACCATCATGTAATCTATAAATTTTGCTTACATCATCAATAAAACAACAAGCACCGAATTGATGAGAGATTCGATCATATAAAACAGTAGCAAGAGTTGTCTTCCCTATTCCTCCCATCCCGCAAATTCCTAGCACACGAACATCATGAACCGAGTCCAAAAGTAAAAGCTTTTCTAATTCTTGGATAGGAGAATCCATACCAACTAAATCTTTTGAAACACATGAAATATTGCAATCCAATATGTTAATTATCTTTTGAACAATCTCTTTAATCGCTGCAGATTGTGGCCTGAAAGTTCATAGAAGTAGACCATTGACTCCAAATCATCACATAAGGAAACCAAAACAAACAGCACACACTGCAAATAAAATAGGATATGTTTTACTTACTTATGACGAAGATCCCATCCAGAGAGATTGGCAACCTGTGTTAGAGCTTCCCTCCATCTTGGCACCATCTGAGAGTCATGTTTGGCAAAAGCTTGAGCATAAATTCCTTTTTGATGTCTGACGTCAGAAGGATCAACATCATAGAAAACAGGAAGAATATGTTTTCCAGACACTTGAACGCATTCACATATACTTTCCAATTCTTGCAAGCACCAAGTTGAGGAAGCATAGTTCCTTGAGAAGACGACAACATAAATCTGAGAATGTTCGATTGAATGAAGGAGCTCGGGTCCTATGGATTGACCTTTTGGAAGATTACTGTCATCCCTAAATGCAAAAATGCCTTGTGTTTGGAGAGCGTGGAAAAGAAAATCGGTGAAATTGTAGCGAGTGTCTTCACCTCTGAAGCTCACAAACACTTCATAATAGTAATTTCTCAGAGCTGAAATTGAGAGGTTTCTGCTACTGCTAGCCATCTCAATAACCTAAAATTTTACAGGAACGGAAACATGCATATAGTGAGTGGGCACTGCGTTGAAATTGCAAGGACTTTGTAAAAATAAAACTTTGCAATTCAACGGTTGGTTCTATCCTGCTTTATAAAAAATAAAAAAAACGCGTTGGATTAACATGCGCAATTCTTGCCTCCCTTCTTTATTTAACAACTCTGGTCGGCCACATCGTTCGGTTTTTTCTTCAATTCAACTTTAATTCAATTTTATAAAGCTTTGGTGAGTTTGGAGGGAGGGACTAATTTTTAAAATGCTTAATACATATGATCTCTTAACTTTATTTAAAGTTTTAATTCGGTTCACTATCTAATAAATACTCCCTCCCTTCATTTAAAGTTTTGAATCCCTTAATAACCTGTCTTTTAAAAACCGGACCAATTCGGTCGGTCAGACCAGGTGAACCGGGAACTAGAGATGTCACCGGTCTAGTCTGATTGTTGGACTGTATATGCTATTGAATCGGGAAGAATCGGCAAAAATCGAAAAAAACCGATGAACCGGCGGTTTTAGAAAATCGGCGGTTCAAATGCATGCTTTTTTTTTCCGCACAAAACGACACCATTTTCATGATTTTTTAAAAATAATATAATTAAAAATATAATTAAACTTTATTCAAATTTTATTTGGACAATTTTTTTCCTATTTGCAATTAGACCTGGTTTAATATTTTTTTATATTTTGTATTATTTTTTGTGTTTGTTATGATTATATTTAAAATTTAAATGTAAAGAATAAATATGTGAAATTATAATATTTTGTAATTTTAAAATTTGGTTGGTGTTGTGATATTTTTTAGATACTGAACATTCGGTTCGATCGATTTAATAAAAATATAGTATTGGAAATAGAGACTGGTTTATTCAACCCAATTATCCAATTTAGTTATGCGGTTCGACCAGTAACTCAGTGGTTCGACTAATGAATCAGTGACCCAGTACCCTCACCAGTTTGATGATCGGTCCGATTTTTAAAACATTGTTAAAAACTACTCCCTTCATTCTCTTTTATAAACAAATTTTACTTTTTTTGGTTTCATTCAATAAACAACGTATTTAGTCTATATAGTCCAAATACATCATTTATTGAATGAACTTAAAAAGTAAAATTTGCTTATAAAACCACTTGCAATGGAGTGTTGAATATATTTTTCAATAGTTGAATACCTGCAATGGATGGTTGAAGGAGGTGTTGAAAGTAACATGGAATAATTTGTATTGAATGAGAAATGAGTGAGGACCACTTATAATACTTTACAAAATCTTATTGGTTGTTGTGATTGTTTATATTTTTATTCCACCTTAATTATTTGGAGTCAATTATTTTATAGAAAATCAAATTTTTATTTATTTTTATTTTCACCAAAATTCATCATTATTTTTGTCTATAAATAGAGCTTTGGTTCATTTGATTTGGACAAAGGGAAAAAAATCCATTTTTTCTCTCTAATTTTTCTATTTAGCCTCCAATAAATTTTTGTTTGTGAGTTGAGTCTATTGTACTAATTAAGTTATGTGTTTCATTTTAGGTGTGTTATGTGTTTAGTGTATTGTGTTGTATTTTAAGTTTTTTATAATTTTATTAAATTGGAAAAAAAATAAAATAAAATATTTAGATTTTAATTATTTTAATTTAATTTCAATCGACAATTGTTATTAATATATAATCACAAAAACATAAAAGAAAATAAAAATATGAAATAAAAGTGGTGGGGTAGGGTGTTGAATTTTATTAAACAAAAATCATTGTAGTGAGTAAAAGTTGAATGAGTGTTGAATTATTACGTTGAAGAAAGAGAAGATGATGTGAAGTGTAAAAAGTGAAAAATGAGAGTGTTGAATATGTAAACCATTGTAGATAGTCTAAAAGAGAATGTAGGGAGTATTATGTTAGTCAATTAGAATGGCTTGGTGCATTAAAATGGAACTGGTGTAGACCGGTTTTGGTGAATATTGACTTTGGATTTGTCTTGTTGTGTAGGTGAATAGGCTTATGCAGGGCTTGTTTTAGTCGAATGCTGGACTGATATGGGTTGGTTTGTTGCAGGTTTGACATGAGCATGCTAATGAGTGTTAAGTTAGAAATGGTTTAGGTCGGTTAACAAGTTAAATGTGGTTTGATTATGTTTATAGTTAGAACTCGAACCACTAGATGTGAGGCTGAATGTGTTTTTGAACCTTGATTTGTTTTTGGATCTTTGGATGTTAGGCTATGCTTGATGGATTGTTTAGCATTTGAATGTGGTAATTTTTTGAACCGTATGCATATATGTGATGTGAATATGATCATGTACATGACTTTATGTTGATGACTATTTATGAAAAATGATGGAACGCCAAGCTGTTGGTGTATTGAGCTTTTAAGTAAATCTTCTTGTTTACTCCTTCAGACTAACATGAAATAGTGTGAGTTTGAATGCATATGGAGTGAATTCTGAATTTGTTTGAAGTTGGATGCTCTGAACTGGACTTTGATATGCATTTGTCTTCTTTTTTTGTGCATGAATGTTTGTGAATGTTGGATGATGCATTTGATTGTATTGGAATTGACATAAGCTAACTTGGTTTGAATTGGTCCAGGTTTTCTGGACTGGTTAAGCAGGTAATGGCAGCTGCAAGTTTGGTGCCAGTGTGGAGCTGGTCGAAGTTGTAGCGGAGTAGCATATCAAGTTTAATTGAAATTTTGGTTAAGGCATGAAGATGGGATCATAGGGATGGAAACGAAGTTGCATAGCACGAGGTTCCATGGTATAAGGCAAAGAGATTAGATTTAGGCATTAGGCTTTGCATGTAATTTTTGGTGTAACTTCCTTAATGCAATGTGATTATGGCATTTTTAATGAAACTTTGAATTTACACGCTTACTCAATTTGATTTTCCAACATTTCACTTCTATTTTACACTTCAATTTAATGGATATGATGAAAGTCCCAAAAGGACTAAGATGGACCTAAGTCAAAGTTTGATCAAAATCTTCTTTCAAATTGAGATGTATCTCTTTTTTATATGCTCAAATTTTACATTCAAGTCTCATTTCAATTTGCACCATGAGTTCATAATGAGACACCAATGAATTTTCAAATCAAATGGATGAATATAATCCTTCAAATAAGAATCAACTCCTCGATTCATAAAAGTGAAAACACCTTATCAGTATGCCTCAAGATAAGTCCAATAACCCAACCGATCACCAATTATTTAGGGAAATAAGCTCTAAGCCGAGAATTTCATTTGGTTGCTTGATAAATGAACCATGAAGCCCATCTAACTAAGTACCAAAGACCACCTTCTTTTATGATAGATAGATGAATAAATAATCTCAATTCCAATATTCCTTTGAACTCTTTATCATCACATGAAATAGAGAAATAAACCGTATGCCTAGCGGAGAGGTAAGATCCACGGATGATCTACGACCAAAGATTGAAAGAATGAAGGTAAGATCGACGGGTGATCTCCGATCCACAAGATTAGAAAACACAAGGATAAGATCTACGGACGATCTACGATCCACGGGGCTGAAAGAGATGAGGAATACGATCTACGAACAATCTACAATCCCCGAGACTGAAAGAGACGAGGAGTACGATCTACGGACGATCTACGATCCTCAAGAATGAAAGAGATGGGGAATAGGATCTACGATCCCCGAGACTAAAAGAGACGATGAATACGATCTACGATTCTCAAGAATGAAAGAGACGAGGAATACTGGTTTTTGAATAGGATTACCTGAGCGAGAACTGGGTTTTAAATGGTTACCAGGGCGAGAACTGGGTTTGGAAAAGGCTTACGAGGGTGAGAATTGGGTTTTGAAAAGGATTACCAGGGTGAGAATTGGGTTTGAAATTGAGTTAACAAGAGTTGGATTTTGACAGGGTAAAAATTTATGAGAAATTCACTAGGAATAACAACTAGGAAGCTTGTGGGGACGACATTCTCTTCGGAGATATACCATTGTTTGATAATTGCTTCAACTCTTTCATGTAAGGTACCAAATATGGCTTATCCTTCATATGTATGTTAGAATTTTTTGCATGGCGTAATGATCCACTTTGATGGATATGCTATCCTTTTTAATGATGCAGTGATATGTAATGATTACTATATGCAAGGTGCATGCAAAACGGTCTGGCTTTGTGGCATGGATAGGCTATGGGACCTAAAGTTCCCTTCGTCATAATGATCGAAGTAAGGCTATGCCCCTGCATTTATTAATATTGTAACTCCCTTCTAAAACCCCGCGGAAATATTTAACAATAATCAGAGTAAAACATAAAAGGGCATTACAACTTCCATATAACTAAAACAATACTCATGTCATGCCATAAAAGAGAATGTTAAACCAAAATTATTCAGATTAGCATGTTAACACAGCGGAAAATATCTTTAACATCTGAATAATGAAACAACCAGAGTCATAGACTCAAAACACCACCATAAACAAAACATACAATGGTAAGAGTTTATCAATTAACTCTAAATAACGTCCCCAGTGTTACACGACCAGAGCATGAAACGGACCCAACTGACTCTAACGAATTACTTGACGGGCTAATCCTCACCAAGTACAAAAGCTACTCCTCAATCTGAAAAAATAACAACAGTAAGGGTGAGTCTCATTCACATTTAACCAATGTTATAAGATATAGATAATAAAATATCAATCACATATTATTCACCCAATTACAGTTACGATCAGATTCACGACAACACAACTAGTCACAACCAATACACAATCACATGTATTATAACATTGGACAATCTTCCATTCATGTTATAATAACACAAGTAGCCTAATGCAATGCAACTATATGCATGTGGTACCAAATCTGGGATAACCCATCTCACCGATCCACCATCGTCAAGGATACGGCGACACCCACTCACTAATTCCACACAATGGGAATTAGCTAAAACTGATCCACCATCGTCAAGGATCAGCCACATAATGATTATGAAATGCATGTATCAACCATAACATGCTCATCATCAACATTAACCAACCAGATGTCATAATCATCAACCAACACAACAATTAATAGCCACACATAGTTTATGCTATCCTCAACCATAATAAAACACATATTTTACATTGACAATATATGTATGTCAACCATCAGTTACAACCACGTGTAGCAACCTGCCCTAAAATTAAAGGTTTAGAGTCGCCACCTATTCTACCAAGGCGAATAGGAAACCTCGCGCAGTTAAGAGATTCGGGTAAGATACTATATTCAGGTCGAGGGAAGGTATTAGGCACCCTAAACCCTTTCCTATGGCTTTGAATCTAAGATTAACAGTTTTATGGCTAAGAGTATTAAGGTAAGGTTTATGCTTTCGAGGGTTAAATAATTAAGGGAAATGAAACGGGAAAAAATGAGATTTAGAGGGAAGGGGACTCGCCTTGTTGTCAAGTGCCTACGTACCTCCTTATGGAGGATCAAAGTCTACGTAGTTCGGGGACAGGGTTGTACGCCTTTAGGATTAGAATTTGATTTGATATGGTTTTGGAGGCTTTTCGAGTGGCCTATCGTAGTTGTGATAATTCGTAGTTTGAAAAGGTTTGGGAAATGCTTTTAAGGTTTGGGCGTACAAACCTGATTTTTATTTGTTACCATTAACCGCGATGATCGATAGATTCGATCACCATTAGGGGTGGGAATAGGCCAGGCCGGCCTACAGGGGCCTACGGCCTAGCCTACATAGGCCTAGGCCAGGCCAGGCCTATTTAATAAAGAGGTCAGGCTTTGGCTTTTTTAAAAGCCTATTTTATTTAATAGGCCAGGCTTAGGCTATTAAAAAAGCCTATGAAACATTATAGGCCGACCTATATTTTCATATATATTAGAGATATGTTAAATAAGTTGGTTAATGTATGCATATATATTAGGAAAAAAAAAAGCTAAATAGGCTACCCTATATATATATATATATATATATATATATATATATATATATATATATATATATATATATATATATATATATATATATATATATATAACAAATGCTAAATAGGTTCACTTATATATGTATATATAGGCCGACCTACAAGACTTCTTAAGTTATACAAATTAATTGAAAACTTTAATAAGATACAGACTTTTTAAATAGGCTTTCAGGCCAGGCCAGGCTTTTAAAAAGGCCAGGCCAGGCTAAAAAACTGAGCCTATGATAGGCCTTAGGCCAGGCTTAGCCTTTTAAGTTTATCGTAGGCCAGGCTCAGGCCTTCTAAAGCCTAGCCTAGCCTAGCCTATTTCCACCCCTAATCACCATAATTAACAGATTAGTAAATAATTGCTGGCAATTCTAATCGATTGATTCGATTATCACTTTTAGCAAATGGAATGTATTTTAATATAATTATTAGTTTATCGTTATCTCTTATAATTGATAGATTCGATTATAAATAATGACGAGTTTTAAAAGGGAGATATGCTAATCATCGCAACCAATAAGATAGTTGAAACCCTTTAGCAAAATAAGTGTATTTCAATTTATAATTAAATTAATGATTAATTAAATAATTGATTATTACCCACCGCGATCAATTGATTTAATCGAAGCGAATAAAATTCTAAGATTGTTTGGTTAAAACCTAGGTTGGTTAGAAGACCCTAATCCTAATACCTGGGCCATTGGCTAGTAGGATTGGGCAAACCCTAATTGATTGGATAAACCTCTCTAGGGTTGTTGTGATTTTTATAACTAGAGATTAAAATAAAAATAAACTAAATCAAAAAAATCGGGCAAATACTCGGGAAAATAATCCTAAATAATTATAACCCTAATTAAATTATCCCAATTGAATAAATTAATTAAAATATAATATTTAACTATAATTTAATCCAAATAACTAAATAATAAAAGTAAATAAAAAATAGGAAAAAACCTGGGTACTGATTTGGTGTGGATGACCTGTGAGTGTGCATGGTAGAGCCTCGCTCCCAGGATGCAGGATCTGGCCTCGGTGGGAATCAAACGGCTACTGAGGGAGGACGTAGTGTAGACGTATATGAAGGTGTCACATTGAATCAGCGGAATTTTGTGAGTGAAAAAAACATGGTCTTCAGCCAGGTTCGAACCTGGGTTTCGTTGGTTATCAATGTTGTACTCAGGCCACTAGGCTGCGCGCTTCAGGTTATAAATTAAATAACTTGAAAGTAACAAGTATGTAATAAAAAGTTAAATAGAAAATTCAAACCAACAGTCAAAGTGGGGCCCAGATGTTACGCTTGTCCAATCAAACGGAGAGAGTGAGGGTTCGGTTGTTTGACCAGCGAATTGGGGTGCGAGATAGTGCCACGCGTGAGTCAACAATTCTCCAATACTATTCATCATCTTCCATATTTATTTTTGCTACGAATCAGACGCCACTTTTCTATGAACCTGGCTGCAATTTTTCGTAGCTAACGCTACCAACCTGTAAAACTCTGCAAAACGAATTATGCAACAAACAAAACAGCCCAGATTGGTTAATTGGCGAGCTGCGAGTTCGATGATGGTCGCGTTTTAGCCTGAATCGCTCTATAAAGGGATACCCGAAAGCATTCTCTCTTGAGCCCTAGCCATGGCAATATGTGATCTATGCGTTAAAACCCCTGTCCAAGGGTTCAAATCTCTTCTAATTCAATCCACAAACTCAAACAAATGGTTAGTTTATGTTATAATACAGTCAAATATGGAAAACGAAAGTAAAACTCATATGAACATGAAGAATGAAAGGTGCGCGTTTTAGGTTGTTTTCATCCTCTCTTTTGGTTTATACTTACTCTTTTATACCTTATGAGAAGAATGGACTGAATTAGAACCTTTGATATTGGCTGCAATGGGGCATACGAGTTTTGCACCCTTCCTTGGTTTTTTCGTGTCTTGTAACCCTAGCCTCCCTCCTAATTTTTCGTCGCCTTGTCCATTAGGTATCTTGTCCATATTTATATGAATGTAATTAGGTCAAATATTAGGCTTGGGCTTCAAGTTTTTTATGAGAAAAAAATATTGAAAATATTTGATTAAAACTTATATGAAATCTTGCTATTTTTGGTTCCAATCATTCCCATCTCTTTCCAATCACCATATATGATTTATTTGAGTTTTAAGAATGATCTTGTGATTGACAAAATCAAATCATGCACCAATTTGATTTTATTTTATTTTTCCTTGATTTAATTTGAGTAAAATCAAAAAATAAATAAAATAAAGACCCAAATAATAAACCAACGAAATTCATTGGCCCTCAAAGTGTTTCTTGGGCTCTTATATGATCAAAAATAAAGCCCCGTGATTTAATTCATTATTCTTGGTATTTTACTTGATTTATTTGCTATTTAAATGAATAAACTTCAAATAAATATAAATAAAAATTCCAAAAATATGAGAATGGTTTTAGAGGTCATTTTATGGGTCATGGACATGTTTGAAGTGAAAATATTAGGCCCATCAACCAAGAAATCCAAAATTCTTCACTTAGGATTTCATGTATTTCTTGAAATTTGGTCAACTTGTACACCTCGTATCTCTCTCAATTCTGATCCCATAATGGTGTTTTAGGACTTTTTGGAAAGCTCAAAGAGTCCTCTAAATGACCTTTTTGGTTTCATCTCAGTTGAAGCTTCTATGCTCAAGTTATGAGCTTTGACCCAAAAGGTGTTTTTGTTGACTTTTTGGAGGACCTATAATCTCTTTGACCATATCTCTTGAATGAAGCATTTCTGGCCTTGGCTTGTGAGAGATAAAGTTGTAGAGATTAAAATTTCCTTCAAAATAGGCTTTGAGTGAGAAATTTCTGATAAAGTATGAGAGAGTTATGCCCAGACAAAGTTGAGTTGACTTTCTCCTATAAAAACCCTAATTTGAACCTTTGCATTTGTTCATTTCTGAGATTTTATTAATAGATCGTGATCAACCTTTGATCAAATGATGGATATAACCTCAAATACTTGATGTTGACCAAAAATCTTGAAGTTTGACTGTATTTTGACTATAGTTTGACTTTTAGGTCAACATAGTCGATTATTGGTCATCTGAGTCATTGAGTGAGCAATCCTTGGAATAGAAGCTTGACTTTTGACATGGAGGTACTTTGAGACATATGAGATACCTTGGGATCCATTTGAGACCTTAGAAATTCAAATTCCTTCGATAAAAAGGAAACCCTAGTTTTGGAGATCTTTGATTAGGAGAGAGTGACCTGAATAAGCCTTTGAAACTTGAGCCATTGAAGATGCATAGGGGATCCTTTGATTGAATAAAAGAGGGCAAATTTTGGGTATGACAGCTGCCCCAGTTCAATCTTCTTAAACCTGAAGAGTCAGATAGGCCCGTCTGCCTATCGTGATCTAAAGGTAAAAGATGATTGAACACTGAGAATGCCCTGAAATTTGCTTGTGTTGGAAAAGATGTCCTGCGGGAGATGGGCTTAGAGATGCCATCCAAGGTAAATACCCCTCTTTTTCTTGGATGTGAAGCAGATGCTTTTGAAAGGGACCACTGTGTTTTGGTTGTAGCACGGCCTAAAAAGGCAACCTGAATTTTATGCAATGTTATGATGCATGCGATGTATGATGCAGTGAGCTTCTCAAAATAAATGAGAGCGATGTATGTATATGAGTTATGTATGAATGAGGTATGTTAATTGAATGATGCATGATTGTTAGTTATGTTAGTTGAAGTTAGTAACTTTGGAAAAGAAAAATAGAACCTTGTTTGTTATTGTTGAAATTTTGAAGAAGATCACTGTCGAGGGACTAACGTGATATGACATAACTTATTGCGCTCAGGGACTAACACAATAAGTCATGGTTGGGATTGAAATTAAAATTGACATTGAAATGAGTCTTGGTACTAACATACCAAAGAACTCGGTGCCATATCATCGCTAAAGGACAAACATGATAAGATGTAACGCAGAGGTCACGATTTAGATTGAAATTGAAATTGAAATGAGTCTCAGTTACTAACGTACCAAAGAACTCAGTGCCATATCATCGCTAAAGGACTAACGTGATAAGACGTAACGCAAAGGTCACGATTTGGATTGAAATTGAGATTGAAATGAGTCTCGGTTACTAACGTACCAAAGAACTCGGTGCCATATCATCGCTAAAAGACTAACGTGATAAGACGTAACGCACAGGTCATGATTTGGATTGAAATTGAAATTGAAATGAGTCTCGGTTACTAACGTACCAAAGAACTCGGTGCCATATCATCGCTAAAAGACTAACGTGATAAGACGTAACGCAAAGGTCACGATTTGGATTGAAATTGAAATTGAAATGAGTCTTTGTTACTAACGTACCAAAGAACTCGGTGCCATATCATCGCTAAAGGACTAACGTGATAAGACGTAACTGAAAGGTCACGATTTGGATTGAAATTGAAATTGAAATGAGTCTCGGTTACTAACGTACCAAAGAACTCGGTGCCATATCATCGCTAAAAGACTAACGTGATAAGACGTAATGCAAAGGTCACGATTTGGATTGAAATTGAAATTGAAATGAGTCTTGGTTACTAACGTACCAAAGAACTCGGTGCCATATCATCGCTAAAGGACTAAAGTGATAAGACGTAACGCAAAGGTCACGATTTGGGATTGAAATTGAAATTGAAATGAGTCTTGGTTACTAACGTACCAAAGAACTCGGTGCCATATCATCGCTAAAAGACTAACGTGATAAGATGTAACGCAAAGGTCACGATTTGGATTGAAATTGAAATTGAAATGAGTCTTGGTTACTAACGTACCAAAGAACTCAGTGCCATATCATTGCTAAAGGACTAACGTGATAAGACGTAACGCAAAGGTCACGATTTGGGATTGAAATTGAAATTGAAATGAGTCTTGGTTACTAACGTACCAAAGAACTCGGTGCCATATCATCGCTAAAAGACTAACATGGTAAGACGTGACGCAAAGGTCACGATTTGGATTGAAATTGAAATGGAAATTGAAATGGGATTGGAATAGGATTTGAAATGGGAATTGGAATAGGATTTGAAATAGGAACTGGAAAATTAGTTTGGAATTGGTATAGGATTTGAAATGGGATTTGGATTTAATGTAACAGTCAGACAGGAACTGACTACCAAACGAGAATTGGATTTAATTGGATTTGATGTAACAGTCAGACGGGAACTGACTACCAAACGAGCATTGGATTTAATGTAACAGTCAGACGGGAACTGACTACCAAACGAGAATTGGATTTAATGTAACAGTCAGACGGGAACTGACTACCAAACGAGAATTGGATTTGATGTAACAGTCAGACGGGAACTGACTACCAAACGAGAATTGGGTTTAATGGTTTTCCAGGACGAGAACTGGACTTTGTAATGATTTGCCAGGACGAGAACTGGACTTTGTAAGGATTTGGATTTGCAAATGAAAATTGGGCTTTTATAGTATATGAATGCACCAGATGATATGCATGGTTTGATGTTGGAGTGAAGCGACATGATTAATGCATGACAATGATTTATGATGACTTGGATGTTTTGATTGATGTAGTGAGTGGAACGACATAATGTCTTCTATAGGACTACCCAAAAAAAGGTTTTTGGAATGGATATGAACATTTGTCTAAAAAGGACTACCTGAAAAGGTTCTTAGCAAAGGACGCAATCTGTCTGAAAAGGCTCTGAGCGAAGGATAAGGAATGTCTTAAAGAAGACTACCTGGGGAGGTTCCTGAAAAGGATGACAAATTGTCTTAAAGAAGACTACCTGAAAAGGTACTGTGTAATGTATCAGCCATTGTATGTAATGCATGAGTTATATGTACTTGCATGATGCTTCAATGATAGGTTGTTAACAACCAAAGCGTGTATAGCTTGCTAATGTTGTAAGGTTGTTGGATGCTAGCGCGATTTCCCAATACCTATTCCTTGAACTTTGAAGATCGTAGTTAGGAGAAAGGTTGATTCGAGGTTGTAAAGTATGAAAACGCCTTTTCCTTTTGTTGTGCGTCTCACAGATTTGATATCCATTGCCCCAGTATTTTCGTGGAAAAAGATGCTTATGAGGGAAGTGCCCCAGGAAATAACCCTGTCATGTGCTTCGAAGTTTAGATTGAAGGGTGTGCCCCTGATTTCCGGGATATGGAGGGTTATCCATGTTGTTCTATCCTTTTGAATTTGAATTCGTCCCATGTTTGACATGCCCCTGATTGAGATTGCTTCGAGATATGATCCAAGTCAATTGGAACTTAGGGAGGATGCCCCTAGTTAATAGGATCCTTGATTGTATGCCCCCCATAATCATTGAGGTTTTGCCCTTGTTTAGGAAAACCCTCTAGATGTGGTTCCCCCATGCAAGAGTCTTTATTAGAAATGGTCATCTTTGATTAACCGATTTCGAGATCTCCTCGATGCTAAGTGTATATTCGTAGATGACGTTGTACCCTATGAAAAGTAATTCTAAGGTAATGCGAATGCAAGTTTTGAAATCGAAGTTTGTCATGAATTAGGAGTGAATGATTAGAAACGGATGTTTGAAGAAGCGTGGTGATTAGAAATAGTTTTAACAAACATAGGAGTCAGTATAACAAAATCCTGCTTAATATGCTTTCGTAGTTAACCTTGCCTCAATTAGGACTTTTGAATGTTGTAACTTGGCTTGGTTCATGGTTTAATAAACAACGGATATAAGGCTCGAAAATTTATTTAACCCCCCATTTCTCCTTGATGTCCTCCAAGTCCTAAAAATTCGCCTAATCCAATGAATGTGCTTTGTTTGTAAGAGAATCGTTTCAGTTTTGATATTGAGCAGAAGTCTTAGTAGAGATCCAAGCATTGATGAGAAAAGATTGTAAAGATCCACGCATAGATTAGAAGCTTCGAGAATTTAGCAGTCACAAGATTGTGCTTTGTATTTTGCCTTTGTTTTGTTTTTATCCCTTATTTTTGCATGAACCAATTCCCTTGAATTTGATCCATCGGGATGCCCTAATTTTTGCCTAAGTCTTTTTTGTCTTTTTTTTATGGAATTTTCCATTTTGACTTATCGGGCGTTTTTTCTTTTGAAGGCTCCTTTTGAAATTTGATTCTTGGATATTGAATGTTGTGACTGCCATGCTGATTTCGATTTGTAAGCTTCAACTTTGATATTTCCTCGATCTTGAATGATGTATTAAGGAAGAAGATGTTGTGAATGTTATCTCCATTGCTTCCTCAATCTTGGATGAATGCGAGGAAGAAAATATGCGTGAACCTTTGCTTGAATCCTTGCTTGAATGGACTGATTCTCTTGACAACCAAAATACACCATTGAATTAATTGAAATCTACCCTGCCCCTGGTTGAAATCAAGGTTTATTTGAAAAGTAGAAACAAACTCCAACTCCTGGCTCGAGGGGGTGACGAGGGATTAACATCCTTATATCTCCACTGTTTGGGAATTGAAACAATGCCTGTACATCGTCGGTTCGGTCTTACCTTGAAAGCATATATTGAGCTGGACTTAGTTATTTGTATTCGTCATTCTCCCTTAAGTTTGTTAATAATTGAAAGTCAAAATTGAAATAGAATAGAAGGGTGCGAGTGGAAAGTTGTAGTAGTGAGCGAATGAAGCGAATGAATTGATTTCAAAACATGCATGATTATTTTATTGAATTATTATTCGAAAGGTACAACGTTTTACATCAAATAACACTTTGTGATCGTAGAAGTTACAACTTGAAATGATAAACTTATTGATCCTAGAGGCAATCTCCTTTGTGAATCTGTTGACTTTGTTTTACTCCTTAGTTCGTGGACTTGTAGAAGTAAAAGGGTAATCTCGAATTCTCCTTGGGCACGTCGAATCTGTCGGGAATAAATTGTTAGCGGTGGGTTTTCGTCGTATCGGAACTTCATGAGTTTCCTTTGACTGAACCTCTTTTGCTTTTTCTAAGGATAGTATCACACCGTTCGCAATCCTCGGGGTTCGTAGATTGATAAAGGAAATGTAGGACCCTTTTGCCCCTTGGTGGGGAGTCAACATATGTCGCTTTCCCTCCATCGTAGTTACGCATCTTTGTTCAGGATATCGCCCCATCAGGACTAATCCTTGCCCCTAGGTTATCGTAGAGCGTCTTTGTAAATTTGATATGTTCTAAGATGAACCCCTTCATGGCTAGATACCCCTTAAGTGTATCTATGAGGGAACTCTTTTGTTGAACTAATCCTTGCTCAACGATAGCCTTTGTTGTATTTATAATCTTGTTTCAAAAAAGGCATGAACGCGTGGTTGGCATAGTAGAAGACATCCTCTTTTTGTAGTAAGGCCGATATCGTTCTCAATAACTTATCCTCCTTTCTCCATAGGTGATGATCCTCTTATTTCTTTGGGAGTTTCGGGAAACCGGCTAGCATGGTTAGTATGGATGCGGGCAAAGATAGAAATGCAAATGTGAATGTAAATGTATGAATGCATGAAAATGCGAATGCACGCGTATGCAAAGGACTCCCCCTTTTTTTTATGGTAACTTCTCGTATGTAATGCAATGCAGACGTGCGACAAATATAATCCTAAGGATAGCCTATGCGGATTTAGAGGTGATATTAGACCTTAGCAAAATCATTGCAAGTTAGATATTATGACACGCCAATGGGAATAGATTACGAGGTGCGCGGAAAGTAGCAGCTGATGACCGTTCAAGACAGTTACCAAGTCTCATGACCTTCGAGAGGTCGTTCGACGTGTACTTACGAAGTTGTCCCTCGTTGGAAGGTTTTCTATGTGGAACGCAACCTATCTAAGGACGATATTGGAGAAAATGAAATCCCTACA
This sequence comes from Vicia villosa, assembly GCF_029867415.1. Classification (NCBI taxonomy): domain Eukaryota; kingdom Viridiplantae; phylum Streptophyta; class Magnoliopsida; order Fabales; family Fabaceae; genus Vicia; species Vicia villosa. The sequence continues at coordinate 127,273,047 of NC_081184.1, read as the reverse complement.
GGCTAGGGATGAAAGATGTATAATATGGGAATTCAGAACCCTGCGAGTTAGGGGATGCGCAGGAGCAAGCACGGGGTGACCGTTCAAGAAGGTCATTTGACCTCTTGGCCATCGAGAGGCCAATCGATGTGCGTTAACGAAGATGTCCTTCGTGGGAAGGACACGTAGTTGTAAAATATACAAAAATGTAAAAGGAAGATCCCTGCGGGCTAGGGAGTGTGTAGGAGCAAGCATAGAGTGACCGTTCGAGGCAGTCACTATATCTCATGGCCATCGAGAGGCCAATCGACGTATGCTAACGAAGGTGTCCTTCGTACGAAGGACACGATTTTAAGAATAAGATCCCTATAGGCTAGGGAATGCGTAGAGGGAAACACGGGGTGACTATTCAATATAGTCACAAGGTCGCATGGCCATCGAGAGGCCAATCGACGTACGTTAATAAAGATGTTCTTCGCGGGAAGGACGCGTAGTTATAGAAATACAAGGATATAAAAGGAAAGTCCCTATAGGATAGGGAGTGCATATATTGTGATGGCGTTCATGGGAAAGACGTGGTCTTAGAAAGTAGAGTCCCTACAGGCTAGGGAATACGTAGGGATACCTGCAAAATTGAAACGCATAGATACTCGAAGTATATAAATTGCAAACATATAATAAGCACATAAGCACAAAAGTCCTAGGTTCATAGGTTCGACGTAGCGGCTTTAGGGAGCCTACCCTTTCCATTGGTATGTCCTAGACACGGGTCTCATGGGGTCGTTCGTAGCCTCCGAGACTTTTTGTCTCTTCGGATTTTAGAACAACTCATTTTATCCATGAGGTTCGAATTTTTGGGGTAGGTTCTCGGAGAGATCAGCTAAATATCCAGTCCTGCCCTCAACAAAGTCAAGCCTCGTTTTTGACATTTCCGAATATTCAACCCACTCCAAGTGGAGTTATCAATGAGACTCGTAGGCGATTCAAGTCCCCCCTGATCTCAAGGATAACGCCCACACTTAGGTTTTAACAACAATATAATATACCCAACAGTATAAACAGCAGCAATTATATCAACAACAATAAAAATAAATAAGCAAATATTTATTTAAATTACAGTAAAAATAAAATAAATAAAATTACTGTAAATAGATAAAGATGTAGATAAATAAATAAACGAATTTAAATTTGAATATTAAAAAACAAACTAACCTCGAAGTCCAGCCGCTTATAATTTAAAAATATAGTAAAAACAGCAATGAAATAAAAATTTAAATTACTGTAATTTAAGGCTGTAAATAAATAAATAAAATTAAATTTAAATATTTAAATAACTAACCTCAAATCCGGCTGCTTATAATTTAGACAATGCATTAAAGAAGCAAATATTTAAAAATATAGATATTTATTTAAACTTACGTAAATAGATGGAAACGTAAATAAATAAAATAAATATTTAAATATTTATAAAAATAAATAAACCCTAAAAAATGGCGAATTAGCCAAACCCTAAAATGTTTGCCAAAAACCTAAATAGTTTGCCACAAACCTAAACCCTGCCAAAACCTATAGGAGTATAGTAATTCACCATTAAGTGTTTCCCCAGCAGAGTCGCCAGCTGTAGCAACCTGCCCTAAAATTAAAGGTTTAGAGTCGCCACCTATTTTACCAAGGCGAATAGGAAACCTCGCGCAGTTAAGAGATTCGGGTAAGATACTATATTCAGGTCGAGGGAAGGTATTAGGCACCCTAAACCCTTTCCTATGGCTTTGAATCTAAGGTTAACAATTTTATGGCTAAGAGTATTAAGGTAAGGTTTATGCTTTCGAGGGTTAAATAATTCAGGGAAATGAAACGGGAAAAATGAGATTTAGAGGGAAGGGGACTCGCCTTGTTGCCAAGTGCCTACGTACCTCCTTATGGAGGATCAGAGTCTACGTAGTTCGGGGACAGGGTTGTACGCCTTTAGGATTAGAATTTGATTTGATATGGTTTTGGAGGCTTTTCGAGTGGCCTATCGTAGTTGTGATAATTCGTAGTTTGAAAAGGTTTGGGAAATGCTTTTAAGGTTTGGGCGTACAACCCTGATTTTTATTTGTTACTATTAACCGCGATTAGGGGTGATCAAAACCAAACCAACCCAATAGAAAACCGCAAACCAAACCAAACCAAACCGAAACCGCAAAAAACCGCATTTGGTTCGGATTAGTTTGGGTCATCTTTTAACAAAACCGCATGGTTCGGTTTGGTTTGAGGTTTGTATTTTATAAACCGAACCAAACCGAATCAAACCGCATTATGTTACAACCTAACTTTTACTTAACTCACATCCAACCCAAACTTAAATCTATAATACCTTAACCTTATGATTACGAACAATTTTCTCTTCCTTAAACATGATTTTAGTCCCGGTCTTCCCAAATCTCTAATAGCATTATCGCTTCTTCTTTGCCACATACATCTTCTCTCTTTTTCTATAACCTTTACTCTCTTATATTCTTTCTCTTTCACCTTCTCATTTTTATGCAAATGTTCCCTATTTCAGTTTCGTTTTTATCGCACATCTTCTTCTCTAATCTCTCAACTCTTTTGTTTTTTCTTTTTCACATTCACTAATCTCTCGTATCTTCTATTTTTTTGTTTCATTCTAATAATTTTTATATTATTTTATACTATTATTTTATGTTTATTATTCCACTTTTGTCTAATTTAATTTTTACATATTAAATAGAAAGTTATTGTCAAAATATGACGGGTTTTGTTGTTATATGATAGTGTATGAATGTCTAAATACAAAGTTATGTTATCATCTATATGTTTATGAATGGTTCAATAAAATATTTCTAAAAAACCGAACCAACCGCACCGAACCAAACCGCATTAGGTTGGTTTGGTTTGGTTCGGATTTTTTTAAAAGCCAACCGAACCAAACCAAACCGCATGATTTTTTCTCTTGCGGTTCGGATGATTTTTTTCGTCAAAACCGCCCAAACCGCACCGCGATCACCCCTAACCGCGATGATCGATAGATTCGATCACCATAATTAACATATTAGTAAATAATTGCTGGCAATTCTAATCGATTGATTCGATTATCACTTTTAGCAAATGGAATGTATTTTAATATAATTATTAGTTTATCGTTATCTCTTATAATTGATAGATTCGATTATAAATAATAACGAGTTTTAAAAGGGAGATATGCTAATCATCGCAACCAATAAGATGGTTGAAACCCTTTAGCAAAATAAGTGTATTTCAATTTATAATTAAATTAATAATTAATTAAATAATTGATTATTACCCACCGCGATCAATTGATTTAATCGAAGCGAATAAAATTCTAAGATTGTTTGGTTAAAACCTAGGTTGGTTAGAAGACCCTAATCCTAATACTTGGGCCATTGGCCAGTGGGATTGGGCAAACCCTAATTGATTGGATAAACCTCTCTAGGGTTGTTGTGATTTTTATAACTAGAGATTAAAATAAAAATAAATTAAATCAAAAAAATCGGGAAAATACTCGGGAAAATAATCCTAAATAATTATAACCCTAATTAAATTATCCCAATTGAATAAATTAATTAAAATATAATATTTAACTATAATTTAATCCAAATAACTAAATAATAAAAGTAAATAAAAAAAATAGGAAAAAACCTGGGTACTGATTTGGTGTGGATGACCTGTGAGTGTGCATGGTAGAGCCTCGCTCACAGGATGCAGGATCTGGCCTCGGTGGGAATCAAACGGCTACTGAGGGAGGACGCAGTGTAGACGTATATGAAGGTGTCACATTGAATCAGCGGAATTTTGTGAGTGAAAAAAACATGGTCTTCAGCCAGGTTCGAACCTGGGTTTCGTTGGTTATCAATGCTGTACTCAGGCCACTAGGCTGCGCGCTTCAGGTTGTAAATTAAATAACTTGAAAGTAACAAGTATGTAATAAAAAGTTAAATAGAAAATTCAAACCAGCAGTCAAAGTGGGGCCCAGTTGTTACGCTTGTCCAATCAAACGGAGAGAGTGATGGTTCGGTTGTTTGACCAGCGAATTGGGGTGCGAGATAGTGCCACGCGTGAGTCAACAATTCTCCAATACTATTCATCATCTTCCATATTTATTTTTGCTACGAATCAGACGCCACTTTGCTACGAACCTGGCTGCAATTTTTCGTAGCTAACGCTACCAACCTGTAAAACTCTGCAAAACGAATTATGCAACAAACAAAACAGCCCAGATTGGTTAATTGGCGAGCTGCGAGTTCGATGATGGTCGCGTTTTAGCCTGAATCGCTCTATAAAGGGATACCCGAAAGCATTCTCTCTTAAGCCCTAGCCATGGCAATATGTGATCTATGCGTTAAAACCCCTGTCCAAGGGTTCAAATCTCTTCTAATTCAATCCACAAACTCAAACAAATGGTTAGTTTATGTTATAATACAGTCAAATATGGAAAACGAAAGTAAAACTCATATGAACATGAAGAATGAAAGGTGCGCGTTTTAGGTTGTTTTCATCCTCTCTTTTGGTTTATACTTACTCTTTTATACCTTATGAGAAGAATGGACTGAATTAGAACCTTTGATATTGGCTGCAATGGGGCATACGAGTTTTGCACCCTTCCTTGGTTTTTTCGTGTCGTGTAACCCTAGCCTCCCTCCTAATTTTCCGTCGCCTTGTCCATTAGGTATCTTGTCCATATTTATATGAATGTAATTAGGTCAAATATTAGGCTTGGGCTTCAAGTTTTTTATGAGAAAAAAAATATTGAAAATATTTGATTAAAACTTATATGAAATCTTGCTATTTTTGGTTCCAATCATTCCCATCTCTTTCCAATCACCATATATGATTTATTTGAGTTTTAAGAATGATCTTGTGATTGACAAAATCAAATCATGCACCAATTTGATTTTATTTTATTTTTCCTTGATTTAATTTGAGTAAAATCAAAAAATAAATAAAATAAAGACCCAAATAATAAACCAACGAAATTCCTTGGCCCTCAAAGTGTTTCTTGGGCTTTTATATGATCAAAAATAAAGCCCCGTGATTTAATTCATTATTCTTGGCATTTTACTTGATTTATTTGCTATTTAAATGAATAAACTTCAAATAAATATAAATAAAAATTCCAAAAATATGAGAATGGTTTTAGAGGTCATTTTATGGGTCATGGACATGTTTGAAGTGAAAATTTTAGGCCCATCAACCAAGAAATCCAAAATTCTTCACTTAGGATTTCATGTATTTCTTGAAATTTGGTCAACTTGTACACCTCGTATCTCTCTCAATTCTGATCCCATAATGGTGTTTTAGGACTTTTTGGAAAGCTCAAAGAGTCCTCTAAATAACCTTTTTGGTTTCATCTCAGTTGAAGCTTCTATGCTCAAGTTATGAGCTTTGACCCAAAAGGTGTTTTTGTTGACTTTTTGGAGGACCTATAATCTCTTCGACCATATCTCTTGAATGAAGCATTTCTGGCCTTGGCTTGTGAGCGACAAAGTTGTAGAGAATAAAATTTCCTTCAAAATAGGCTTTGAGTAAGAAATTTCTGATAAAGTATGAGAGAGTTATGCCCAGTCAAAGTTGAGTTGACTTTCTCCTATAAAAACCCTAATTTGAACCTTTGCATTTGTTCATTTCTGAGTTTTTATTAATAGATCATGATCAACCTTTGATCAAATGATGGATATAACCTCAAATACTTGATGTTGACCAAAAATCTTGAAGTTTGACTGTATTTTGACTATAGTTTGACTTTTAGGTCAACATAGTCGATTATTGGTCATCTGAGTCATTGAGTGAGCAATTCTTGGAATAGAAGCTTGACTTTTGACATGGAGGTACTTTGAGACATATGAGATACCTTTGGATCCATTTGAGACCTTAGAAATTCAAATTCCTTTGATTAAAAGGAAACCCTAGTTTTGGAGATCTTTGATTAGGAGAGAGTGACCTGAATAAGCCTTTGAAACTTGAGCCATTGAAGATGCATAGGGGATCCTTTGATTGAATATAAGAGGGCAAATTTTGGGGTATGACACCACGGCATCACAACAGATAAAATATTTACCATTGTACTTGTATGTATAAACTATCACCACCAATTAAAATCGAGAGTTTTAATATAAAATCGAGTCATGACCCAAAACACTATTTTATTATATAAATCATTTAATTAGCTTCACTATGCTTGAAACGGCACCAAAATCTGATTTACGGTTTAAAAGTTAGGAGTTTTTAAAGTTAAGTAAAATTTAGGAAAAGTCTGTGGGACCCGGTTCCTCCCTATGTGGGAACCGGTTCCTGAAATCCTTCAGAAACACCTCTCTGGTTTTTTGTACCAGGAACCGGGTTGTCCCTATATGGGAACCGGTTCCTGCTGAACAGAAACTCCTCGTTCCGGGTTTTTACTACGGGAACCCGGTTCCTCCCAATTGGGAACCAGTTCCTGACGCTGCTGTAGCAGAAAAACTCCAATTTTCCAGCACCGTAGAAACCCGAATCCATACTAATTCGCACCCAAATGTATTATAACATCAAACAGCAACCACAAACATAAATTGACACATTTATAACACATTTCAACCATCCAATTAACACCATACATGATCAATTCAATACAAACAATATTAATCAAAATCCCCAAAACCTAACATTCTACAACCTACACATAACTCAATTGATACAAACAACATGTTCAATCCATCCTACTACCTATAATCCCATAATAGAAGATAAATGAAAGAGTCCCCCCTTACCTGAAGGTTGATTCTTCGCTCTTCCTCTTTTCGCACTTCTCCGCTTCTTTGTTCTTTCACGTTCAGACTTCTCTTCTTTTTGGTTCTATTCCACTTGTACCATAGTGACTTGAGATGTACTGCCCCAGTGTTTTTGAGTTTTTAAGAGATTCCTCGACGTGACTGCCCCATATTAGGTGAATTCTTACCTAAAGGAGTATTCAATGTTTCATTCCCCTTAAGGTTATCAGACTTTGAGATGCTTTCCCCAGCTCGACGAAGTTTTGAAGACCATTTGTCCCTCGGGATGATTCAACTCTTCATCTGACATTCATTGTGGAAGCCTTCTTGATGTCAAGCAAATGTTCGTATGCAAAGAATGTTTATTTTGATAACAATAATTATAATGCAAATTTTATGTTTGTCTTGAAGTCAAAGTTTTTATTGAAATGAGGTTGCAACACCTTGTGAATGAATCACTAGTTGAAATACAACCTCGATTTTTTGAAAGATAAAGCGAGCGTACGATACTAATACAGATCTTTAGCACATCTCAGGTAGGGGTGCTCGCGGTGCGGTTTTGACGGTTTTGACGAAAAAAATCATCCGAACCGCAAGAGAAAAAATAGTGCGATTTGGTTTGGTTCGATTGGCTTTTAAAAAAAATCCGAACCAAACCAAACCAAACTAATGCGGTTTGGTTCGGTTCGGTTGGTTCGGTTTTTTACAAATATTTTATTGAGCCATACATACACATATAGATGATAACATAATTTTGTATTTATACATTCATACACTATCAAATAACAACAAAACTCGTCATATTTTGACAACAATTTTCCATTTAATATGTAAAAATTAAATTAGACAAAAGTGGAATATTAAACATAAAATAATAGCATAAAACAATATAAAAATTATTATAACGAAACAAAAAAATAGAAGAGAAGAAAGATTAGTGAAAGTGAAAAAGAAAAAAAGTGTTAAGAGATTAGAGAAGAAGATATGCGATAAAAACGAAACTGAAATACGGAACATTTACATAAAAATGAGAAGGTGAAAAAGAAAGAATATAAGAGAGTAGAGATTATAGAAGAAGAGGGAAGATGTATGTGGCAAAGAAGGTGCGATAATGTTATTAGAGATTTTAGAAGATCGGGACTGAAATTATATATGTAAGGATGAGAAAATTGTTCGTAATCATAATGCTAATGTATAATAAGTTTAAGTTTGGGTTGGATGTGAGTTAGTAAAATTAAGTTTGGGTTCGATTTACAAAATACAAACCGCAAACCGAACCGAACCGTGCGGTTTTGTAAAAACTGACCCAAACTAATCCGAACCAAATGCGGTTTTTTGAGGTTTCGGTTTGGTTTGGTTTGGTTTGCGGTTTTCTATTGGGTTGGTTTGGTTTTGATCACCCCTAATCTCAGGGGAGTCAGTTTAATGCGATCTCGTTGCAATATGCTTTCGAAATAAATCATGCTTCAATTAGGTCTATTAAGGGTTGTAACGTGGCCTGGTTCAAGGTTTTAGAAAAAAGGATTTAAGGCTCAAAGTCTAACCTACTTTCTTCTAATTCGGCACGAGTGTTCGTCTTTCAAAAGAATTTTGTGATAGATGTGATGGTTAAGGAACCAATGAGGTGTTTTGGAGTAGCAGTCAACTTTTTTGTCTTTTGTGTTTGTAGTCACACAAATTCGTTCTTGCTGAGGATTTCTATTTTGATCCTTCTTTATTTGTTATTCTTTCGTTTCTCGTTTCCCTAACTTTTTTCTAGATTGATTATTTTTGTTTTTGATTTCGAAGTCCAGCGGAATGCCCTAATTTTTTCCTAAGTCACTTGTTTTCAAGTTGTCGACTTAGTGGACTTTTCTTTTTCTCTTTTTTTTTTCATTTCACTTTTTTTTGAACAAATCTTGTGACATCGGTCTATTTTGACTTGTTGAAAAGGGTTGTGACTGCCCCGTTCTTCGGGATGGTGAGGACAACCATGGTGGATTTCTATTTTTTGACCTCTTGATATGTGAGGGATAATACATGGTTGGTCCTACGATGGGACACCTTTTGATGTGCAATCCTTTTTGAAATCTGAACAATTGGTCAAATTAACTGAAAATTACCCTGCCCCTGGTTAAATGTGAGGGTTTGTTCGTACAGAAATAAACTCCTACTTCAAGGCACAAATAGGTTGACGAGGGTTTATCTCCCTTATATCTCTAGTGTTTAGGATTTGAAATAATGCATGTACATCAGCAGAGTTTTATTCAAAAGCAATACGGCTAGAAATTTTGCGTTTTTGTTTTCATCATTTTCCTTTCGATTTTTACATAACAAGAGATTATTAAAGTTGGTATCGTAATGCGAAAACATTTTATGACTAAATACAAATGGATTACTTCAAAACAAAAATATGTATTGCATTATCATTGTCCCTTAAAAAACAAACACGTTTTACATGAAAATAGTACTTGACAAAAAGAAACATTAAAAATGAACATGCAGTAATGAATTGAAAATTTCCATTGTAGAGGAGGCTTGACTCCGTCTAGACTTATTGCTTCTGGAGATGCTCTCTAAAATGTGGGCACTCACTTAGGCAAGGAGACTTCAATTTATGCGTAGGACATTTGGAGTGAATGTGATAGCCTTGGAATCAATGAGGTCTTGGACTTTGTGCTTCAGAATGTTACAACTCTCAGTTGAGTATTCGGATGCCCCAAAGTGGTACTCACACCTGGCATTCACGTCATATCCCCAAGGAATAGGTGTTGGAGGGGGCTTAGGTTCCCTTAATTGGACCAAAGAATCCCTAAGTAAATGAGAGAGCAACTGACTGTAGGTCATAGGAATCGGGTCAATCTTCCTTGGTGGTCTTCTTGGCCTTTATGGGCCTTGTTGTCGGTAATTGTGCTGATAGTTATAAGGAGGGACAAAATGTTGTTATGGTACGAAAGGCTATTGTTGATCCACCCAAGGTTGTGGAGGATAGTTGTGAGGTAGCTCCTGACTTAGAGCGAGACCTGGGAGATAAGAAGTATTGGCCATATCTCTTGCAATAGTTGGGTTGGAATTGCCTTGCTTCTTCAACAATGTTTGCAGAATCCCCATGATTAAACCCATTTGAGTATTCATTTGGTTGATCTCCCCCCTCAATATTTACTGGCCCTTTTGAAGTTTTTCCATAGTCATTGGAGACATACTTCATTGTTTTGTGTGAGTGTCGAGAAGTCAGCTTCGGTGTTGATGTTGAACTCTGGGTAGAAAGGGACCCCAATAAGTTTCTGATATGGAACCATGAAATGCAAGATAATATGAATGCAATATTTCATTTCCGAGAAAACCTAAAGTCTTTTGTAATATTTTTGAAATAAACAAATAACATGTCTCGTAATACGAGTTGCCATCACAAGCCACCTTCGATTTGGTGTCAAGTACTCATGAAAATAGGCTTTAGGATTCCTCAGAAATGATATGTATAATGGTGTCATGTATGCAATAGCACAGAATCAACGGTCCACAGAATTTGAATAACATATGTACAATCTCTGGATAACTGAATGAAGTAGGAAGAAAAATGGTGGAGAGAATTGAATGATGGAGGGAAGGTGGTTTTTCTAGGTTGATGAAGGGGGAGAAATAGTTAGAGGGAGAGGATTCTGAGTTAGTTATGGTGGTTGTAAATTTTTTTATTGCAGTTATGATTTTCTTGAAAACCTGTTAAAAGTTGGTTGCATTCTATTATGAGGTTAGTTATAGGACTGTTAACTTGTTAGTTACTATTGTTTTTTTTCTTTGTTAATAGTTAGTAGAATATCATGATTTTTCATGTAGGTTTTATGTGGATATGGAATGGCTTGGTGCATTAAAATGAAACTGGTGTAGACTGGTTTTGGTGAATATGTGACTTTGGATTTGTCTTGGTGTGCAGGTGAATAGGTTGATGCAGGGTCTGTTTTCGTCGAATACTGGACTGATATGGGTTGGTTTGTTGCAGGTCAGACATGAGCTGCTAATGGGAGTTTAGTTAGAAATGGTTTAGGTCAATTAACAAGTTAAATATGGTTTGATTATGTTGATAGTTAGAATCTGAACCACTTGATGTGAGGCTGAATGTGTCTTTGAACCTTAAATTGATTTTGGATGTTTGAACCGGTTTGATCTTTCGACGCCGATACCTTTATGATGTTGCACTGTTTACAATTTTTGAATGCGCTAAACTAACATGTTAGGCTATGCTTGATGGACTGTTTGGTATTTAAATGTGGTAATTTTTTGAATTGTATGCATATATGTGATGTGAATATGATCATGTACATGACTTTATGTTTATGACTATTTATGAAAATGATGGAATGCCAAGCTGGTGGTGTATTGAGCTCTTAAGTAAATCTACAACTTTACTCCTTCAGGATGACATGAAATAGTGTGAGTTTGAATGCATATGGAGTGAATTCTGGATTGGTTTGAAGTTGGATGCTCTGAACTGGACTTCGATATGCATCTGTCTTATTTATTATATTTTTTGTATGCATGAATGTTTGTGAATGTTGGATGATGCATTTGATTGTATTGGAATTGACATAAGCTAACTTGGTTTGAATTGGTCCAAGTTTTCTGGACTGGTTTAGCAGGTATGTGCAGCTGCAAGTTTGTTGTCGGTGTGGAGCTGGTCGAAGTTGTAGAGAAGTAGCATATCAAGTATAATTGAAATTTTGGTTAAGGCATAAAGATGGGATCATGGGGATGGAAACGAAGTTGCATAACATGAGGTTCAATGGTATAAGGCAAAGAGATTAGATTTAGGCATTAGGCTTTGAATGTAATTTTTAGTGTAACTACCTTAATGCAATGTGATGATGGCATTTGTAATGAAACTTTGAATTTACACAAGTTCATTTCGCTTACTCAATTTGGATTTCCAACATTTCACTTCTATCTTACACTTCAATTGAATGGATATGATGAAATTCCCAAAAGGACTAAGATGGACCTAAGTCAAAGTTTGATCAAAATCTTCTTTCAAGTTGAGATGTATCCCTTTTTTATATGCTCAAATTTGACATTCAAGTCTCATTTCAATTTGCACCATGAGTTCCTAATGAGACACAAATGAATTATCAAATCAAATGGATGAATATAATCCTTCAAAGAAAGAATCAACTCCTCGATTCATAAAAGTGAAAACACCTTATCACTATGCCTCAAGATAAGTCCAATAACCAAATTGATCACCAATTATTTATGGAAATATGCTCTAAGCCGAGAATTTCATTTGGTTGCTCGATAAATGAACCATGAAGCCCATCTAACTAAGTGCCAAAGACCACCTTATTTTTTATGATAGATAGATGAATAGATAAGCCAAATTCCAATATTCCTTTGACCTCTGATCAGCTGTCGCGCGCGAATCAAAAAGGAGTGATTTATAAAAACGGTAGTTTAGCGGTAACGACAACTCGGATATCGTTCTCACAAGGATTCTTGTTGATTATCAACCAATGGTAAGTCGATTTAGGGGGGTTTATTGTAGATTTCGATTAAAAAATGAAAATAAATTATTATAAAATAAGCTAAAATGACAATTTGTTGATTCGGTTCATATCTATCATTGATTATTGTAATTCCAACCTCCTAAACGGATTATCTATTCCTATTCGATTATAATATTCATTGACAAGTGCAATTGATAGTATAAGTTGTATGTTCATGTTATCCGAATTAAGCAAACGGGATTAAGTTTCATGAATTAAGCAAACCTGAATTAAACGGACACGATAACAAATTAAGCAAATGATAATGTGACTATAGTTAGGATCATACAACCAATCGAATTAAATCAATATAGTCTATGCAAATCGAATTAAGCAAACAAGAGACATAGATTAATATCGAAAGGAGTAGAAATGAATTATAATTATAATAACCTCAAGGTCGGAACCTGAATACAGCAAATTGTCTCAAAGGAATTAGTTCTCCATGGAATTCGTACAAGCTTGCCTCATAATTTCAAGAATAGTGTAAAAAACGTGACTTTCTCCATTGTATGGCCAAACCTAGGTACTAGAGAGAACCAAACATTTTACACCCCAATTGGGTCAAATACATAACCCAGCCCAATACAAATGACCCAAACTAAATAAAAAACTATTGCTGCAACTTCAAATGCAATTCTGGAAAATATGCGTTTCAAATATGACTTCAAATCCAACACGATAATTGTAGCTCTTTCTCTTAGCTTTCCGACGATTATTAGAACGCGTCGATCGGATTCCCGGAGCTCCAGTTATGATCGTTTCCGTGCAGACTGCTAAAGCTGAAAAATAAGTACGAAAATCAAATAACAATAAAAATAAATTAAAATATAAAAACATTATAAAATACAAAAATAAGACAAGCAAACCATGGAAATGTATAAGTACAAACATAGAGGAATGTGCATCAAAATGTAGGGATCAAATTCCCCCACACTTGAACTTTTGCACTCCGAGCAAAAATTATAAAAATAAAAAAAATCAAAACAAAGAAACACAATGCAATATCTACTCGTTCTAGGCTACAAAATTTTCTTCGGTTAAGGTTGCATCAATATGTACTAATATCACATACTAAGGATATCATAGGAACACAAATCCGCAATTGTGCAGACATAAACCTCCTGAACACATAAACCACTTTGAATCATGTATTATGCCAAAGCCAACTTACTCATCCTCCTTTTTACTCTTTTTCATTCTGGCGCAATCACATTAAGCTCGTTATCCCCACACACACTCATAGTAAGGCTACCGGTTAGTGACTCTGATCCTTTTTGCACGGGGTTCTGGTACCTAAGTGGTATACCACTTTTATTCCCCAATTGTAGTTGCGGGGGATCGGACCGTAATCCTCCCTACCAAGTTCAGCACCAGAAACCTCTGAACAAACTAACAACGGGTCTTGAAATCCTTTTTTTTGTAGGTTCTACAACCGTTGGGTTAATTGACCGGGTGAGGGTCACCAAACTTAGAAGGTGCATTCCTTATTTTTTCTTTCAAATAAAACTTGGATCACTCACTTATTTTCATCGGCTTCCTTACGTAGAGCATGTGTGAGATAGTGTCGACTGCAAAGATAAACTACTCAAGAGCTATTAGAGAATAAGAATTCAAGGCTATGTCATAACAAGTATTCAAAACAATCTCCATACTCAGGAGACCTATGGTGTTAACACGATACCGATCTTGTGAATTTTTCCCACGTCTCCACAACTAACCTCAAATTAATCTATAACCCAAAACTTTCAAAAAGATGCTTTTTTTTAACTGAAAACACAAAACAAGAAAACAAAACAATAAAACAAAGAACAAAAGCAAAGAAAATAAATTATTCCCTCCCCCACACTTAAAACAAGCATTGCCCTCAATGAAAAGAACTCAAATATAAAGTAAGAGTGAGAGAAAGGAAAGAACACACCCGAGTATTCAAGGAGGATATGTGATTGCATAAACAGCCTTTGCTAGTGAAGGCTCATTTACAATCTCTCTTTCCAAAGTAGGGCTCTCATGGAATAGCCTAATACGGTGTACATTGACCTTGAAATTTATTTTAGTGCCTTCGCCTTTTATTCCAGGATCAAAGAACAATCTCCGAAAAGTAAAAGTGTCGAATGCGCACGTGAAAGTGATGTCATTTATCACAACATCAAAGATCAATTGTTGAAAGGGTTGCCTCACTAATTTTTCTTCATCTGAAAGTGAGATCTTATGCACATTACATGATGGAATAATATCAAGAATGTCAATCAAAGTCCATCCAATTCCATTCTTATGTTTCTTCAATGATTTCTCTTCATTCTCAAATTCAGTCTTTGATGAATAATTTAAATCTTCAGAAAGTAGTTCAGACTCTAAAGAAGGTGGTTGTTCAACGGATGGTGTGTTTTGAGCAGCCGAGATTTCAAGTTCAACTGCATAAACAACTTCATCGACAACTTCACCTGTAGGAAAAATGTCACCCTGCAAGGCAGTATCAATCTCAGCACATACAACACAAAGGTTAGAGTTAGTACAATCAGAACATGAGTAAACATCATCAGAACTAGAAAAATATGAAAAATTTGCAGCTGCAAACAAATCATTATAAGTGTCATCAACAATTTCAGAATAAAGTTTAGGAATGGACTTAACCACCTCTTTATTTATTTTTTTGTGCTGGTTCAACCGGTTCAACACTCTTTTCGAAACTCAAGGAAATCGCACTTACATTAGGACCTTTTGGATTCACTACTTTTTGGGCAAGTAGTTGGTTTGATCCTTGAGCTTGCATGGAATTCATTGAAGTTACAAGTTGTCCAACCTGTGTCTGCAAATTCTGAATAATAGAATATGTTTGTTGCTGAAATTGGAGATTATTCATAGCCATTTGCTTGACAAGGTCCTCTAGTGAAGGTCCGGAAGATGTAAAAGTGGTAACTTGGGGAGGGAAGAATCTTTCTAAGAACACTTTTTTGAGATCATTCCAGCTTGTAACAGAATTCGGCTCAAGGTAGTATAATCAATCTTTTGCAGCACCTTGAAGTGAGAACGAGAAGACTCTCAGCTTGATATGGTCTTCTGTTATTCCTTTAGGTCTCAATGGTTTAGAACAAACAATCTGGAATTCCTTCAGATGCTTATGTGGATCCTCACCGGCAAGACCACTAAACCTTGGCAACAAGTGTATTAAACCAGATTTCAATTCAAAGGGAACAACAACATCAGCATATTCAATACATAAACCATTATAATTAACATCAAGCGCAGCTAGTTGCCTTAGTGTTTTTTGATCAAGCATGTTATCTAAATCAAGTTCAGAATCAAAATCAATTAAGTAATGCAGCAACAAATGCGAAAATATTAACAATGTCCTATAACAGCCATAAACAAATAGAATGAAGGAACACGGTTAAAATAAGTTCAAAATATATAAAAACACGAAATTTAATCTAATTAGATGAAATAAGAATTTTGAGAATTTTTTTGAATTTTTTCGAAACAGTAAAAACAGTAAAAAAATTAATTAAAAATAGAAATAAAAGGAATTCGGAGATTTGAGGTCGAATTCCCATATTCTTCTAGAGTAGGGGAGTATTGAATATTGATCGCACGATTTTTCTGCTCCCAGTAGGCAAAAAACGTTTTAAAATCGAACATAATTTTTCCAAAAACCGAATTTTTCGACTCTAAACACGGATTGATCAAAACCGTGAGAAAACTACGACCTAAACGCGAGAACACTAAACCTATGACTCTAATATCAGTTAAGCAAAGCTTTCAAACTAGTATCTACTGTATCACAAACATATTTGTGCACCAAAAAATGGCATTCATCCAAGTCACCCATTTATCCCTATTCTTTTCATCAAGAACAGGTAAATAAATATGTTGTGAAGTTTCCATAATCCACGGTAATAGAATTCATTTGCAATCACTTGAATCCCTATAATTGTTTTTGCTCTAGATACCGATTTTGTTACAACAATTTCAAAAAGAAGAGATTAAAAGAAAAGAATAGGAAGTCGAATGTGAGTACATAGATTAATTGAGTGAAAGATTCTATTGGCATTATTGAAACATATAGAGCTGTGTGATCGGTCACCAATTTGTATGGTGTTTTCATCAATCTCTCGGCATAAATCTCGTCAATTCGGTAACACAATGGCCCGTCTTTTATAGTTTTCGTTCTTATTTTGAAAGTTTCGTTTAAGTTGTGTTTTTTTTTATGCTAAGAACTCATGTTTTTAAGATGCTTTGATGCTTGTTTTTGGTAGTGATTGCGTTTCAGGTTTATGCGTTTAAGTCCATGAGAAGAATGCAGGGCTGAACAAAGATGAATCGAAGAAAAAATGAAGATTTGGTGCATACAGTGGCCTGACACGGGTATCAGTGTCACAGGACACGGCCAGTGTCAGGAAGCAGGAGAAGAAACAAAAGAATGGAGAAATCAGTGGTCTGACACGGGTGCCCGTGTCACAGGACACGGCCCGTGTCAGGAAGCCTGGGAAGAAAAATAACTTTGGGCAGTGACAGAAGGCCAACACGGGTGCCCGTGTCACAGGACACGGCCCGTGTTGGCAGGCGCGAGCAAAATTTCCAATTTTCTATTTTTGAGGGCTCCGAGTTCATTAAGGGTAGAGTGGACTTTTCGCACGTTTTGAACTTGAGTCAGCAGTACTAAAACCTAATTCTGAGAAGGATTGAGGCATCTTAGATCATATTGGAGATTTCTACGAAGGAGAGAAGAGCAATCAAGGGTTTGGAAAAGGGAGATCTTCAAGAGCGGAAGCAATTGAAGATTGAAGCAATCCTCATCTCTTGTAATGTTTACAATTACCTTTGTTGTTTTCTTAATTACTATGAGTAGCTAAACATATTTATGTTAGGGGGATGTCCCTGAATCGCTTTTATGTAATGAATCGAATTACCGCTGTTTTATGACTTTGAAGTTTTATGATTTAAGTTTATATTCAAAGTGTCTAATGCTTCTTTCTATTGGAAAATAGATTTTTGATATATGGTTAAGGTTAGGTCGGACAAACCACTTTAACGCTTTTTGAATGATAACACTATCAGTAAATTGCTTAGGAATGAGGGTTTAACTATAGTGATCGTCTATTCTTGTTTATGTGCATACGGTTCTTGATGCAAAATTGAGTTGTTAAGGAATTAAAACATAATTTGAGTATCAAATGATTTTCCGCTAAGGAATTAGGGAAAATAACTATTGAGAATCGATACTTAATCATATTAACGAATCTTTCATGAAATAACGGTTACATGAATTACAAGGCGGTTCATACATCTACCCTAGCATGTCTTCTCTTACTTTTTGCAAAGTCCAGTTTTAAATATTGCTTATTTCAAATTATTGTAATCTTTAATCAACCAACCAAATCAACCCCATGTGCTTTTTGTTCAATTGAATTACTGTCAAAACTTATATTGCCACAGCAGTCCTTGTGATCGATACTTGGACAATTTCCACTTTAATAACTACATCGGTAGAAAATAGTACACTTGCTATTTTACCGATCAAGTTTTTGGCGCCGTTGCCGGGGACTGCAAAAATATAAGTTAATTTGTAATTCAATTGAAATTTTGTTGCTCTGCAACCAAAATTTTCCTTTCTGTATTTTGATTTGTTGCAACTAATAATTGTCTAATCTGTGGATGCGAGGTAAGACCTCAGCTGAACTTCTTTTTGACGCAGAACCAGAAAGATTATTGTGTACCAGACTCCGTGAAGCCAGGAAAGAAAGACCGGAAACATCAAAAGCAACACTGACAGTTTCTGAATCTGAAGAAGAGGAAGTAATTTCGGTTCATTCCGAACATTCAGACACCGAGTCTGAAACCATGGCTGCAGATCCACCTCCAGTGGAGAGACTTCTGGGTGATTATGGAGGAACAAATGCTCCAACTGGACGGTTGACAATAGTAAATCAACCGGTCAATGTTGCTCATTTTCAGTTGCACCCTTCAACGATCCAGCAACTCGAAAAGAGACCTTTTTCGGGAAAAATCAATGAAGATGCAAATAAGCATTTACAGAGATTTCTCACGATGACCACGTCATTAAAAATTGAAGGACACTCTGAGGAAGCGAAAAAGTTGGTAATGTTTCCCTTTACCCTTTCAGAAGATGCTGAAGAGTGGTTCTACTCTTTACCTGCTGGGAGCATTACAACTTGGCAACAGATGGAGACGACATTTCTCAACGAGTATTTTCCTGCTTCTGTGTATATCCGTAAGAGGTATGACATAGTAAATTTTAAACAGAAGGAAGGAGAATCACTTGGAGATGCGTACAAGAGGTTTAAACGATTATTAGTTGCATGTCCTACTCACAATATGGATGCAACTGAACAGATGCAGAACTTTGTGAATGGCCTCAAGATGAAGACTAAGCAACTCATTGACACAGCTGCCGGTGGCTCATCTAATTTTACAACAGCCACTGGTATCAAGAAGATCATTGAAGCCATTGCTGCGAATGAGCATTTGGAATTATATGACCGTAGTGTAAGCCAGCCGGAAGGGATGATTGATTTAAAGTTGGCTAATCAAGTTGTGAAAATGGAAGACCAAATTGCAGCTGAAGTCGAGAGAAGACTCAAGAAGATGACTGTTGAGACTCAAATTGTGGCTCAAGTTCAACCGGCTCAGACGGTCAGTTGTGAGATTTGTAATGGCCCTCACCAAACTGTGTATTGTTTTGCAACTCCTCAACAAATTGAAGAGATCAAGTTCTTGAAGCAGAACAATCCTTATTCTAACACCTATAATCCGGGATGGAAGAATCATCCAAACTTCTCATGGAAAGATCAACAACAAGTTCCTCAAAAGGCAGAATGGGAAGTAGCTATTGAGAGACTGGCCGGACAATGTTCTCAGTTTCAAGAAGAGACAAGAAACAATTATAGGAACACAACAGCTTCAATCAAAAATCTGGAAGTTCAAGTGGGTCAGATAGCACAACATCTCACTCTACAGGCACAAGGTACTCTTCCGAGCTCAACTGTGAAAAATCCAAAAAACCAAGAGAATATCAATGCTGTCACAACAAGAAGTCATAAAATACCAGAGTCTGAAGAAAAAAAGGAAATAGATGACAACTTAGTAATAGAGGTAGATCTTGAAATAAGAGAGAATGTGAAAGAACCTGAAGTAGTGGCACTACCGGTTAAGCCACTTGAAGAGAAAAATAAAAAGGAGGCTAAACCGGTGATTAAATTACCATTCCCCTCTAGAGTAGCCAAGAAGGATTCGAAAGAGAAGGATTTTGAGAAGTTTGCTGCAATGTTCAAAAAGTTAGAGATTAACTTACCCTTTTTTGAAGCACTGGAGAATATGCCTTTGTACAAGAAATTCATAAAAGAAGTGATTTCTAAAAAGAGACCTGTAGGAGGGGAGCCTGAAGTGGTAACTGAAAAGTGTGGTAGAGTCTCACCAGAAAGGAGGATCCCAATCAAGAAGAAAGACCCTGGAGCAGTGGCAATTCCTTGCACTATCAATGACAAATCGTTCAAGAAGGTGTTAATTGATTCTGGTTCTAGTGTAAGTTTAATGCCATTGTCTATTTTCAAAAAGCTTGACATTGGAAAGATAAGCGAGAGTGAGACAAAGTTGAAATTCGCTGATCATACCATTAAGCAGTCATATGGGATAGCTGAAGATGTATTGGTAGAGATTAATAAGTTTGTCTTTCCTGTTGATTTCCACATCCTGGACATTCCTGAGGATGAAGAGACTCCAATCCTTCTTGGGCGACCATTTCTGCTTACTAGTCGCTGCAATTTGGATATTGAAAAAGGGGAACTCGTAGTTAAATCATTTGATGAGGAGGTAACAATGAAGGTGTTAGAAGTCAAAAAACAAGCTGCTGGTGGGAATAATCAATCTAAAGTTGGTATGATCAGAAGTGAGGGAGCCAACAAAAGTCCACATCATCCTGAAAAAATTTCAAGCATCATCTCTAAGGTGGCCTCAGCTCATACACTTATAAAAATTCCTGCGATAATTCAAGAAATCAAGAAGAAGAAAATAGTGGAAAGTAAAGGTGAGAAGATGAAAGTGGGTAGTAACTTGAAGAGAAAAGTGATCCCTACTTCTCGGTTTCACAAGTTTGTGGTTGCGGAAGTGACAAGCAACCAAGTTTGGAGGAGGAAGTACCCTCCTTAATAAAGGGTATTGGACCGTCGAGCCATGCGACGTTAAACGAAGCGCTTCGTGGGAGGCAACCCACAGTTTTAATAATGCGGTTTACTTTTTGTTTTGTTTTCATAAATAAAGGGTGGGTCTCTCCGGTGAAAGCTAGGAAGAGGCAGCTGGAGTCGCAGTACCCTCTGTGAGTTCACCCTCGCTATCTTGAATTTAAACATTGAGGTCAATGTTTGGTTCAAGTGTGGGGGGGTTTTATTGCATTCAGTTTTATTTTCAGTTTATTTGCTAAGTTTTTTCGTTCTGTTTTAATTAGTTTGCTTGAAGGAACATTGTGTTGCAGAAGGACGAGGATTGTGTCAAAGAGAGGTGAACCAGTACCGAGTGGATGAAAGATCCAACCCAAGCTTGCACCCGAGGCACCCCTGAAAGTTGATACAACTGAAAGAAATAGTTGGACGCAACTCGATGACACTGGTCTGAGATTGAAAGCTAGTACATACGAACCGGAAAAGAAGCGACATTACACAATAAGCACTCGGGATCCTGTAAGCTATGCCCAACATGGTGAGATCATAAAAAGCCAGACATTTATCATCTTGAGAGAATAGTCAGGTATGACTTTATCACTTTGAATTTGCGTAAGTTCTATTCATATGACACTACCTGATAACACACACTGAGGCACGTTTTTTGTGTTTCCCTTTGAGCCTTTTTAGCCATCCCTGATTCATGTTTACCATTTGCAAACCCCTTTGAGCCTTTATCCCTTGTCTGTTTTTAAAAACCCGCATATATTACCCCTTGGCCAAAAGAAAAAAAATATATTCCCTTTTACCCGTGCTCGGCATAAACGTGGTGGATGTAGAAATTGTGCAAAATTCTAAGTTTGGGGTGGTGATACAAAAAGGGCAAGTAAAAAAAAAAGAGATGAAAAAGAAAAAAAAAATTTTAAAGAACTCACCAAAACACACTTGTCCTGACTAAATGACTTGGTTACAGTTGAAACACTCGAATAAGTGAGTGAAGTCAAGAGTCAATGTTAAACCACATCGTACTAAAATAAGCACAATAACAAGAAAGACAACATGATTGCCGAGCCCCCAAAACCTTTGTGTATCCGTTTCCTTGTTTA
The DNA here is from genome assembly GCF_029867415.1 of Vicia villosa. Lineage (NCBI taxonomy): Eukaryota > Viridiplantae > Streptophyta > Magnoliopsida > Fabales > Fabaceae > Vicia > Vicia villosa. The sequence continues at coordinate 127,251,511 of NC_081184.1, read as the reverse complement.
TCCCACCTGTCCTAAGCCCCGTTTCAACCCGAAGACCTCAAAAAGTGTGTGCAAAGTGTTTGTGTATGAAAGTAGAATTTGTTCAAATTTAAAAGTTGATATTGCATATCGTGATTTATGAGTGAATTGCTTTTAACCGTGAGAGACTTGGAGAGAAGTGTGAAAAAGCTTACAGGTGAAGGAGAATTTTAACGTGAAAGTGGAGCGGAAAATTCAGGGAGTAAAGGCTAGCACGATTGACCGGAATGGTGGAAGTCGAGTTGTGAAAAACACGGTTGTATTGTGGAAGCATAAATTTAGGGGTGACCTTGGTTTGATGTCTCAGGCATTGCTTGAGGACAAGCAACGAGCTAAGTTTGGGGTTGTGATCGGTCACCAATTTGTATGGTGTTTTCATCAATCTCTCGGCATAAATCTCGTCAATTCGGTAACACAATGGCCCGTCTTTTATAGTTTTCGTTCTTATTTTGAAAGTTTCGTTTAAGTTGTGTTTTTTTTATGCTAAGAACTCATGTTTTTAAGATGCTTTGATGCTTGTTTTTGGTAGTGATTGTGTTTCAGGTTTATGCGTTTAAGTCCATGAGAAGAATGCAGGGCTGAACAAAGATGAATCGAAGAAAAAATGAAGATTTGGTGCATACAGTGGCCTGACACGGGTACCAGTGTCACAGGACACAGCCAGTGTCAGGAAGCAGGAGAAGAAACAAAAGAATGGAGAAATCAGTGGTCTGACACGGGTGCCCGTGTCACAGGACACGGCCCGTGTCAGGAAGCCTGGGAAGAAAAACAACTTTGGGCAGTGACAGAAGGCCAACACGGGTGCCCGTGTCACAGGACACGGCCCGTGTTGGCAGGCGCGAGCAAAATTTCCAATTTTCTATTTTTGAGGGCTCCGAGTTCATTAAGGGTAGAGTGGACTTTTCGCACGTTTTGAACTTGAGTCAGCAGTACTAAAACCTAATTCTGAGAAGGATTGAGGCATCTTAGATCATATTGGAGATTTCTACGAAGGAGAGAAGAGCAATCAAGGGTTTGGAAAAGGGAGATCTTCAAGAGCGGAAGCAATTGAAGATTGAAGCAATCCTCATCTCTTGTAATGTTTACAATTACCTTTGTTGTTTTCTTAATTACTATGAGTAGCTAAACATATTTATGTTAGGGGGATGTCCCTGAATCGCTTTTATGTAATGAATCGAATTACCGCTGTTTTATGACTTTGAAGTTTTATGATTTAAGTTTATATTCAAAGTGTCTAATGCTTCTTTCTATTGGAAAATAGATTTTTGATATATGGTTAAGGTTAGGTCGGACAAACCACTTTAACGCTTTTTGAATAATAACACTATCAGTAAATTGCTTAGGAATGAGGGTTTAACTATAGTGATCGTCTATTCTTGTTTATGTGCATACGGTTCTTGATGCAAAATTGAGTTGTTAAGGAATTAAAACATAATTTGAGTATCAAATGATTTTCCGCTAAGGAATTAGGGAAAATAACTATTGAGAATCGATACTTAATCATATTAACGAATCTTTCATGAAATAGCGGTTACATGAATTACAAGGCGGTTCATACATCTACCCTAGCATGTCTTCTCTTACTTTTTGCAAAGTCCAGTTTTAAATATTGCTTATTTCAAATTATTGTAATCTTTAATCAACCAACCAAATCAACCCCATGTGCTTTTTGTTCAATTGAATTACTGTCAAAACTTATATTGCCACAGCAGTCCTTGTGATCGATACTTGGACAATTTCCACTTTAATAACTACATCGGTAGAAAATAGTACACTTGCTATTTTACCGATCATTGTGTATAGCAGTTACTTGCACACCAAGTAACTACCTTAAACAAAAACTAGAAACTAACTAATTGAGTTAGTTATTCATAACTAACTGCCAACCTAATTCTAAGCTACTTAAATGCTTGAATTAAACTCAACATATTTCAATTCAAAATTTTGTGTAAAATGTCTTCGCACTCAAAAGAGATAATTTTATTTAATTTTTTCAAAATGCTACTTTTTCTCTTTAAATGTTTCTTTGCTCTTGTATCATTGCAAAATTCATAATGCAATTTTATTAAAAATTCCCAAGTTAGATCAAGCTTTAAACCAATTAGTTCTGGTTCTACATGCACCTCATAACCCAAAAAACAAAGACATGAATTTGCTGGCTTTATATATACTATATGTACATGTATCATGTATGGTTGTCAACTTGTCATTTATGACTTGTTGGTTGTATACTTGTATTTAAGAATATATTCCCCTTAAATAAATACATACAAAGGAAGGAGTTAAATACTGTTAAACTTAAGTTGACCAGATTGGGAAAATTTGCTTTTATGTATGAGAATACTACAAATTCTTGAAATTTTGCAGTTACACTTTATTCTCAGAAACTGTAGTAATCTACACAACAACCATAATATCTAACAATTAGTTTAGCTTATTCAGATGGCTTCAAACAGAAGTAATAGTACTAGTAGTACCATCCAAAGTAGCAGCAGTTTCTCTACAGCTATGATGACATTCCCAAATAATGATTATTATGACGTTTTCGTTAGCTTCAGAGGTAAAGACACACGGCATAGCTTCACAGATCATCTTTTTGGTGCCCTCCGAAGAAAAAGCATTGCCGCATTCAGGGATGATACAGCTCTCAACAGAGGTGAATCCATAGCACCTGAGCTGCTTCGCGCAATTGAAGGATCTCAGATTTTTATTGTGGTCTTCTCTAAGAACTATGCTTCCTCAATTTGGTGCTTGCAAGAATTGGAAAACATTCTTCAATGTGTTCAACTATCGAAAAAACGTGTTTTGCCTGTTTTCTATGATGTTGGTCCATCTGATGTTCGATGTCAAAGAGGATGTTATGCAGAAGCCCTTGCCAAACATGAAGAAAATTATGACTTAGAGATGGTGCAAAGATGGAGGGTAGCTCTCTCGCAAGCCGCCAATCTCTCTGGATGGGATCTACGTAATAAGTAAGTCATTTTCTTTGATGAGGAATGTTATAGAATCATTCTCTTTTCAACACTTTCTCTGACACTCGCTTTCTTATTAGATGAAATCCATTGAAAAGAGAAGTGTTTCTATAGCACTCTTTGTTTCTATGATATTTATGGTCTTGCTTATGTAATTTTAGGCTTTGACACGATTCGCTTTCCCTCTTTTACATGTGCTTTTTTTGGCTTTTTTCCAACTTTCAGGCCACAATATGCAGAGATTGAAATGATTGTTCAGGAGATAATACATATGTTTGGTTACAAATTTTCATGTCTTCCAAATGATTTAGTTGGAATGCTTTCTCCGGTAGAGGAATTGGAAATGTGTTTACTTTTGGACTCCGTTGATGATGTTCGGACTGTTGGAATTTGTGGAATGGGTGGAGTAGGGAAGACTACTCTTGCAGGTGTTTTATATGGCCGAATCTCTCATCAGTTTGATGCATGCTGTCTTATTGATGATGTAAGCAAAGTTTTTAAATATTACGGTCCAATCGGTGTACAAAAGCAAATTCTACATCAAACTCTAGGCGAAGAACACAATCAAATATATAATCTTCACGACGGAACTAATTTGATACAAAATAGGCTATGCCGTCGTAGATCTCTTATAATTTTTGACAATGTTGATCACAATGAACAGTTGGAGAAACTAGCTGTGAATCCTAAATCGTTAGCTGCAGGAAGTAGAATCATTATAGTTTCAAGAGATACTCATATTTTGAAAGAGTATGGAGTGAACACACTTTACAAAGTTCAGCCCTTGAATCAGACAAACTCTCTTCAGTTATTTTGTCGAAAAGCTTTCAAATGTGATAACATTATGAATGATGCTTATAAGGAGTTGACATATGACATATTGAATATTGCTCGTGGCCTACCATTAGCGATTAAAGTGATAGGTTCATTTTTGTTTGGTCGAAGTATCTCTGAATGGAGAAGCGCTCTTACTAGATTGCGAGAAAGTCCAAATAAATATATTATGGACGCACTTCAGTTTAGTTTTTATGGGCTAGAGGAAATGGAATTACAAATGTTTCTTGATATCGCTTGTTTTTTCAACGGGAGTGAGGAAAACTTTGTTAAAAATGTTTTGAATTGTTGTGGATTTCATCCTGATATTGGACTAAGAGTTCTGGTTGATAAATCACTCATAAGCATTTCAGATGAAAGTAAAATTGAAATGCATGGTATGTTGGAAAAGTTAGGAAGAAAGATTGTTCAAGAAAATTCAACAAAAGAGGCCAGGAAGTGGAGTAGGTTGTGGCTCCACAAATATTGCTACAATGTTATGTCAGAGAATATGGTAAAGTAGTTTTTCGAAAATATAGAACTTGTCATTTTTATGAAAAGCTAAATATATATTGATACTTGTTTAGATTTTTCTTCCACTTTTGCAATGTGTTAGGAAAAGAATGTTGAAGCCATAGTTTTGAATGGAAATGAAAGAGATACAGAAACATTGATGGCCGAGGCTCTGTCAAATATGAGTCGTCTTAGATTGCTCATACTCAAGGATGTTAAGTTTTTAGGAAGCCTCAACAATCTTTCTAATCAACTAAGATATGTTGCATGGAATGGCTATCCTTTCATGTATTTGCCATCGAGTTTTCAGCCCAATCAACTTGTTGAATTGATTTTGGTGGATAGTAACGTCGAACAACTATGGGAAGACAAGAAGGTACTATAAATTTTTCTGTATAATTTTTTCATCTTGTATAAAGTTAAAACAGATTTGATTTTTTGTTGATCTCTCACATGACAGGATCTGCCTAATTTGAGGACTTTGGATTTAAGCTACTCCAAAAATTTAATGCGGATGCTAGATTTTGGACATGTCACGAATCTTGAACGGCTAAACCTTGAAGGATGCGTAAAGCTTGTGGAGTTAGATCCATCAATTGGTCTTGCAAAGAAGCTTGTTTTCTTGAATTTGAAAAATTGCAAAAGTCTTATATGCATACCTAACTGCATATATGATCTCAACTCTCTTGAATATTTAAATCTTTGCAGTTGTTCCGAAGCGTTTAACAATCCATGCCATTTCGAGTTACCTTCCTTGGCTAGCTTATCTTGTTTGCGCGAAGTTGATTTGAGTTTTTGCGGTCTAAGCCAACTCAGTGAAACTATTAGATGTCTAAGTTGTCTGCAAAGATTGAATTTAGGAGGAAACAATTTTGTGACATTGCCGAGCTTGAAGGAGCTTTCGAAACTCGTATATTTGAACCTAGAGCATTGCAATCTGTTAAAATCTTTGCCTGATCTTCCTTCACCAGCTGCCATAAAGCAAGATGAATATTGTAGAGTGGGAATGTATATTTTCAACTGTCCTGAATTGAGTGAGACTGAGACGGAAAGTTGCAGTAGCATAACTTTGTCATGGATGATGCAATTCATTCTAGCAAACCAAGAATCATCTGCATCCTTTGATCATTGGGTTGAAATCGTTACACCAGGAAGTGAAATACCAAAGTTGTTCAACAATCAAAAGGCGGGTGAATCAATAAGCATAGATCCATCCTGCATTATAGATGACAATAATGCCATTGGCATTGTTTGTTGTGTAGTGTTTTCTGTGGCATCTCATGATCCAACTGCAACAACAAATGAACAGAAACTCGTCTTACTTCTAAGATTTCATAGAGATGAACAGGAACGTCATTTTAACATTCCAGTAAATACAAATCTTGTTATAGTCCAATCATCTCACTTGTGGCTAACCTATTTCACTAAGGAATTATTCTTTCACATTCTGGAAGATATAGGCCATAAAGTCGGCGATGAATTCAGAATGGAAGCGTCCCTTGTAGACATCAAAGGTTTGGATGTAGAGGTGAAGAGTTGTGGGTACTGCTGGGTATGTAAAAATTCAACTTGATTGTCAAGTAACGTTTGTTTCATGTATTTCTTCAATATACAATTCATACCATTTTCCAGAGATATATCACACCATACTTCAAATACAATTTTATCGAATATATTATTTTTATAATCTATCAAGTTCTATATATACCCTTAAGTCTGTCTTTCATTAGAAAATAAGTCTACATTTCTTAAGAAAACTCTTTTCTCTAACTATGTCAAGCAAATAGTCACAAAATAGACATAAAATTGGTGCAGCATTTACTGCCACCTTCACTAGTAACTAAATAAAACATAAATTGAGTTTTACATGTGAAATGCATCACCCTTTGTGAAGCACAATTCTTAAGCCAACTAAAAAATTGTGGGACAAATGTGTCTACCCCTACAACTAATTCAACTTCTACTCAAGACTCAGTCTCTTGTTTCTTTTCTGTTGCTTTCTTTTTCTTCTTCTTATTCTTCTTCTTCTTCCTCTTCTTCTCCCCTTCTACAGAATTAACATTCTTTTTCTTCATCTCCCCTTCTACTAATTTAACATTCTTTTTCTTCATCTCCCCTTCTACTAATTTAACATTCTTTTTCTTCTTCGCACCTTCTACTGATTTAACATTCTTTTTCTTCTTCTCCCCTTCTACTGATTTAACTTTATCAACATAAGTTTTTTGACATGCTGATATGACAGTACAAATCTCGGCATCATCTCTTGGAATTTTCTTGAGTATAAAGTCCGCAGATCTCTGATCTCCTGATGCTAAGAGTGCTTGATACATCCTACAACCATACAAATAATCAATATGGATAAGAAATAATAATACTACTTCCAAGAGGGAAGAATACTATCAAGGTTAAAACTCACCTCACGTAACTTAATACGTTGTAAGGAAATCCAGCAACCTCGTATTCTCTCCAAATCAAACGAGCATTATTCAAATCTCCTGAATTGGCACAAGCACTTAGAAGAAAATCAAGACACTGCCTTGAAGGAACAAGCCCAAGCTCGTCCTTGATTGCCCAAAGCAAGTCTAAGCCAAACTGCAAACGTGAGGAGCTGGATCCCGCGATTAGAGAATACACCTATACATATATACATGAACAAAAGTTTAAGTCAATAATATGTTTGCCAGTGAGAACAAACATCATGCTTATAACAAAGAGCATTCGTGAAAGAGTTTAAAACTCAAACAAACAGAACTTACTGCATCGAAAAGAACTTCTGTCATTGTTTCATCACTTTCAAAATTATCCTTGAGTTGCGTGAACAGGTCAACAGCACAACTGACCCAGATACAATGAAATATGAACATAAACAAGTAGAAGAATATAGTTTCAATTCAATATAGGAGGAAGATAGAAATCAAACCTTAAATGACGGTTCTGAACACAGTACTGAATAACCCTGAAGCAACCGTCAACCCAGTAGTTTAGATCACTCAACTCTTTCAGCAGGAGAAGCAACCCCTCCAACTCTCCACTTATATGACGCAACTCATCCTAGGAATGTGCAGTGACACGTTATATGGTTGAAAGTGGAGGATATACAAATTACAAATAACGGAAAACCTTACGATGAGTGTTATAACAGCTTTTGGTTCCAAATTGTGTCCAGCTTTCTTGATCTCCTCATAGATAGCAAGTGCCTCAGACAATTGCCCGTGAGATGCAAGAGCTGAGACAAGGACACTCTTAATTTCATTTAAGCACTTTAATGGTATGCGTGAATCAAGAACTACCTGCGGTGTGAAACATAACCTAATCTCAACATCATCAATAAATTAAAATAAATAAATAAATAAATAAATAAAAGAGAGTTACAACATGCTATGTCCTTTACAAAGTCACTCCAAAAGGGACACCGTAGAAAGAAATAGCATATGCAAGTTCAATTTGTCTTGTTACTTGCACCCTGTACCTGTTTTGCCTTCTCCAATTCGCCACAAGCTGCATACGCATTAATAAGGGCCATAAAAATTTGTCTTGTAGGGTAGATGTCAAATTGCTTCAGTTCTTCATAATACTACAAGACAATATTCTAATTAGCAAATCAACTATTGATACATCAAATCTTAAGCTCAGAATTTCTATTCACAGAAAATATCATTAGTTAATCAGTTCATCTACACTACATTAACACAGTGGAGGCTGTAAATGGCAGCACTTGCGGTGGGTCAATTGGGCAGGCATTGAGTAAGGCAGCCCCCATCAATTGGGACAAAAATGCTTGATTTAAAACTACACGGCCAAATAGCTGAAAGTCTGAATATATGGAATTATTAAACTCAACTTACCATATTTATATCATCTTCTGTTTCACAATTGCTAATCAAATAGCTAAAAGTCTGTGAATCGGGATCTACATTGGCATCTTGCATGTGTTTGAGGACCGCCAAGCCTCCAACGATGTTTTTCTACAATTTTGGAAAAGGTGAGAAAATGAATGAATTATTTCAAATATGCATTTAAATTCTTTTTTGTTGAATGAGAATTCAGTAGGAGAAAGAAGTATATACGAAATAATTAAATAAATAAACCCCCCAGACCAACTAAATGGAGGGGAAAAAGAAAATAAACTCAAAAGAGCCATGTGATCCTTCGGCAGATCCACAATTGAAAACTTCGAAAGATAAGTGAACCATTATTAACAGCCATACTCTTATTAAGGCATCATGTATAGAAACTATTAATATGATTTTAGAGCTAATAATCCTATAGAAAGAGATATGTTGCGAAAATGAACTTGTCCATTCTCCACAAATACAACAAAGGTGTTAAATTGAGCAAGAACTTGCCAGACACCTGCCAAGCTTTAGATTACCAAACTACCTAAGTAATTTATTTATGATTTGCATCATTTTAAAGAGAACACGTGTTTGACTTGATCCAATTCGTAAGAAATTCATCTAAATTTTAACTTCTGTTTATGAACAGTGACATGAAAAATATCCTTCACAATAGTAATAGGCCTGGTTTTTCAGGTCCAGCACTTATTTTCATAATCAATTTAGATCAAGCACTTCCTAAAGAGCAATCAATCCATAATAAGAAATCACGCTCAAGTCAGATCCAAGCACTGGAAATAGATGACAAGCTTAATCCCTTGTTCAACAAACAACCAATATCTCCAATTGTCAAGTTGGTGTTAAGATAGAAGGTCGGTTTATCCATATATCATGTATGTATTATTTATTGATCCATCGATGTAAATATTTTGTTTATGAGAAAAAAAGGTATATGCAATCTACTTCAAGAAGTGTCTAGAGCTAGACATGCAAATCAAGTGGTTGTTTGAACTTAATGTTGGAAATGACAAAATTTGTCATGTTATATTCTGAGTTAAAGCAGAGCATTATTATCTAGTTTGAAAAATAGTTGAAAATGCTAGTACGTAGGCATATACAAAATCCAATAATGATACCTCGCGAAAATATCCTGCCATTATGGCATTGTACATGGCTGTCGTAGGTTTGAAATTCATTTCCTGCAACTCCTTAACCATCTCGTATGCGCGTTCAAACTGCATTATGAAAGTAAATACAATTTTTGTTTAGTGAAAAGCTTTCCTTCAAAAGATAGCATAGTAGAAAACTTGTGTATACAACCATTAAAATAAAATAGGCAAAACTTACATCTTTTAATCTTACACAAAAATGTATCAAACATCTGCATATTTCACCATTTAACTCCAAATGGTGGTGATGGCGACTGATGATGGAATAGATTCGATGGACCTAGATTTTCAGTATGGCAAGGGAAATAGAAAATGAACAAACAGATATTAGTAAAATAGGATGAATAAGAAAATGTTAACCCATAGTTACTTCTTCATTGCATATGCATTTTCATGAAACTACCGAAATGGGAAAAGGAAGCATAAACTCCATTATGTAAATGTAAAAGTTTGTTGGGGAAGAATAACTTGAACTAGTTTACATTAGATTAAGATCCAAATTACTCAATTCATATCTTGATTAAATCTTGGTGTTTATCTTTCGAATTTTTCCTTCATATGTTGTAGCACATGGGGAACCATCCCTTAAAAACAAGGGAAAAATTCAAGTCCTATAAATACTCTACCAAGCATTCCTTACTACTCAATGTGGGACTTGAGCACCCCATAATACCCAAGTCCATATCAAACCTTTGTGATACAACTCAAACGCATGATGCTTCATTGCTTCTAGTTCAATAGTTTATAGAAAAATTTCCATGACATATTGCGCAAAGAAATTAATGGATTAGAATATAATACACAGAAAAAACAAAGAAGCTGCTTTATGTAGGATAGATCTTACCAAAATATAATCATAAGTTTCCTCACAAATCTGTAATATCGATTGTAGCATATGAGTAGACACCATATAGCCTGCTTCACACATTTTATCAACAATATCAAGAGCTGCATCGACCTGCATTAAAAGTTTAAAAAAATGACGCGCAGTTTCCAATCTAGTCAGGGGCCAAAGGCATACGAAAACAGAACGAAAAAAAAAACTTCTTATTGCATAGAAATCAAGCATCATATTAATGCAATTCTGTAAGCTGCAGTTATTGTAAAATTAAAATGCATGACATTAATGAACTAGTGTGGTGCGGTCATTAATTACTAATTTAGTGGTATTGTGACTTCACAAAAAATAAATTCAAAAATATTGAATAAGATTCCATAAAAATACACAAGTTAAACCCATATTTCAAGGGGAAAGTTATTATTATCCAGATGTCAAAGTCCTAGTCCTAATGGAAAAGACGAAATCAAAGCAAGTGTGGTGGTGTTACTTTGTTTTCTTTCTATAATTTTCTTACCTAATAGATATCCATGAGATTAGTCAAGCCATCAAATGTAAGTTCACACGGTAATGATGGCCGTTCTGAAATATTTTTCGTCAATAACAAAAGGGGTGGTAATGCCAAGTACAGAAAGGGAAGAACCAAAAAACTATCTTGTCACTTGGGGGAGGAAAGGAGTCGAAGAAACTGTTGTAGTACAGAAATAATAAAATCTTTTGATAAAATTTAGTATAACATAACAAATGGATTACTGTTTTCAATTGTACAAAGTTAGTTTTTTGGAGTGTGATAAGGAAAGAAATAGATGCCCAAAATCCTGAAGCAGGGTTTGAGTGTTATGGGGGGGCTCGGATGCGAGAACTCTTCTTGTTATGATTTTCCTTCTCATAGATGTGTTTATGCCAATTAGTTGATAACCATAATATGAGAATTGATAAAGAGGAAAATATTATACCTTGTGCATACCACAGCAATACGAAATGAGCTTTCCATACGATGAGGATGAAGGCAGAACTTCCAAAAGATTATGCAAACTCTCGATTTTTGAGATGATATCTTCAACCTTCACATTACCAATAATGCATATAAGAAAACACCAAAGGAAAAAACTATTTATTTTGTAACATACAACTCCTCTGGGAAAACATTACGCCTGATAGAATGTACCAAAAACAAAACTTGCCCGCGTTTCTTAGCAGTGCTCAACTTAATAAGAAATAAAAATTGTTTCACCGGGTGTTACTATTATATAATAAGCGTTGTTGTCAAACAGAGACAACACCGGAGCTATGGCAGGTTGCCGCAGCAGATTTTTCGACAATGGCTATGGCCAATTTATGAAGGATGGCAGCGCCGTGGCGTTTAATGGCGGATTTTTTGCCTTCCGCAATCAATAATACTGACAAAAGTAAATAAAAAAATGAATCACCAACATTACAACTACAAGTTATACAAGAAAACATATACCAAATCATTGAAAAAATAGACCACAAGGCTTAAGGAAAAATCCACAAATTTCAGGGCCAATTTTATTTATTTAATAAAACATAGTTGAAAATATGGTTAAACAAAATTATAAACTTCTTTACATTTTTCAATTTGGATAGGGAGAGAACCTCTTACAACTACACTCCATCCTATCCAGCATGCCCACAATTTGGAGATACAGTGCAGTGTATATCCCAACATTTTGGTAAATAGTTCTACAAAATAATGAAGTGAATAAGATATGCAGCATACGTTTTATCTTGTTCTATTAAGCTATCATATTTGATGCGAATACTATCTACCTAGGCAACTATGTCTTGCTTTTGGAAATTAGAATACTTTATTCAATAACCAAAAACCATTACAATCAAAGCGATCCCAAGGATCCAGCTAATCAAGTTTCCTAAACAAACACTGGAGCCTAAACTAAGTCATCATAAGTTTACTAATATGATGTCTAAGCTTAGTATTTGTCCAACATCTACAAACCATGTTGTCAATAATTTTTGGACCTATGGGCACTCTTCTCATATCTTTCCCAAAACATTGCTTGTTTCTGTAAATCCAAATAGCATGAACAGTTTCAGCTATGGCACACTTGACAATTTTAGCTTTTCCACCCTTTCCTTTACAGGTATCAATTAACCAATTTAGTTCCTCATTCCACTTTCCTGGCCTATGCCTTGCTTTAGTATCACTTTCTTGCTGACAGTCAAATAGGGAAAAAACCAACATTTAAATATTTTAAATATATTATACATTACAAAACTATGTAATAGTTTTAAAAAAATTATTTTGTAAAGTCAAAATAATAGTTTTCTATAAGCAATGGCCAAGCTAGTTTTATAATACAGGTATAAAAGAGAACACTATGAAAAAGTATTAAAATATATTTTTCATGCATAAAAATTTAAAGCATTATTATTCATATGCTTGAAGATATAAAACTGTGCATGGGCTAACACCTAATAACTTACTTTTAGGGGAGTTAATCATCAATTTCCTAGGCTAAATGTGAAATTTTTAAAATATGATATACAAGATGCATACTTTCAATCCAACAGCATTAATGGGTGTAAGAATTATTTTGATTTAAACTAGTGTCAAAAAATCCTAACCCATGTGTATGTGCATTCCCTGTTTGGACAATCTCATCAAACCCAGGTCACCACATTTCCTCCTCCCCGCATGTGTTAATTGAGTATGTGTTGGCCATTATGTCAATAATCAAACTTAACACGTCCCCACACACCCAACCCAACACTATAGGGCTTGGTGCGTGAATAAAAATTGTGGGCGGTGTGATAGCGAAAACTCGATAGCAGGTGGCCCAACAAACCTTTGATAAGCTTTGATACTATTTTAGAATTGTGGTTAGATCTAACTCAATTTTACAAAACCGGCTTGTAAGGTGAGGATTGTCCTACTTATAAACATATTTTTAGGTCATACCTCATTCAATGTGGAACACTTAACAGACAAAAAATATATACATACTTTGGCAGTGGTTTTCTAAAGTGAGTCAGTCCTCCACTTGATCCTTTTTCTTTTAAATTCAAAATCAGTTATGAAGCAGTTATATCCATAAAATATTTGCAAACTGTAGTCAGGCAGAATTGCCTCCCAGTATCACAAATCATCAAGGGTGTTTACCATCAACATTCATGAGAAGTTCCTCACCGCTAAATTTGGAATGTTAACCGCATAACAAGCAATGAAGTTTGAAATTTTATCTGCATCATAATCTGCATTACATAAGAATTCATCATTAATATGCATAGAGGGAACAAATTTATAGAAGGTAATACTTCCTTCTAGTAACAGGTTAGCATCATCTATTACAGCTCTAGATAAATATGCAAAAACATTAGAAGAACTTAAATTAGGGCATTAACAACCACAATAAAACTGTAAGATTAAGATATAAGACATTCACCATCACCTTATTCAGTATGGCTAAAAATATATATTTTTGGATTCATACTTTATAGCAGACTCTAATGCCAATATTGAGTTTGGCAAAGCATTAAGTAACAGTATTATACTTCCACAAGACAATTCCTAAGAATAACAAAATTGCAGAGTTAAACATCACACAATTTTCTAAATACTCTGATTTCAAAGGGTAAAACATTAAAAAAAAAAAAAAAAAAATTTGTCTCTCGTACCCACAAATTCCTAAATATTCTGATTTCAAAGGGGAAAACATTAAAAAAAGTTTGTCTCTCTTACCCGTCTCTCTCAAAGACTAGATCAATACTAAAATTTGGCTACAACATATTGGAGTCACGTTCCTATAGTCTGCTTGTCGCGTTTAAGATACAACAACATCAAACAAGTTTTATTTCACTGAGTGGGGTCGGCTACATGAATCAAATTACACCATAATGTTTATCAAAAATCATGTTTCTATCCAATTCATTAATCTAGAGATTTTTCTTAATAGTTTCTCTTATAGCTTTTCTTGGTCTTCCTCTACCTCTAATTGTTTGACTCCTCTCCATTTGATTTACTCTCCTAACAACATAATCTAAAAGTCTTCTTTCTACATGCCCAAACCATCTAAGTCTATTTTCCACCATCTTTTCTACTATAGGTGTTGCTTCAACACTCTCTGATATTAATAAATAGAAGAACCGGAAAAAGTAGCTTACTCATTAAGATCAATAAAAATTATAAATTTCTGGATTGTGAAAATTAAAATAATTACCTTTAAGAAGTTTCTAAGCTCTGAAAACTAAAATGTATTCAAGTGTTACTGATATATTATGTAGCCCAAACAATAGAACTAAAACTGCATTAAAATATCTATATGATAATGTTAATTCCAAATCTAGACAATCAGAAAATACATCAAAAACATTAACGAAACAGAATTTGAGAGTTAAAAAAAAAGACATATCAGTGTTTTCTTTCAAAACACAGAGCAGTTTACCACATCTATTATCATCTACAGATGAGCTTAGATAAGAAAACAATATCATAATCATACATACCGCAAGCCCTCAAATCCAAAAGTAAATTCTCCGCATCTGATTCCAGCTGTAGCCTTCCCATCGATTGAAATATATTTGATATACATTTTGCAGATGCAAGCTTTGTTATGTCTATATTTTTCAACACATCCAAAATCTCTGTTTTGCGATCACTTTCACAAAGAGCCAATAAGTAACTTTCTGCAACAAGATTGAATACAGCTAAGTTTCCAACAGAATTTTGTTGATGATTATGTTATCACATGCACTGATTTTGAAACACCAATGCCTGGCACAATCACTTCTATTACTGAAGAGCTAGATGCCAGTAAAGTACTTGGAATACACTTGAGTAAGAATTGTTTTCTTATCATGTTTCTAATATAGCTAAGACGTCAAATAAGAGAAGAAAAACAATGTTAAATGCAGTACAATGCCATAAAACTTTCGTATCTGATGTATTTATCTAACCCTTTAGAACTTGACACTCAGTATTCCTACTACATGCTATATGGGTTGAATATCAAATGAAAAAGAATGTGTCCATCATGAATAGCTGTACAAAAAATACAGGAACCCGTGGAATTCTCACATGTTAATGTTGCTGCTAAACCTTTGTACTGGACGCTCAGATATAAGTTCAATGAAACAAATCCAAACAAATAAAATGATATGAAAAACAGTTTCATCTACCTCGTAAAGAAGTAGTGTCCCTACTGTCTTCGACTGTAATGTATTCACAAATATCCCGGATCATTTCTTCATTGTTAACCCTTATCCAGAGCAACATTTCATAGTAACCCAATCGTGAAATTGAACTGGGATTACCAGCTTGGATAACATCATAGAAAAGTTGAAATTCTTGAACAAGACCCATGTCAATTATATATTCAAGAAGTGGGCGATATGTTTGCTCTTCTAGCTGAAGCCCACATTCCCTCATTAATTTTAAAAGGTGATAAGTCTTGCCCAATTCGTCAGTAGCAATGTACTCATCATCAGTCTCCCTAGCCTTCTTTATGCACAATCTGATCAATGAATTGTACTCTTTTAGACCTGTTTCTCGACCCAAGCGGCCAAACATATCAACTGTAGGAGTTGCTCCTAGTTTTCTCGCACAAATTTTGATTAGCCTGTCAGATCGTTCACCACCAGTGTCTTTAAAAATCCATTTTTGTTTCCTCTCCCGTGCTACCTCCTTCCGTTTAATTGAAGAATCGCCGTGAGCAAAGTCTAGTATCAGTGGTATTTCCACTATGCTTTTCTCTTTTTCTTCATCATCAACTTTCTCACCAACAAGTTTCTTTACGGGAGGAGCTACAGAAAGATACAGCACTAACATAAGATAACAAGAAAAAAAAAAAAAAAAAACACAGTTGAATTCTCTACTCTCCTCATCATCCTACAGGAAAAACAAAAAACAAAAAACAAGCTTGCAGTCTCACAGGAAATTTCACAAACACTTACTGTACAATATAGAAGAAAGCTGAGTAGTGGCCTCACCCAGTTCAGGCATATCCTCTGCACCAAAAGGTATGAAAAACGAGGTTATGGCATACTAAAAAATGTATAAAAATACAGAAAGTTTTTAAATTTATTAATTTATTTGGTCATTGAGCTCTAAAAAACAAAACCCATTAATGCAATAAATACGAGATATACAGAAATGAAAATGTGGGTATGTGTAAAAATTGAAACTTTATATGGTTCTTTACAAAAGGGGTGGTTAGTTTAAGGTACCTGGGGGAGATGGACCATGGAGTTTGAGGGTTGATAGGTTCAAGTCAGAATCGAAATGGTGTTGGGTTTCAAATGGAATTGATGATTTGAAAGAGGAAACGTGGTTTTTGGGATTGTTCTGTAAATGTGAACGGAAATAGGAGCTGAGAGTGCATAGTTTTCTGGCGGTAGGGGCGCGCATCTAAGCTCTGCAACGAAGTGAAGAAGATGGGTTTGGTTGCTTCAAAATGACGGAATCGGTGTGAGTTGTTGGAATGAGGTTTGTTGAGTTGGTAACTGTTGAAGTGGGAAATGGAGAGAGTGAGAGAGAGAGTCCAAGTAGTGCAAAGAAAATGAATGATTCAACTGTGAACGTGACGAGTATGGTGAAGAAAGGCATACAAAATTCTCACATGGAGTGTGTAGTGATTAATTAGTGAATGAATTATGAACTATGTAAAATCATCCATATGTAAAATTATAATGTTGATTTAATTGTATTTTTTTTAATTTATTCTAATCTTGTTCAAAAAGTTATTTTAATGAATTTAACTGTGAAATTTTTATCAACAATTATCAAAAGACTTTTTCAATTAGGAGAAATTGTGGATCTATGTGTTTGAAGGTGGAGTTAATGATCTTGATGTTGTTGATTGTCTTCGTATTTTGATGACAACAACTTTTGACGTATTTTGATGACAACAACTTTTGACGGATATAATTGCTACTCTGTGATAGGGATGGAAATGGGTCGGGTGCGGGTTTCACACTACCCAAACTCGTATTCGAAATTGGCACCCAAACCCTAACCCAAATGATGTTCGGGTGGCAAAATAACACCCACGCCCGCACCCGTTGGGTTCGGGTTTTTTCACCCAAACACGCATCAAAATATATAAAATACATTTTTTCTACAATTTTCCACAATATTATATATATATATATATATATATATATATATATATATATATATATATATATATATATATATATATATATATATATATATATATATATAAGCGGGTGTGATTTCGGGTTTCGGGTGCAGGTTTCACACTACCCAAACTCGCACCCGAAATATCGGGTGGCACCCGAACCCAAACCCAGTCAACTCGGGTTCAGATGCGGGTGGACCCCGCAAGTTTGGGTCTGCTTGTCATCCCTACTCTATGATGATGGTGATTAACTTGAAGATATTTCAAGCCTCGTCAAGCAGGAGATTCAAGGTTCCAATGAAGTGTTTATATGATCGGTGTATCTAGTAAAGTAACTTGAAGTTATGTAACCGAAAAAAATAACTTAAAATTTTAGAGTTATGAAAGAGAAGAAGTGTGAAAGTTTGTTTGGTCGTGTCTGTATGAGTGATCAGTGTTTTGTGAAAGTATGAAAGTAACTCATAAGCTACTAAGATAATTCGTGCGCACACACTTAAAAATCTTTGAGAAATCTCTCTTATTTTGTTAAAACCATATGTAAATATTTTTATGGTCTAGCTAATTGATTAGAGAACTGACTGATTAGTTATGAGTTGTTTTACAACTAAATAATCGATTAGCCCTAATGTTGTAGTTGATTATTTTGCTTTGTAATGCTCAAAATTGAAGGGAACAAGTCTCTTAATGATTGGCAACAGCTAAATATCAAAATTTTCCATTTGTGACTTGAACAATGGATTATCTCATTTATTCGGATCATGGATTATTTCCCTTTTAGCCATATTTTCTCATATATATAAAAGATATCTCTCATATTTGAAAACACATCAGAATTTGGAGTTTTCTTATTTCCTTCATTTTTGTACTCTTCTATTTGAAAACACGTCAGAATTTGGACTTTAATATTTTTCTTTCAACAAATTGGCTTAGTGCCTTGTGAGTTGAAACTACTTGTGCGGAAAGTTTTATATTGGTGTTGCGTCTTGTTTGTTAATTTCAAGATTGTGATTCTATTGAAGGTTGTTTTGGTTCTTGAAATAAATCACTAAAAATCTTTGTTTGATTTTAGAACTCAGCCTGGTAAAAAAATTATTTGGTTATTGAGATAAGTCGGTAAAATCTCTACTTGATTCATGAGTCAGATAAGTCGGTACTACAATAGATTACTCCCAACATAAATAAAACAAGCACAATCCCCCAAGTGCTACATATCAGAGCTGACACCGACTCAAACTACGCAAGTTGAGGCAATTCCTTAGCTAAGCTTAACCTCAAGCTACTTCGGATCATCTACACGTTACCAATATAAAGGTGACATTCAAACAGAAGGGGTAAGATATCATAACAATATAAAAGGAAGTATAATAATGAGTAGACAACAATTTAAGCACACATAATTATACTCCTTCAGTGTCAAACATCAAATCACACATCGTGTAATGCAATGGGACTGACACCAACTCAAATGCTTGTGGTACCGTCATCATGGCATAAGCCTTCATCATTCGCCAATACAGGGCATCTTACGCCAATACAGACCATCTTAAGGAACACAAGTCTTGACCATGAATGCATGCGATGTTAACATGCAACAACATAAAATGCAACGATATTTCATCTCATCAATATCATGTCAATACATGCCATCATCATCTTCATCGTACAACACATCATACAGAATAATTGCATCAATCATACAACGTTATTACCATCGCATAATAACAAAAAACGTACAACAAACATAAGTTATATCAAATAATTGTCTATTGGTTTCCAATATAATTTTAGAAGATAAAAAATAATTTTAGCTTCGTATTGGTCCAAACGGCGCATCAAACGGACACTCGAGTTAAAAGTTATGAAGTTTTTAAGTTTTCAAAAAATGTTGTCAAACAGTGCGCAATCAATTGCACTAATAGGAAAATCGATTTCACCATGTTACAGTAGCATATTTTCATAATTTTAGCGTCAAGCAATCGATTTCACCCCTGATGCAAATCGATTGCTCACCGAACAGAAGCAAATCTTCCCAAATTTTGATAGTGCAAATCGATTGCTCCCTGCTGCAAATCAATGGCTTACTGTGAAAAGCAGTTTTACGATTTTAGAAGAAAAACAGTGCGAAAAACCCTCTTATACCAGTTCAAGACACAATTTTCATGAAACAGTATACAATCGAAACTCAAATCATCGTGCCTATCAACATACCTCAATTACCACACACAAGAAAGATCAATTTCGTCAATTACACACAACACACATCAAGAGTTCATCATTAGACAAAACCCCATAAAATAAAAAAATAAAAAGTAAAAACTCAAGAACCTACAACTATGAGAACCTAATCACTACCATTCCCCATTATTATGCAACCCATTATAGAGTTAGAACCTCACCCTTTCCTTAGATTTTTGCCGATTCTTCACCCTTACGGTGAAACTTCTTACTCTATCCTCTTTGTGCCTTCTCTCCTCTTGTCTCTTCTACAATAAACCTTCTTTGTTTCTACGATCGGTCTCTTTTTCAATTTCTCACTTCTAGGTTATTCCTCTTTTAACCCTTAAACCTCTAATTCATAATCCCAACTTTGCCATTCCTTTCTCTTATTACTAAAATAATTATTTAATTATACAAACTAAAATATTAAATCTAATATTTTGATTTAAATAACACTAATAAAATAACCATCTCCTTACACCTTATGTTTCTACACTTTTGGTCATACACCCCCCTCAACACCTTAACTTCTATAATTTCTAAGGCAACTACCTCATATCAAAGGCATAACAATACCACAAAATATTCATCAAATCATACGAAAGCATCACGTCACATAATTAATGGGTTAAATATGTTTTTGGTCCCTATAAACCTATCAAATTTTGTTTTTGGTCCCTACTAAAAAATAACATGTTTTGGTGCCTACAAAATTATTATGCACGTAGTTTTAGTCCCTACTGTTAAACTAATGTGTATTTTTCAATGATTATTTTATAGACATGTTCAGAATGTTATAAATAGTTCCTCGGAAAAAAAAAAGGAACTCAAAATTTGATTTCTAAGTCGAAATTCGTATTTAATTCTCCTCATTTTAAACAATTATATAATTTGGTAAAGAAATATTTTATAATATTCTAAACACGTATAAAAAAAATTATTCAAAAATTTAAAAGTATTATAGTAATTAAACGGTTTTCAAAATAATAAAAAATAGCGGTCAATAAAATTGCATGAATAAATTTTTTATAGGAACTAAGATATGTTATTTTTTTAATAGGGACTAAAAATGAAATTTGAGATATTTATAGGGACCAAAAGCATACTTAACCCTAATTAATATATTAAAAATAATTAAATAAAATCGGGGTGTTGCACCAGGCCGATAATAGGGGCCTACATGCTAGCCTACACAGACTCAGGTCAGGCCACATATTTTTTTAAAATAGAAAAGACCTAGATTTTTTTATAAGGATATTTAGTTAAAAAGGTCAAGCTTCAGAAATAAAAATATTTTAAGCCTATCAGACCGACCTATTTAAATAAATATGAATAATTTTTTTATTTATCATTATGTTATGTTGTGTACTTTGAAATAAAATACATAAATAAGTCTTGGTTATCTTGAAGAACTTGTGAAAATAAGATGAAAACACCTGATAAACATTGTTTTCACAAGTTCTCTTAAATAAATGGTCTCACAGAACTTATACTAATAGGTAAGTTAAAATAAGTCAATGCCTCTTGGCCTTTTAGTTATTTAGTCTATTTAAATATTATTTTAATTGCTTATTTACATATGTCTAAAACAAATAGGCTTTTATGTAGGCTAACCAGGCCTTCAAAAAGGTCAGACTCATGCCTAAAAATAAGCCTACGACAGGCTATATGTCAGACTTAGACTTCGATTTTTTTAACAGGTCAGACTTAGGCTTGGCATAGCCTAGCTCGACTCAGCCTATTTCCATCCTAATCAAAAGTGACAGAACCAAGCATATCCCTCCAAAGTTCTTCCCATTCACACAAGAACTTGAAAGAAACAAAGAGGTTGATATTCAATATATCCGTTCGAGTGATAATGTGACAAATCTCTTTACAAAAGCGTTCCCTACATTAGTTTTCGAGAAGCACGCATAAAATATTGGGATGCACCACCTTCGAGATCTTTAAAGAAAAACTAAATGTGTTCTATTGAGGGGAGCATAATGTTGTACTATTTTTTTTTATTAAGGTTTTTATTCCAATGAATTTTTGCCTAATAAAATTTTTAACGAAACATCATATGTTCTCATAAGATTCTCCTCGACGAAACTTTTTAAAAAAATACCAAGATAGATATTTCAAAATCGAATTATTATAATAAATAAAAAATTATTTATTATCATTTAAAAATATCCATTTTATTATCAAACTTAAAATAGTACTGTTAATTATTACATTAGCATAATAATTACATTTCTATTAGTATAAATACTTCCTTTTAGTTCATATAAATATACACCAATTTTTTTAAAAATATAGGTGATATTATTCAATTTTCTTCTTCCTCCTTTTCTCTTAGTTTAATATATCATATTCATATAATCATACAGGGTGGCAAAACAGGTCGTGGCCCGCCAGGCCGATCCGCGCACCCGCCATAAAATTGCGGGTTGAGTTAGAATTTTAGCCCTGTTGTCCACCAAAGTCCGCCCCGTCGAAGCCCGTCACCCGCCAAAATCCGCCGCCCGCCAAAGTCCGCCTCGCCAAAACCCGCCGCCCAACAAAGCCCGTCTCACCAAAATCCGCCGCCCGCCAAAGTCCACCTCGCCTGTTCGTTCAGTCTATTACACCTTAAGTCTGCTATTTTTTTTAGTTAATTGTAGTAATTCTAATTTTTATGGTTTAATTTATATATTTATTTGTAAATATATGCAACATTTTGTTAAGTAAAATTTGTTAAAAAGATGTTTTATAAAAAATTGTTTTAAAAAATAAGTGAAAAAATTAATTGAAAGATAAAAGAAATCTATTAATCTATTAAAAAGTGTAAAAATTAAAAAAAATTAGAAGTGCTAGCCCACTGCCCGCCAACCCGCCATCTTGACAGAGTGAATTTTATTTTTAAGCTCATTTTGGTTTGGCGGACTTGCCCATCCAACTCGTTTTTTGGCGGACTTGAGACGGAACGTACGCAGAACCGGACACCCCGTTTGACCACCCCTAATCAGACATATATATTTTGTAGTATAATTTAACTAAATTAATAGCTTATATCTTATATTAATAAAATTTAATTCAAATAATCGATTATTAGTAGTCATAAGCCGCGTCGTCATCGCTTGGCTCCCATCCCTTTATTGCACAACTCCAGTATCATCAAATTGTTGTGTATCCACCGTACTACAACACTATTCCGCAACCGAATATTGACACTGACCCATCAGCAACTAGTTTCATTTCCTCTAATCATTATCATTATTTTTTAAATCAAAATCCATCCATCATGCAACACATCCATGTGTGATAGTATCAGTGATATTGGTTTACGCACAAAACAAAAGTAAGAAAAAAACTTGTAAAGGACACATTACATATTCCAAAACCATCACAAAAGAAACCCAAAGCCAAACCAATCAACAACAAAAAAAAAAGTAAATATATTCTTCACTAGTACTTCTTCTTTTTTATATCATTATTCTTAGTCCTATTTTTCTTCTTCAACTATCCACAATCCACCGCCACTAACCACTAACCACCCACCATACATGGCGCGGGAACGCAGCGCCAACCTCTGCACGTGCTGCACAAGCTTCATCACCAGCACAGGCCTCATAATCCTCTTCCTCTGGCTCACACTCCGAACTCAACAACCCAAATGCTTCCTCCAATCACTCTACCTCCCCTCCCTCAACAAAACCATCACTTCAAACCACAAACACTTCTCCAACAACAACAACACCGTTGTCTTCAACCTCAAACTCACCAACACAAACAAAGACAAAGGTGTCCTATACCACACCGTATATATCACATTCTCCCTCTTCCTCGACGCCAAGACCACGCGCCCACTCGCCAACACCACTCTCGACGCTTTCTACCAAGGACATGGTAGTACCACCCAGAAATGGAGCTCCGCTGAAGTACACGGCGGTGGAGTCAACCGCACGCTGAACGGAAGCGTCTTCGTACGCGTGGATTTCGCCACGCGCGTTAACTATAAGATTATGCTTTTTTATACCAAACGACACCGTTTGTCTGGAGGGGCAAATGTGGAAGTTAATGTTAGCACCGGAGAAAAAGTGGACCCCAAAAGAATCAGGCTCGGTAATATCCCGCCTCGGGTCGGATCCCAAGCTGCCTCGCTTCGTGTACAATGGATTGCTCTTTCTACCTTTTTAGTTTCTCTATGCTTTTACTTGACTTACTAATTTGCTTAATTTTTTGTTTTTTATATTTTTAAAATTATTTTATTTTTTAATGTATTTTAACAAAGTGATTGAAATTAATTGAATAATAAATTCAATTAATCACGAATAGTTGTAACTTGCTTCAGACACAACCGTAAGTTATAATAATGTCTTGACTTTTGTCTGAGCTAAGATTTATCGCATTTAAAAATACAAATATTCAAGATATATATCCGCTTGAATCTAGTAGTGCAATCCTAAATATTATGATTACATGTAGATTATTAAGCAAGCAACAACAGCAAAAATAAAGTCTATAATATTTTACACTTAGTTCTAGCTGGATTCATCTAGGGGAGCTACCACCTTGAAGTTTAACAAGAGAATAATAAGCTCCATTTCTTCCAAGTGAAATCAAATCATTATGTGAACCTTGTTCCACGACTTTCCCATTCTTAATCACAACAATGGAGTTTGATTTCTGTATTGTAGATAGCCTATGTGCCACTGCTATACATGTTCTTCCAACCATTATTTTCTCAAGTGCCTCTTGGACCAGAATCTCTGAGACACTATCAAGTGCACTTGTAGCTTCATCCAGGAGAAGAATTGCTGGATTCTTTAGTATAGCTCTGGCTAAAGCTATTCTTTGTTTCTGTCCTCCTGATAGCTGAACTCCTCTTTCTCCGCAGTTTGTTTCATACCCTTCGTTCATTCCACTGCAACAACAAACACCAGTTTTAATAGGATGAAACACGAACACAGACATCAGACACGGTACTCGGTACTGATATTGACCCTGATGATAATTTTAAAAAATTAAAGTCATTGAATGAAGAGTTTATACCTTATGAATTCATGAGCATTAGCAACAGTAGCAGCTCTTCGTATCTCAGATTCAGTTGCGTTTTCTTTTCCATAGGCGATGTTATCTCGAATGGTTCCACTAAAGAGGGTAGGTTCCTGACTTACCAAAGCGATATGAGACCTTAGCATTCTTAAATTATAGGACTTGATGTCTTGTTCATCAATACATACCATTCCCTTGATAGGGTCATAAAACCTTTCAATCAGACCAATGATAGTGGATTTACCACAACCACTGTTTCCTACCAGGGCTACCGTTTTTCCAGCCTCAACTTTAAGATTCAGACCCTGGAATACCATTTGCTCGGGTCTAGACGGATATGCAAAGAAAACACTTTTAAGCTCCACCCTGCCTCTAATCTTTCTTTTTTTATCTGACCCCCATAAGGTTTCAGGATCAATCTCACTTTTCCTGTCTAGGATAGCGAAAACCGATCCAACTGCATTGCTTCCTTTAGATATGTCAGAAGTCATGCTACCGGCTTCTGCAATGATGTATGCAGTAAAGAGCAATATTAGAAATGCTTGAAAGAGATGTGTCGGTTCTATGAGGCCTTGTAGTAGGAGCTTCCCACCATACCAATATGCCAATGCTGTTGATCCAGTATTGAAAAATTGTGAGGTGAAAAGACCAAAGCCTGAAATCCATGACTGTCTAATACTCTCCTGTTTAGGTCCTGCCATTGTAGATTTGAAGAGTGCCAACATTCTTTTCTGAGAACTGAAGGCAGTTATGGTTCTATGGTTTATAACAGCTTCACTTGCAAGTTGGCTTCCTTCCCTTTGTGCTTTACGAGTTTTTTCCGCCATAGTTTTCATCAAAACACTTCTTGAGTAGAAGCTTCCAATGACCAATGGCTGCACTGCAATCATCACAAGTGAAAGCCTCCATGTGAGAACAAGTCCTACAGTGTAGGCAAAAACCGATCCGAAAATTGCTTGAGCCAAAAGAGACATGCGGTCACCAACAAGGGAACGGACCAGGTTGGCTTCAGAGGCTAGTCTCGCACAAATGGCTGCACTTGTGTTGTCTTCATGATCAAACCATCCTATCTCAAAACTCATCAATTTTTCAAGTATTTTCTCGCGTATTCTTTTCGTCAACCTCTCTCCCATGACAGCAAAATTGTAGTGTTGAAGAATACTAGTGAAGAAGTTAAAAACACCGATTCCTAAGAAAGCGAGGGCTAGGACTCTAGTTTTCGACTTCATCTTAGAGGTATCAGGTTCAAAATAAACTGATATGAGTAATCCAACACAGTATGCATTTATAGGTTGTACTGCTCCTGAGCCTATTGCTCCCAATATTCCTAACACTCCTCTTCCCCACTCGGGGGCATTCATTTTCAGCAAACGCCACGTTGATGGAGCTGGATGGTTTGGTCTCTTCAAGTCATCTTCAAAACTATCATCATCATGGTCATATTGGATTGAATATGAGTAAGGCGTGCCGATGGAAAATCCCTGGCTGAAGGGATACAACATTGGAGTGCCTGGTGTGCTTGATTTGAAACTTACTCCGGGACTCTGAGGAACGCTCATCCTGTGAGAGCTCCTTCCTTCTATTTGAGGATTGGAATGTTTGGACTCATCATTCTGAGTTGTTACTTGTTGCAACTCTACCATACGAGCATACTCTCCGCCTTGTCCGTCGTTTATTTCCATGAGCTCATTATGGCTACCTGATTCAATCACTCTTCCTGCTTGAAGCACAGCAATAGTGTCGGCTGTTCTTATTGTAGACAGGCGATGAGCAATGATGACTGTTGTCCTTCCTTTTGAAGCTTGATCAATTGCTGCCTGTACCACTCTTTCAGATTGGGAATCCAGTGCACTTGTTGCTTCATCAAGCAAGAGAACCTTTGGATCCCTAAGTAAAGCTCTAGCTATGGCGATGCGCTGCTTCTGTCCACCGGATAATTGAAATCCAAACTGTCCAACCTATAGGAAAATCATAGTAGTTTTCAGTAATTGCCTCAAATAAAAACAAGTTTATACAAGTTTTTTTTTTTTTTCCCACTTACTTGAGTTTCATATCCATCTGGTAGTTTGACAATGAAATCATGCGCATTTGCTGCTTTAGCTGCAGTGATCACACTTTCCATTGAAGCACCTTCTTTTCCGAACAATATATTCTCTTTTATGGACGTCGCGAAAAGAACAGGCTCTTGATTCACTAGACCAAGATTAGATCTCAACCATTTCAATTGAAGCCTATTAATCTTGTGACCGTCCAATAATATTTCGCCTTCTACAGGGTCATAAAACCTTTCAAGCAGTGCAATGATAGTCGATTTTCCCGAACCACTACCCCCAACAAGACCTACCCTCTTGCCTGCTGGAATAATGAGATTGAATTCCTGCAAAACTGGTGAATCTGGCCTAGATGGATAACAGAAGTATATGTCTTTAAATTCAATTTCTCCTTTAACATGTGATAAAGCCTTTCCTTTCTTCTCTTCAGAATCTATAGTCGGCACCCTATCAACCATTTCGTAAATGCGAGTGACCGCAGAAGTTGCCTCCATGATCGCAGTTAAATTTGGAAGTGCACTCAAAATGCTCCTGAAAAATTCATCAAAGTTAAACATATTACTTTTTGTCTTAACCCTCGGGCTCTCAGAAATGGAGCGAGCTCTAGTGATTCAGAAAGTAAAGTCTGACCGAAGATTGTTTAGGTTGGAATTTAAACATAAGAGTAATAACATGAATATCAAAAGTAGTGATTATAAAACTATAAGTAATGATAAAATCACTTACAGTCCTCCCATTAGAATGTTGAAGCCAGCTACAAAAACATGACCACCTTTTTCTCCTTTTTCAGATATCAAAAATGTTCCAACCCAAGCTTGAAAACCCCAACTTACATAAATAATTCCCATACTTCCTAACATCAACCCCTTTGCAAAACCTTGCTTTATTCCAAGTTCCATAGTTTTTTGAAGTGCAGTGCTAAATCTTTTTAGTGTTTGATTTTCCCCGACATATGAGAAAACAGTTCTTATTGAAGATATTGCTTGCTCAGCAATCCCACCGGCAACACCATAAGATTCTATCATTTTCATTGTGACATCCAACATCATCTTCCCGAATACAAGCGCCGGAACAATGAACATGACAGACAGTGGTATGGCTGCCAATGCTAATCTCCATGAAAGTACAAACGCAAAGATATGACAGAAAAAGAATGTTGACATGTAAGTCATGCAGTCTGGTATCTACGTACAGAAAAAAAAAGTAGGAAATTAATAAAGCATGATAAAGATTATGAATTTTACTAATTCAGAATTTGAGACCATTCTGTTTAGAAGGAAATCGGTAACTGCAGACAAACCTTCTCGCACAAGGCAGATTGGACTATGTTTGCATCCGAGGAGATGAGTGAGACAACTTGGTATGTTGTTGAAGAACCGGCAGTTTGAGTGTCAAAGAAAGCAACTTCTTGTCTTAAAACTGATTTTAGGTATTCCATTCTCATTCTCGAAGCCTGTCTCTCTGCTGTCCTATTCCAACATAATCCTTCTGTAGTAACCATTATCAAATTGGTATCAAGCAAGAAAAGTAGTTAGCTTTATTTTATTTTTTTTCTAATGCTAGGAAGATATATAAAGCAGGGCTATGAAGTGTGAAACTTACCAATAAAAGCCGAAAATCCAACTCCAAATGCAACACATAATAGTTTCAATGCATACTGAAAAAAGGGAAGCAAAATGATATCTCAAAAACTGTTGAGTACTACAGAAACAAACAAGAACATATCATACTAAAATGTCTAATGTGATTAGTACTAGTAAATTTATTGAACAAACTCACCGTGTTCACATCATGCTGTGTAAAACGGCTATTCGTGTCTCCATAAGCATTAATCACATCACTAAGAATGTACATCATGAGAGGATTCTGCAAACCATCTCCAAGGCTTCCAAGAGTCCCAAAGAACATCAACAACTTATCGACTCCATCAGCGTAACGAAACAAACTATTGCTCCCCATTTTGGAGAGATACCCTTTTTAGAAAGATTCACTAAGCTTTATCAGCTTAGAAAGACTTATATAAACTCGGTTAGATACTGTTAGACAAATAGAAAATTTAGCAGCCAACATGTGACTTTTACTATTGTCTTATACAAACAAAGCCGTTCTTGATACATATATATACTAATGTTCAAACTTGAACTATGTTTGTGTGACATAATATGCTGTCTTAATTTGTTTGTACTTGTGGTTATGTTCTTCCTAGATACTTAGCCCGGCACATGATTCCATTTGGTCACTTTTTAATTAATTTGGCTTAGTTGCAAAGAATCATTCACCTGCTTTTGTCTTGGATGATGAGATGTGTAACCAATTGGACTTAGTCTTGACAAGCTAATAAGGCAATGATTCGATGTTTCTTAAGCATGTTTGTTGGAAGGGTCTTTCTACCTTTGCATTGTTATGTAGGGACAGTGTGACATAAGAAGTATTTTATTTGTTTTTGCTGTCATTCTAGCCAAAAAGCTACAAAGATATTATCAATTATTCAATCAATATTATATGTTATATAGATAAACAAATGTGAAAGTAGTATGTACTTTGTTCTAGGCTGATCCGATTGTCTCTACTTGTGTGCCATTTGTAACAAAGGAATATAATCTTGAAACAATATCAATAAATATGCTGCCGTCCTTCCTATTTTTGTTCAAGTTGTATGTTTTTGGATTGGGATTGCTACCTTTGACTTTTTACTCTTTTTTCTTTTAATTTTAATTTTTTTCTTGATTTTCTTTTTAATGTTTTTTTCATAAATTTTCATCAGACAGACACATATTTTTGATTTTTTTAAAAAAATTATGCAAATAACCACGTTTCGAAAAAAATTACGCAAATAACCAGGTTTCTGAAACCCTTAACACCAAGGCGCCATCTGACATGGCTTATTCACTTTTTTTAGTCCTAGGCGCCATCAGACATGGCACACTCAGTCCCAATAAGCCATGTCAAATGGCGCCTCCCTTCAACTTTTAGGACGAGGAGCCATCTCATATGGCGCCTCCTTGTATATATTTGTTCAATTTTCCATTTAAAAATGCACTGCGCCATCTCACATGACGCCTTGGTGTCAATGTTTTCTGAAACTTGGTTATTTGCGTAATTTTTTCCGAAGCATGGTTATTTGCGTAATTTTTTTCTAATACATGGTTATTTAAAAAAAAAATCCATATTTGTATTCTTCTTTAACACACTATAATTTTTTTTGACATTTCAATAATTAATAATTGTTAAGAGTCTCTTTATAAATGGGGAGAATCTTCATCCTACAAATAAATTTTGTTGAGTTGAGTTAGACTCGATCCACGTATTTTGAGATGGTATGACAGTTTAGTTTCACATTTCAAACATTTAATTATGGGTGTTGGCTCACTCCGCTATTAGGTTACCCATCATTTTGTTTCACGTTTCAAACATTTAATTTTGGACGTGAGAGGAAGTGTCAAGAGTATAAATTTAGCCTACAATATAACTTAGTGATAATATCATCATGATATAGCATCTTGAGAATTTCTACGTAGATCCATATAAGATAAAAATACCTTTGAAAATTCTAAAATACTCCTTGGATATGCATATCCGAATTCAACGTACAGAAATTTGAGATATTAGTTAATTAAGATATGCATATTCGAACTCACCCAAAAGAAATTTGGAATATTGTTTAATTCAGATATGCATATCCGAACTCAACCCAAAAAAATTTGAGATATTGGTTAATTTGAATATGCATATCCAAATTAATCAATATTTATTTATAGTATAGTTATAATATAATTAAAATGAATTATAATATAATTAACAAATTATTATAAATAAGTAGTAAAGCGATTATATAAAATGTTAATTTTGTAATAAATTATTTGTCACAAATTTTTTAAATTAGAGAAGTAATTATTTTTTAACTGATTACAATATTATGCATTATAATTAATGAAATTAAAAAATATCCTCCTATTAACATTATAATTTTTAGTTTATAATAATTTTTTGTAATTAATTTTATATGAAAATAATGTGTTAATTTAAATATTTAATAGATTGATATAATTATTATATTTTAATTATAATTGTATATATTTAATTATAGATTTTGATTAATATAATTCATTATATTATTAATACACTTTGATTTTAATTTTTTTTAACAAATATTGAGTTATTATGAAAATGCATCTCCGAAAAATCCTAATATTAAAAATTGGATTATTTTGGAAATACATCTTCGAAAACACCAAAAATTATGAAATTATGAATTTGATGTGTTCGGAAATGCATCTCCAAACTCTAGACGTAAAAAAAGAATTTTACGAGAGGTCCTTAAGAAGATATATGGATGTATACAAAATTTCCCTAACATCTTTGAACCATTTGAATATGTGAGTTTTTTAACTACTATGAAAAACCTGAAAGGACTATTATTACTTTGAGGATTAAACATGCAATATTATTTATTCGAAGCTCTCATTTACTTTGGTTAAATATTTGTTATGGAAGGTGTGAGTGTACTAGGGGGTCTGGAGTATTTGAGAGTATATTATGTGTTGTAACAATTTTTACATACTGTTATTCTCTTGTTGTCATTTGGCAATGGTCGTGGTTTTTCTCCGATTTTGGAGTTTCCACGTTATTTTTTTGTGTTGTTATTGTGTTCCTTTTTTTTCTCTATATTTGTTATTTTCCCAACGACTGGTATCATAGCTTTTGATTTGATCCAGGGATATAATTTTTTAGTATGCTTTGTGGTTACAACTTTGTCTGATCTTCCACATCAGAAAAGAATGGTGGTGTTGTGAAAGAGTTGTTAAGTTCCAGTCATAAGTTCCGTTGTGTAGTTTGGGTTAGAGAAAATTGATGGAAGAATTATTTTTTGACTTGTGGAAAGTTCAAGTCAAAGATGTGTTGATAAAATCAAGATTACACAAGGTGCAAGATTATGTCAGTGGTTGAAGAGCTTTCTGCCAATATGGAAGTTACACCATAAATTTTCAACCTGGTTTTCGGCATGTGAAAATTCTTGGAGTGGTTTAACTTCAAGTGAAATTTATTCTTCATGATAAAGTATATTATTGTCGACGATGACAATGTAAAATTATTGAAGTGGTTCATCTTCAAGTGAAATATATTATTCATGAAAGAGTATGATAGTTTTAAAACTATGATTGCCAATGAAGACAATGTGAAAATTCTTGGAGTGGTGTAGCTTCAAGTGACTATACTCTTTATGGTGAAGTATGATTGTCGGTGAAGACAATGAAAATTGATATATTATTTTCAATTAAGGTGAAAAGTGATGGGATTGGTTGAAAATATACATGTTGATACTCTTTATGGTGGAGTATGATTGTCGGTGAAGACAATGAATGTTTACGTGTTATTTTCAATTAAGGTGGAGGTTGTTGGGTTTAGATGAATATATATATATATATATATATATATATATATATATATATATATATATATATATATATATATATATATATATATATATATATATATATATATATATATATATATATATATATATATATGTTGAAGAAGTCCCACATTGCTTAATTTTGTGAAGGAAGAGGGAGTCCAAGGCTATATAAAGGATTCAAATTTTTCGATACACGATGCACCAGTCAAAAGCACTTTAAACTTGTATTTGACTCTCTTTGTTTTCTTATGCTCTTGTATTGCAGTATTGTGAGATGTAGTTAAATATTTGTTTTGGAGGGTGTCGGTGTATTGGGGGCCTGAGATATTTGAGGGTATATTATGTGTTGTAACAATTTTCACATAGTGTTATTCTCTAGTTGTCATCTGGCAACGGTCGTGATTTTTCTCCAATTTTAAAATTTTCACATTATTTTCTTGTGTTATTATTGTGTTCCTCTTTTTTCTCTATATTTCTTATTTTTCCAACAAGTTATTCAAGAAAACAATAGTAAAGTTTGTCAACATTGTTAACTTCTTCTAAAAATAAATATTTATTTTCATTTTTCGTCAATGTTTATGTTATTAGTTTCTAAAATTTATTTAATGAACAATCATCTAAAATTTTAAATGTTATTTATTTTTGCATGTTTTGAAAATTTTATTTAATTAGGTAAAGCGGCAATTTTTTTTTGTCGTTTTGAACTTTCAAATTAATTTTTTTGAATTAATATTCAAAAATAAAAATATTTAATACAAAAAAAATATATCAATAAAAAATTAAAAATCCTATCAAACGAGCTTCACCGACTGACCGTGCTAAGCGGCATCTGCGATTTGCAGAAAAAATCATGTGATTACATCATTGTATCAGTCACAATGATGTTCTTCCCTCCTTTCCTCTTTTTTATGTAAACCCTTTTCTCTTCTCTTTTCTAACTTTCTAATTTCTTTTTACAGTAAATATTAGTAACTAATACTAATTTCCAAATGATCAAATTAATGGACTCCTTATTCACACCCCCACTAACCCTTCACCTTCTCACTAATTTAAGCCCATTACTACTATTTTCATTATTCTATACAATTCCCACAAATTAAATTAATTCTCCACTAACTGACAGTATCTCCTAATGATAACTCAACGGTTCGATACTCTCGGGCGACTAACCCGCCACATAGAATAATTTAAATTAATTCAATTATTCACAAAATCAAACAAATAATTAATTAATAAAATATATGTAACTAATATATAAAATATATATAACTAATAATAAAAACCGGGGTGTTACAATCATCATATACGCTTTAGTAGCACAATTCCATCTAAAAAAAGATCAATGACATATGAATAACTCATGCATATGTTCCGGCTTATAATAAGCACCATGCAAGAACATACATTAGGTATTGCCTCTTTAAATGACTCTCAAGTACTCAACAACAAGAGAAACAACAACTTCTTTAGTGACATATCATGGTCCAAAACGAGTCCCTGATGGGAAAGTGAAGTAGACAAGAAACGTCGTCCAGTGTAATGCTTATCTCACAAAATGGCATGTGAGAGGAGGATGTCTCTGGATGCCATCTCTCTACAAATATTAATACAAAATTTGAATTTATCCTTGCCATACTGGTTCTCTGGAGTGAAAATATATCATATTGAGTCATCCACCTCTCCATCTCTGATGGGAGACAATGAGGAACCTTTCATGTAAGCTTGATCGCGTGTATAGAAATCTTTAGACCTCTCTCCTAAAAACAATCAAAAGTACTATATAATATAGAACACAAAATTAAATATTAAATATTAATCAAAATAAAGTAATTGTCATTTTCTTTACATTAACAAACCATAAATAGCAAGCAACATGATGCTCATACTTTACCATAAGAGACATATCAAACGACCCTCTTGAAAATTCTATCGATTGTGGAGCAGATGCAAATCCACCAATATGCCCATCCTCACCAATTAACGACTCTTGATCTCCTCGGCCTACACCAACATATATTGGGATCCGACCGTCACGTCTTCGTGTTCACGCCACTATAAGAAAAACACATTAACAAATACAAAAAAAATCCAAAACGGATATCTTCCTAAAAGATTTCCCGTAGCTAAAAAATTGCTCCTCCCGAAATACTTGCATAAAGATTTTCGATGTTGTTTTCCTACGAGGCAGATAACTTTAAAAAAGAGTTCTGATAGTTTCAATGCATCAAAATACTTTCTCAAATAGTTTCGATATGTTTCAAAAATTGGAACACTTACTCAATGATTTCCGATTTGAGTTTTGTGGATCGAAGAACTTCTTCAATTACTTACAAGATGAATATTTTTCCATGTTTTTGATAATTTGAAAAATAAACGAGCAAGAAAGTAAAAAAAAAAATCAAATACATTATTATACATAAGTATTTTTGTCAAAATTGATAAAACATAGGAATATGGGGGTAAATATGAGATAAAATTTGAGAATTTTTCAATTCAGCTCATGATTCTCTCACACACCACGTGAAATGTCAATTATGCCCCTTGCTTCTGTAGATACGTCTCTGGAAGCACATTTTTTTTCAAAAAAATTGTTTCTTTTCCGTAGATGCATCCCTTCCGTAGATATAGCTACGAAAGATTTCTTAAACTTGAGCTTTTCTCAATTAATTGAGAAAATCCCAAGTTTTACTATGGTTTAACGCTTCCGTAGATGCTATAAAATTAACTAATTTGGTATTTTTCCAATTAATTGAGAAATTAATTTGAGATTTTCTCAATTAATTGGGATATTATAAAGTATTTTTCCAATTAATTAATTGGGAAAATACCAAATTTCACTAAAAAATCTTCCATAGATGCATTTACTTGAGATGCATCCACGAAAATTAGAGGATATTATTACCAGTTATTAGATGCGTGAGACACGTATGAGGTGAAGTTAGAAATTTTTAAAATTTTATTGGGCCAGCCAATGAACTTTGAAGGGTTTTTAAAAAATAAATATAAATACGAGAAACTAAATTGGGAAGAGTAGGGTTTTTGTCTTTTCTCGCAGCTTCATTCGGATCTTCTCCTCTTCCAGCCGCACCGCACGACTCTACCGCGTAAGCTTTCTTCTGCATTTCCACCTCTTCAATTTACCATTCCGTCATACGTTGCTTAGCAATTTTATTGAATTTTTCGTTTTCGATTACTCTCACTGTGTTCATTCCGTGGTTCTTCGAAATTGATTTTGCTGTTGAAATTGTACTCTTTCAACTTTGGTGTTGCAATGATTGTTTATTGTTTT
Source organism: Vicia villosa (assembly GCF_029867415.1). NCBI lineage: Eukaryota > Viridiplantae > Streptophyta > Magnoliopsida > Fabales > Fabaceae > Vicia > Vicia villosa. The sequence goes on along the minus strand of NC_081184.1, from coordinate 127,216,242 downwards.
TCATTATTTCACATTGCAATCACGGTTTCAATAATCATGATTTGGTAATTTTTGTATCACTGTGTTATTTTCTGCTCCGATCTGTGATTGCTGTTAAACTTGTTTGATAGTTTTTACTGAAATTTTTATTTTTCAAAACCCTAATTCTAGATTTGTATAGTGTTATAAATTGTAATTTTAGATTTGTAACTTTAAGTATGGTTGTGTTTTGTGCAGAATGGATACTCAAGTCAAGTATGCTAAGGTTGAGACAATTGTTGGGCGCACTGGTTCAAGAGGACAGGTGACTCAAGTTAGAGTGAGTTTTCTGGATGACCCGACCCGTCGCATCATGAGGAATGTGAAAGGACCAGTCAGAGTGAATGATGTCCTCACTCTACTGGAGTCTGAAAGAGAAGCAAGGAGGTTGCGGTAGAGGAATATACTCAATGTTCTGGTTCTGGATTTAATAAGTCATTGGGTTTTTGGGGCATTTTGTTGATAGCCAGTGTTATTGTGAAACACTTACATTGTGCACTTTGTTATGATTTTGTCAGGCTTTGGGCAAACCTTTGATTTGAATCCTTAATGATGAATTGCATTTTGGTTTGTTATAATTTGCTTTGATTTTTAGTGTTTGATTATGCAAGTGAAATCACCTTTTGGGTGTGCGTGATATTTCCTTTGGTAGTAAATTATATCCTGCAATCTTGGTTTTGAGATAATTTCATTTGGTAGTAAAATTTATCCTGCAATCTTGATTGAGATATGACAAATTTCTTTTTCTGTTTTGGACAAAGGCAATGTCTCTATTTTATGGTTTCATAAATAAAATATTGCAGGGCGTAATCTCTTAATATCTGCAATGCAATACTCATTGTTTTGTTTTTCTGTATTTAATAAACAGAAATTGTTGACTTAAATTTCAAAAGTCAAACCATTCTCCACCATGTAGCTGCTGCTCATAACTCGTAACTAAGAAATTACTTTGAACTATTGCACGTCTTACTTCATTACATTTTGTATTTTGCAACCCTGTCGCTTCTTTCTGTACATTGTGTCGTCTTGAAGACCTCTTGAAGACTTTGGTTATGTGTAATGTATTTAAATGAGAGAGAAAATGGTTGGCAGAGAGATAGAAGGATTTTAGTATGAAAGTAACTAGGATCAAAGGATTTTAGTATGTAAGTAACTAGGATCAAAGGATTTTGTCTTTATCTCTTTACAAAACATTTTTTTTATCATTTAAATACATTATTTTGTAGTCACAGCATTTGCATTTGCATTTCAATGTGCGTCCAATTGGATATGAAAATAGCAGAGTTCCATTACAATTATCTAAACCCTAAACACAATCAGACATTCTAGTCATTTTTTATCAGAGTGCTTATTCTGCTGTTGGTTCATTCTTCAATAGTTTAATTCGGGTAAGCTATGCACTCCATATTATGCTAGTATTTGTGATTCTCACTCTTGTGATCTTAGTATTCTGCTATCTTGCTGCTATAGCAATACCAGATATTTGGTACTTCTTTCAGTTTCTAGGATCAACAACTGCACTGTCGCCTGCCTTTATTTTCTGTGGCACTATAGTTTTAAGGTATAATCTTGGAATATCTACAAGAAATAACAAAATTATAGCACTAGTTATGATTAAACTAGCTTTAGTGACAAGTCCAATTGTAAGTTCCACCAACATATACAATGCGTTTTAGTAGCAAGTCTAAAGTTGGTGTTCTCTTTTCCCTTTTCCCTTTCTTTTGTTGTTGCTTTCAACTTTAGAAAGTTTTAATCGGGGAGATGGGTTATGAAATGGGTAAAAACATTCTAGCTGCATTTTTTAAAGTTGGTGTTCTCTTTTCCCTTTCTTTTGTTATGGCTTTCAACTTTAGAAAGTTTTAATCGGGGAGATGGGTTATGAAAGGGGTAAAAACATTCTAGGTGCATTTTTTAGTTTGTGATCGATGCCTTGTAGTAAAAACCATTGTGTGTAATATCAAAGGTAGCCAATCCTTCTCTTTTTAAGACTTGTCATTTCTTTCGGACGTGTCTGTGTTGGTATTAGACACTTGTACTGACACTTATAATTACGTTTAATTAATTTATTTTTTTATATTATTACCGGTGTCGCCGTGTCAATGTCAGAGTTAAATTCGAGGTGTCTATGTTTCATTCTATACTTTGTGTTTTACAACTTTACAACCATGTCACTCCTGAAAACATCATTTTTTTGTGTTTTCTATAATGTACTAATATGTAAATTGTTGATATATGAAAAATTACTAGGTTTCAGCTGCAAGAAATATAACTGTTGGCATGATAAAATTGAATAACCTGAATATTATTGATGATAAAAGGTAGTTCTATTGTTATTTTTGAAATTTAAAAAAACAAAGCATAATGACAGCACAAAGGAAAGAATATCTTTAAGTCCATAGAAATGCAAATAGCTTCTAAAAAACTTTGGTACGCAAAATCACAGAGATATATCCAATCCTAAGAGCACTTAATCCTATGATCGGCTCCTCCTTTATCTTACTGCTAGTCGCCCTAATATGATGTTTAATATTTTCATCTGTGTCCACTTTCAAGCAAAGAATCACATCTCTAAATTGTCAAATGCATTATGAGATGCCTCACTGACATTTGTTAGTTAGGGCTCCATAGAGTGGGTTATTTTTTGGATTTTTGCTTTTGTCTAAGAGAATTTATTTCCTGAATCCCTTGTGGGGATGACCCCAGCGAAATTTTAAATTTGTCACTGCATTGGAGATGTATCTCTGAAGTAAATTTTTTTTATAGATTTTTTCGGAGTTCGAAAGTGCACTTCCGAAAACACCAAATTGGGGTGTTTTCGGAGATGTACTTCCGAAAACACATTTTTTCACATTTTAGGGGGTTTTCGGAAGTGCACTTCCGAAATATACAGAAATTGCGTTTTTTTTAATGTTTTTCTAAACAACGTTTAGTCCTGTATTTTTAATTAAACGAAAACGCCGAATAAAATAAAAGACATATCAACATAAAATACTAATATTATATATACAAGCCGAATTATATATACAAAGCCGAATAAAATACTAATAGTGTGCGTAAATGTAAAAAATACAAACCGAATACAATAAAGTCATAGAAAAATAAACCAGAATCCCTACTGTGTGTGTCTAACCCTAACTCCCTATGAACTCCTCTGTCTCCTATATGCCGCCGCACCGCCCGCATCACCGACCATCGTCTCCACCACGGCGACTGCCTCTGGACCGTCCTGATCAATGATACTTCGCTCCAACGCATCCCGCCCAAGCATCTCTATCCGTTGGCATATCGGCAGGAGATCAATGACATGGTCATCCTCGGCCTGTTGGTTCTCCAGGATCTCCTCGTATGCTGACCTAGGAGCGCCGTGAGCGTCGGGTGTCATCAGAGGATGTGACACCCGATATAACCATGTCACGTACCCCTCTACGCAGTGCCACTCCTGGGTGGTCGTCATACGCTGGTACTCCTCCGAGACCAAATGATGCGCCCAGTCCTCAAATATGGCAGTGAGCTCCACTCGGGTAATTGTGTTAGGAGCAGCCTCAAATAGTGACCTCGGTATCATCTGCACATGTCCAAATTGCCGCATGCACCGCTCCGACAGATACCTCACCATGGTGTTGGCCCCACATGCCAACCAGCCAGAGTATAACGCGATGCGGTCAAATGGGACAACAACAGTGTAGTCACTGAATGGCGTCCAACGGATGTCATCGTGAGCTTTGCGGTCGAGATACCCGCGATATGGTCCCACTGCGTTGTTCCCTCTTTGGAGATCGTATCGGGCGGCCCTTTAATGGCGAAGCCGTGGATGCGGGGGAAGTAGGAAATGATCCAGCCCTGAAAGAGAAACACGATAATGTATTAAAAATTAATAATCCAGCCCTGAAAGACAAATACGATAATGTATTAAAAATAAATATGAACCATAAATAAATGTGTAACAATTAAAAGGAAACGTACCGTCAAGAGTGTGGCAGATCCAGTCAACTTCCTAGTCCTCCAGTTGGAGGCTTCATTCAGCTTCTGAGATATAGGTATATCAGAATAGCTGACCCCTAGTTCCACTGGTGAATGGTAGTCAGGTCCATGAAGTAGCGGAGATAAGTCACATCGACGTAGGTTGCACTCTTGTCCACAAAGAGTGCAGTGCCTACCACGAACATGAACCAGCACCAGAGAGTGCAGACACGGTGATACTCCGTAAATAGGTCGTTACCCGCCTCCTCGAAATCGGCCGCCGCCAAGTGGTGCTCATACAGCTCTCTCAAAGTGGAGAACTGGATATGAGCCTCATTTGTCGTCCGACACTCAAAATCAGCCATATTAGGGTCCATTCCTAGATAGATCCCCATCCACTCAATCGCATCGACCTTCTGATCTGAGAATGGTTCGGCAGCATCCCCCTAATAGGCAAGTGGAGAAGATAATGCTCATCGTGCAAGGTGATCGTCAACTCCCCAACCGGTAAGTGGAAAGAAGACGTCTCCCTATGCCACCGCTCCACAAAAGCCCCCTGCATGCCGTGGCTGATGATGGTATACCCGGTCATGCACAACCCACCTAGCCCGGAAGCAGTCACCACATCATTAAACCACTCCGCCTGTGGTTTAAAGAGATCATAAATCTTGTCAGCCTTTTCTGTTACAACAAAAACAAAAATAAAAAAGATTGTTAATTAGACCGTGAAGAAAATATTAATTAAAAAGCTAAATAAAAAACGGTTAAATAAAATCGGATAAATTATAAAAAATACCTCTCCCTCCCAGACACGTCGAGCGACGTGCTCGTGGTAGGAAATCAGAACCAAAGTGTCCCTAGGTCCCTCCCGGATAGCCCTCCTCCTACTCCTCCTCCCGTGTGGAGGATCAGCATCAGGTATCTTCTCATCCACCTCCTGGTATCTCACCTCCTCCTCCTCCTGACGGGAAGAAGATACCCGAGCCAGCTGACTCCTCGATCCAGACGAGGAACCAGACTCGTCTGTCTGGACGGGTGCTCGTACTCTACCCCGTCCTTGCGTCAATGCCAGCTGCGCCGCCCGCTCGCGTCTAGCCGACGCTGTCTATGTTTCTCTCCCCTGTCTTATTCTAGCTGGGTTGCCTGCCATTTTCCTGAAACCATTGAAATCGGTTAGAAAATAAAAATAATCAAAGTAAATAATCAAGAAAATAAAAATGCAAATAATCAAGAAAATTAAAAAAAGTACAATTCTGACTCATTTTGGAAGTTCATTTCTGAAACTGGTGAGGGAGGAATTTTCGGAAATGAACTTCCGAAATCCCCCTACGAACACCATTTTTACAGGTTTCCTGGCAAGCACCCTAAACACTTCAAAACCAGTTTTCATGCCTCTAAACAACCCTAGAGACTACTAACAACCTACCCCAATATCATTTTTCTAATTTCTAACAACCCTATTATGTATTTCAATGATAGATCTAAAGTTTTAGAAACTTACAAATTGAAGGTGATTATGATGCTTTAGAATGTAGTAGAACAAGTAAATGGAGCCTTTGAAGTTGTCTTGAAAGTTGGTTTGCTGAAAATCTTAGAGAGGTTGAGATTGAAATGTGATTTAGGGTAAATGTGTTTTGGGGGGAGGCTTTTTTGTTTAAACAGCAGAACGCGCATTATTTCAGAAATGCATTTCTGAAATGTTGTTTTCGGAAATGTATTTTCGATTTTTTTTTTTACGTTAAAAAAGTGATTTAGGAAATGTACTTCCGAAATCACTTTTTTTTCCCAACTTCGAAAGTGCATTTCCGAATTAAATAGGCATTTGGGGAATTTCAGCAAGGGTGACCAAGAAGATATTAGCACAGTCACATAACTAGCTGTCCCTTGATTCTTGCCTCAGCTCCTTAACTATAGCAGCAGCTGTTACCATTTAGGAATATTGTGTAGTTATTATATATTTAAATTAGTCATTATGTGTGTTGATTTGTTGCCTTAGTTTTAGCTGATCTGTTATGATATTGTTGGCAACAAATTAATCTCCATAACTTGTATCTCCTATTTATTCCACTATTATTCATGTAAATGATATAACCAGAAAATATACACAGTCTGTATATTCTATATGGTATTAGAATAGCCATTGCTTCACAGCCTTTATTTTTTTTCTCGATCCTTATCATGGCAGCACCAAACAACAACTCTAACCTTAAAGAACTTATGGAATTCAACACAAATTCTCACCTTCCAATTAAGTTAAATGGAACTAATTATCCTGCCTGGTACAAACAGTGCAGCGCCCTCCTCATTGCTCGTGACCTTGAAGGTTTTGTTACCGGCACAAAGAAGTGTCCTCCTGCCACTATCGTTACCGGTGAAACTACATCACCAAATCCTGATCATTCCTTATGGATCAGATAAGATAAACTAATTTATCTTGCTCTTCTTGGCTCATGTGATTCTGAAGCACGATTTGTCATGGCGGCTTCAGATACATCCTATGACGCCTGGACTGCTTTTGCTCGTGCCTTTTCAAACCGATCACAGTCCAGAATTATGTCACTTCGTGAACGTCTCAGTTCAATATCCAAAGGGAATTCCTCTGTCTCAACCTATTTGCATTCAATCCGCAATATTGCTGATGAATTGGCCCTCATAGGTCATCCTATAGACAATCTTGAAATGGTTATCCATGCCTTGAATGGTCTCGGACCGACCTTTAGGGACTTTACTACTGCTATTCGCACTTGTGACTCATCAATAGCCTTCAACGAACTCTATGATAAATTGGTGGATTTCGAGATGTTCTTGCAGCGAGAAGAACAGATCTCGACACCGGCTCCCGCCACTGCCAACCTCGTGTTAGAACAAGATTTGTTCTTATCAATTATCTTAGTTTTGATGATAACAATAATATGAATTTTGCTTAAGATAATATGGTACTCTAATCCAATGCAATTTCCCTTTCAGGAAATATATATAAAGAGTACGCATAATTCAGCGCTCAGAAGTTGTGTCTCAAATGGTTCAGCATGCAACATCAGAACATGGTCTGGCAAGACATCAGAAGATGGTCGAAGCAGAATCAGAACATGGGTCTATGGAAGCATCAGAAGAACAAGAGATCAGAAGCACTGAAGCTCAGAAGATGGTATCACGCTCAGAAGCACTTCAAGGTCAGAAGATCAGAAGATGCTGTGCACCAAGCTGTTTGACTCTGATGATATTCAAACGTTATATTCACAAACATCAGATCAGAAGAAAGTACAGGTGGCAGACTACGCTGACTGACAAAAGGAACGTTAAAGCTACTAAAGGCAACGTCAGTAGACACAGCGTGAACAAGGCTCGAGGTAGTTGACAAAAGCGTATAACATTAAATGCAATGCTGTACGGAACACGCAAAGCATTAAATGCACTCAACGGTCATCTTCTCAACGCCTATAAATATGAAGTTCTGATGAGAAGCAAGGTTACCAATTCTTAACAACTCTGAACGAAAATTAACTTGCTGAAACTCTGTTCAAATCAAAACTCAGAATCTTCATCTTCATCAACTCACTACATTGCTGTTGTAATATCTTAGTGAGATTAAGCTTAAACGATAAGAGAAATATCACAGTTTGTGATTATAGCTTTTAAGAAGCATTTGTAAACTCTTGAATAGATTACATTAAGTTGTAAGGAACTAGAGTGATCGTGTGATCAGTATACTCTAGGAAGTCTTAGCAGTTGGCTGAGCAGTTTGTAACTAGAGTGATCAGGTTGATCAGTAGACTCTAGAAAAGTCTTAGAAGTTGTCTAAGCAGTTGTTCCTGGAGTGATCAAGTTGTGATCAGAATACTCTAGAAGACTTAGTCGTGGACTAAGTGGAAAACCATTGTAATCCGTGCGATTAGTGGATTAAATCCTCAGGTTGAGGTAAATCATCTCTGCGGGGGTGGACTGGAGTAGCTTCGTTAACAGCGAACCAGGATAAAAATAATTGTGCAATTTATTTTTATCGTCCAAGATTTAAAGTCACACTTATTCAATCCCCCCCTTTCTAAGTGTTTTTCTATCCTTCAATTGGCATCAGAGCGCCGGTTCTAAGGTGCAAGCACTTAACCGTGTTTAGAAAAGATTCAGGAAGAGAAAAACGCTTCATCTAAAAGATGGCTGGTGAAACTCTGACAAATCCACCTGCATCTACATCTGGCTCTGCTGAGCAATACAACGGTAACAATGGTTATACAAGACCGCCGGTATTTGAGGGTGAAAACTTTGAATACTGGAAACATAAACTGGAAAGTTACTTTCTTGGTCTAGATGGTGATCTATGGGATCTTCTGATGGATGGTTACAAACATCCAGTAAATGCCAGTGGCGTAAAGCTGACAAGGCAAGAAATGAATGATGATCAAAAGAAGCATTTCAGGAATCATCATAAATGCAGAACTGTTTTGCTGAATGCTATTTCTCATGTTGAGTATGAGAAAATATCAAACAGGGAAACAGCCTATGACATATATGAGTCCTTGAAAATGACTCATGAAGGAAATGCTCAAGTCAAGGAAACTAAAGCTCTAGCTTTAATCCAGAAGTATGAAGCCTTCAAGATGGAGGATGATGAAGACATTGAAAAGATGTTTTCAAGATTTCAAACTCTTACTGCTGGATTGAGAGTTCTTGACAAGGGATACACCAAGGCTGATCACGTAAAGAAGATCATCAGAAGCTTACCCAGAAGATGGGGTCCTATGGTGACTGCATTCAAGATTGCAAAGAATCTGAATGAAGTTTCTCTGGAAGAGCTGATCAGTGCCTTGAGAAGCCATGAGATTGAGCTGGATGCAAATGAGCCTCAAAAGAAAGGTAAATCTATTGCATTAAAATCTAATATCAAGAAATGCACTAACGCTTTTCAGGCCAAAGAAGAAGATCCTGAAGAATCAGAATCTGAAGAAGAAGATGAACTGTCCATGATTTCCAGAAGGGTAAATCAACTCTGGAAGAGCAAGCAAAGGAAGTTCAGAGGCTTCAGAAGTTCAAAGAGATTTGAACATGGAGAATCTTCTGATGACAGAAGATCTGACAAGAAGAAGGTCATGTGCTATGAATGCAATGAACCAGGACACTTCAGGAATGAATGTCCAAATCTTCAGAAGGAGAATCCCAAGAAGAAGTTTCATAAGAAGAAAGGTCTTATGGCAACCTGGGATGAGTCAGAAGATGATTCAGAAGATGAGCAGGCTAACTGTGCGCTGATGGCGACAGAAGATGACGGATCAGAATCTACATCAGAATCAGATTCTGAAGAGGTATTTTCTGAACTTACTAGAGATGAGTTAGTTTCCGGATTAACTGAACTTCTGGAATCCAAGTCTCAGATTTGTATTAAATACAAAAAGCTGAAAAAGCTATTTGAATTTGAAACAAAGAGGCTTGAATTGGAAAATTCTGAATTGAAAGATAAACTTTTAAAATTATCCAATGATGTTGGATCTCCTTCTAATTCAGAAAAATCCACTCCTAGTCTAAACCATATTCTGAAAGAATATGATTTAAGTTTCAGGAAGTTCTTATCTAGAAGTATTGGCAGAAGTCAGCTAGCTTCTATGATATATGCCGTATCTGGAAACAAAAGAGTTGGCATTGGTTATGAGGGTGAAACCCCATACAAACTTGAACCTGTTGATGAAATGAAAATCACATACAAGCCATTGTATGATCAGTTCAAGTATGGCCACTCCCATGATATTAGGCACACTTCACATGCTCAAAGTTTTCACATAACACACACCAGAAAGCATGTGACACAACCTAGGAAATATCATGAAACTCATATTAAAAATTATCATGCTGTTCCTCCTATTGCTTATAATGTCAAACCCAAGTTCAATCAGAACTTGAGAAAATCTAACAAGAAAGGACCCAAGAAAATGTGGGTACCTAAGGATAAGATTATTCCTATTGCAGATATCCTTGGCTGCAAGAAGGACAAAGCACAACATGTCATGGTACCTGGACTCTGGATGCTCACGACACATGACAGGAAGAAGGTCTATGTTCCAAGACCTGGTGCTTAAGTCTGGAGGAGAAGTCAAGTTTGGAGGAGATCAGAAGGGCAAGATAATTGGCTCTGGAACTATAAAGTCTGGTAACTCTCCTTCCATTTCTAATGTACTTCTTGTAGAGGGATTAACTCATAACCTCTTATCTATCAGTCAATTAAGTGACAATGGTTATGATATAATCTTCAATCAAAAGTCTTGCAAGGCTGTAAATCAGAAGGATGGCTCAATCCTATTTACAGGCAAGAGGAAGAACAACATTTATAAGACAGATCTGCAAGATCTTATGAGTCAGAAGGTGACTTGTCTTATGTCTGTTTCTGAAGAGCAGTGGGTCTGGCACAGGAGATTAGGTCATGCTAGTTTGAGAAAGATCTCTCAGATTAACAAACTGAATCTTGTCAGAGGACTCCCTAATCTGAAATTCAAATCAGATGCTCTTTGTGAAGCATGTCAGAAGGGCAAGTTCTCCAAACCTGCATTCAAGTCTAAGAATGTTGTTTCTACCTCAAGGCCATTAGAACTCTTGCACATTGATCTGTTTGGACCAGTCAAAACAGCATCTGTCAGAGGAAAGAAATATGGATTAGTCATCGTAGATGATTATAGTCGCTGGACGTGGGTAAAATTCTTGAAACACAAGGATGAGACTCATTCAGTGTTCTTTGATTTCTGCATTCAGATTCAATCTGAAAAAGAGTGTAAAATCATAAAGGTCAGAAGTGATCATGGTGGTGAATTTGAGAACAGATCCTTTGAAGAGTTCTTCAAAGAAAATGGTATTGCCCATGATTTCTCTTGTCCTAGAACTCCACAGCAAAATGGGGTTGTAGAACGAAAGAATAGGACTCTGCAAGAAATGGCCAGAACCATGATCAATGAAACCAATATGGCTAAGCATTTCTGGGCAGAAGCAATAAACACTGCATGCTATATTCAGAATAGAATCTCTATCAGACCTATTCTAAATAAGACTCCCTATGAATTGTGGAAGAATAGAAAGCCCAACATTTCATATTTCCATCCTTTTGGATGTGTATGCTTTATTCTGAACACTAAAGATTATCTTGGTAAGTTTGATTCCATAGCACAGAAATGTTTCCTTCTTGGATATTCTGAACGCTCAAAAGGCTACAGAGTATACAATACTGAAACATTGATTGTAGAAGAATCAATCAATATCAGGTTTGATGATAAGCTTGGTTCTGAAAAACCAAAGCAGTTTGATAATTTTGCAGATTGTGATATTGATATATCAGAAGTTGTTGAGCCAAGAAGCAACGCATCAGAAGCAGAGCTTCTCAGAAGCAAAGAATCTGAAGATCAAGTATCAGCTTCTCTGGAGGATCTAAGTATTTCTGAAGAACCATCTGTCAGAAGATCATCTAGACTCATCTCTGGTCATTCAGAAGATGTCATTCTTGGAAAGAAGGATGATCCAATCAGAACAAGAGCATTCCTTAAGAACAATGCAGACTGTCAATTAGGTCTTGTATCTTTGATCGAGCCAACTTCTGTTGATCATGCTCTAGAAGATCCAGACTGGATAATTGCTATGCAAGAAGAACTGAATCAGTTTACAAGGAATGATGTTTGGGATCTTGTTCCTAGACCAGATGGATTTAATATAATCGGGACAAAATAAATCTTCAGAAACAAGCCCAGAATGAGAAGATAAGATACTCGTATATATAAGTATCTTCTGAAATGAAATTACTTTTATAAGAAGTTCTGGTTGAAATCAATTAGAAATTGTGATTCAGTTATTACTAACGTTTTATTGTCTAAGTTGATTCAGAATCTCTTTAAAAGCAAGACAGCTATAACTGGCTATCCAGATGGTAAACACGTGTTCACTATTTCTGAACAAGCGTGCGTGCAGTTGAGGGGACGTCTACTTAGGTAACTGTGCAAATCACGTCTTTTGTCATTATTATCTCTCCTCAAGTCACGTAACATTAAATGCTTTTCATCATTTACTCTCTTTCAGTTTTCTTTTTATCTCTTCAAACGTTTCTTTTCCCTCTCATATTTCTCTCTCTCTGCATTCGGTTTCTTTTTCGTCTCTCTCTCTCTCTTTTCATATCATAAACCCTAGCAGTTTCCAACATCTGAAAATTCATCATGAATCCATCGTCAAGCTCTGGGAATCAAGACAATGATAGGAAACAAAAGAGAAAGGCATCTGCTGAACCAGAAACCAAACCTAAAAGAGTTAGGATCTCCTATGACCCTCTCAAAGTGTATCAACCCCTTGACGGTTCCCCTCAATCAACCCCCTCTTCAAAGACCTCCACCACCTCTTCCTCCTCATTCATCCTCTCAGAACCACCTTCTTCACCATCTGATATCTCCTCTCCTTCAACCCTTCCATCCGATATCTCTTCACCTCTCTCACACCCTTTTCCCACCAGGACACCTAATCCCTATAGTGTTGTTCGTCCAGACTTCAGATTCACCATAATCCCTCCAACCCCTTCTACTCAATCCTCTCTGGAGCGTTTACATTCTGATGTAAACGGCTGGTTGGAGATCCTGGGTGCTGCCTACCTTAACCATCTGGATATGTATGCTATGAGCAACCTCTGGGATACCTTTCTTCAGGACTTTCTGGTGAAGGCTACTGACACTAAGAGAAGGATCTTGTCTGAAGCTCCTGGTCCTCGTGGTCGCCAGTTGGAAGTGGGTGAAAGCAGCCACCACTGTCTCATCAGGAACAGAAGCGTTCTTGAAGAGAAGATACCTGCAGATGAGTTGGAAGAAGAAAATCTCTGCAGAGATATCGTGGTGTGGAAACCCCGGTCTTCTGTGCTCTGGTTTCCTGTGCTGACTGGAGATTTTCAGTGGCTGTTCAACTGGTTCAGAATGAACCCTTCTGAAAAAGCACCTCTCATGGTCTTTCCAGTAGTGGTTTATCGTGCTGAAGTTGCTGGTCCTACTCCTCCAACAAACCTAGCAGCTATTCTTCAAGCATTGGAAGATGGAACTTCTGAGCTGCCTGAACCAGAATATGCCAAGGCTCCTTCTGAGTCAGACTCAGATGAGGAAATGGAATATGCACAAGCTGAAGATCTTCCAGAAGATCACCCTGCTGAGATTGCTGTCCCTCTGGGCAGAAATACTGGTGCTTCTTCTTCTGGTGAAACCTCAGCTCTGATGGAGACCTTGGAAACTCTTCATCAGAATCAAGCTATGCTGGCTTCTCGTTTGGACGCGCAAGAAGCAGCCAACGCTGAGTTTCGTTCCTTCATGACAAGGCAAGCTACAAGCACTGACGGGATTCATGATGTTCTGGCGCGGATTTTGCGTAGGCTAGGATCTTAGTCTTTTGGTCTTTGTAGTTTCCTTTCCTTGTTGCATCTGTTTTCCTGCATTCCTGTCTTGTAAACCTTTTTGATTATCAATGAAAAAGTTTCTCTGATTTACATTCCAGTAATTCTATTTGTCGTTGTTTTATGCATCTGAATTTTTTTTTTAAATATTCTTTTTGATGTTATGACAAAAAGGGGGAGAAGATAAATGATAAATGATTTGATTAAATCTATCAGTTACTAGGTAAAGAGGCTCCCACACATTCACTAACAAGAACTGCAAGTTCTATATGGTTTAAGTGTTTTGCAGGTACAGAGAAGTGAAGTGAATCTTCAGAAGCAAACACCAGAAGCAAAACCATAAGAAGCGTTATTCTGTAATGTGATTTAGGGTAAATGTGTTTTGCTGAAAATCTTAGAGAGGTTGAGATTGAAATGTGATTTAGGGTAAATGTGTTTTGGGGGGAGGCTTTTTTGTTTAAACAGCAGAACGCGCATTATTTCAGAAATGCATTTCTGAAATGTTGTTTTCGGAAATGTATTTTCGATTTTTTTTTTACGTTAAAAAAGTGATTTAGGAAATGTACTTCCGAAATCACTTTTTTTTCCCAACTTCGAAAGTGCATTTCCGAATTAAATAGGCATTTGGGGAATTTCAGCAAGGGTGACCAAGAAGATATTAGCACAGTCACATAACTAGCTGTCCCTTGATTCTTGCCTCAGCTCCTTAACTATAGCAGCAGCTGTTACCATTTAGGAATATTGTGTAGTTATTATATATTTAAATTAGTCATTATGTGTGTTGATTTGTTGCCTTAGTTTTAGCTGATCTGTTATGATATTGTTGGCAACAAATTAATCTCCATAACTTGTATCTCCTATTTATTCCACTATTATTCATGTAAATGATATAACCAGAAAATATACACAGTCTGTATATTCTATATGGTATTAGAATAGCCATTGCTTCACAGCCTTTATTTTTTTTCTCGATCCTTATCATGGCAGCACCAAACAACAACTCTAACCTTAAAGAACTTATGGAATTCAACACAAATTCTCACCTTCCAATTAAGTTAAATGGAACTAATTATCCTGCCTGGTACAAACAGTGCAGCGCCCTCCTCATTGCTCGTGACCTTGAAGGTTTTGTTACCGGCACAAAGAAGTGTCCTCCTGCCACTATCGTTACCGGTGAAACTACATCACCAAATCCTGATCATTCCTTATGGATCAGATAAGATAAACTAATTTATCTTGCTCTTCTTGGCTCATGTGATTCTGAAGCACGATTTGTCATGGCGGCTTCAGATACATCCTATGACGCCTGGACTGCTTTTGCTCGTGCCTTTTCAAACCGATCACAGTCCAGAATTATGTCACTTCGTGAACGTCTCAGTTCAATATCCAAAGGGAATTCCTCTGTCTCAACCTATTTGCATTCAATCCGCAATATTGCTGATGAATTGGCCCTCATAGGTCATCCTATAGACAATCTTGAAATGGTTATCCATGCCTTGAATGGTCTCGGACCGACCTTTAGGGACTTTACTACTGCTATTCGCACTTGTGACTCATCAATAGCCTTCAACGAACTCTATGATAAATTGGTGGATTTCGAGATGTTCTTGCAGCGAGAAGAACAGATCTCGACACCGGCTCCCGCCACTGCCAACCTCGTGTTAGAACAAGATTTGTTCTTATCAATTATCTTAGTTTTGATGATAACAATAATATGAATTTTGCTTAAGATAATATGGTACTCTAATCCAATGCAATTTCCCTTTCAGGAAATATATATAAAGAGTACGCATAATTCAGCGCTCAGAAGTTGTGTCTCAAATGGTTCAGCATGCAACATCAGAACATGGTCTGGCAAGACATCAGAAGATGGTCGAAGCAGAATCAGAACATGGGTCTATGGAAGCATCAGAAGAACAAGAGATCAGAAGCACTGAAGCTCAGAAGATGGTATCACGCTCAGAAGCACTTCAAGGTCAGAAGATCAGAAGATGCTGTGCACCAAGCTGTTTGACTCTGATGATATTCAAACGTTATATTCACAAACATCAGATCAGAAGAAAGTACAGGTGGCAGACTACGCTGACTGACAAAAGGAACGTTAAAGCTACTAAAGGCAACGTCAGTAGACACAGCGTGAACAAGGCTCGAGGTAGTTGACAAAAGCGTATAACATTAAATGCAATGCTGTACGGAACACGCAAAGCATTAAATGCACTCAACGGTCATCTTCTCAACGCCTATAAATATGAAGTTCTGATGAGAAGCAAGGTTACCAATTCTTAACAACTCTGAACGAAAATTAACTTGCTGAAACTCTGTTCAAATCAAAACTCAGAATCTTCATCTTCATCAACTCACTACATTGCTGTTGTAATATCTTAGTGAGATTAAGCTTAAACGATAAGAGAAATATCACAGTTTGTGATTATAGCTTTTAAGAAGCATTTGTAAACTCTTGAATAGATTACATTAAGTTGTAAGGAACTAGAGTGATCGTGTGATCAGTATACTCTAGGAAGTCTTAGCAGTTGGCTGAGCAGTTTGTAACTAGAGTGATCAGGTTGATCAGTAGACTCTAGAAAAGTCTTAGAAGTTGTCTAAGCAGTTGTTCCTGGAGTGATCAAGTTGTGATCAGAATACTCTAGAAGACTTAGTCGTGGACTAAGTGGAAAACCATTGTAATCCGTGCGATTAGTGGATTAAATCCTCAGGTTGAGGTAAATCATCTCTGCGGGGGTGGACTGGAGTAGCTTCGTTAACAGCGAACCAGGATAAAAATAATTGTGCAATTTATTTTTATCGTCCAAGATTTAAAGTCACACTTATTCAATCCCCCCCTTTCTAAGTGTTTTTCTATCCTTCACCTCGCACAACGTCATTACAACGGCTACAATCGCGGACGCCATCACACCGGCCGCAACAATCATCACCATAATCATGATTCACATAGTCGCAATAACTATAATGGTCATGATCAAGCTTTTCCCAACACTAAGAAGCCAACATCCAACAATGTTGTCATATGTCAATATTGTGAAAAATCTGGCCACACAGCAAAACAGTGCTACAAGATTCATGGCTTCCCAAACAAGCCTCGTCATCCTACTGCGCATGTTGCACAAACAGCAGCCTCTCACTCATCTCCACCTTCATGGCTCTTTGATTCTGGCGCATCCCACCACATTACCAATGACATGAGAAATCTATCCATCAAAGAAGACTATCATGGAGCTGACAATCTCCAAGTTGCAAATGGTAATCAACTTCCCATCACTCATATTGGTTCCACAAATATTTCTACAAATAATTCTTCCTTAGAGTTGTCAAATATTCTATATGTTCCTAATGTTACTCAAAATTTGATATCTGTCTCTCAACTGTGCCAAACTAACAAAGTTTCAATTGAATTTTTCCCTTGGCATTTCGAGGTAAAGGACTTGCATACGAAGGAGATTCTTCTGCGAGGATTGAATGAAGATAATGTGTACAGGTTTCAACCAAATGCACCAGCCCCACAAATTTCCTATGCAATTTCCAAACCCACACTCAAACTATGGCACCACAGACTCGGTCATCCTGCATCTCCTGCTCTCCTTCACACCCTCAAGTCAAACAATATTTCTTATTCTGGTTCTTTTAATAAATGTCTAGATTGTCTTTCTAATAAGAGTCATAAATTACCATTTTCAAGTTCTTCTATTTCTAGTTCTAGTCCCTTAGAAATTTTGTACTCAGACTTATGGGGACCGGCTCCAGTAAATTCAATTGATGGTTTTCGTTATTATGTAATCTTTGTGGACCATTTTTCCAAGTATGTTTGGCTCTACCCTCTAAAACTCAAATCTGATGTTTCAACAATATTTCCAATTTTTAAAAACTTGGTAGAAAGACAATTCAACTCTAGAATTAAAACCCTTTACTCTGACAATGGTGGAGAATTTATAAAAATTCGACCATTCTTACAAGCCAATGGTATCTCTCACTTAACTACCCCACCCCATACCCCTGAACATAATGGTCTCTCTGAACGAAAGCACAGTCACCTCACCGAAACTGCTCGCTGCCTCCTAAACCACGCCTCCCTACCTTCCAATTTTTGGTCATATGCCTTTCAAACAGCTGCCTATCTAATAAATCGGTTACCCACTCATGGTCTTAACATGAGAACACCACACCATGTACTATTTAAAACATCTCCAAACTACAAAAAACTAAAAACCTTTGGGTGTCTATGCTTTCCTTGGCTTAAACTATACACAAATAATAAGTTAGAACAAAGATCTGAACCATGTTTGTTCCTTGGATATAGTCTCACACAAAGTGCATACATTTGCTTTAATTTCAAAAACAATAAAATCCATCATTCTAGACATGTTCAATTTCTAGAAGACATTTTCCCATACTCACCAAACAAAACTAAGCCATCACATATATCTCACCTTGATCCAGAATCTAAACAACCTTATACAAATATAGATTATGGTGTTCAACCTTTAACCTCTATAATACCAATCTCTAAATCTACCCCTTCTAACCTTCCTCAAATCTCTCGCTCAGCCAGCCCCACCTCATCCAGATCACCAACAAATTCTTTAACCCAAAGTGATACTTCACCATCCAATCAACCCATTAGTCCTCTTTCCCCTCCACAAACCACAATACATTCCCCACCTCAACCACCGCCTGTACATGTTTCATCTTCATCTCAATCACTTGCAGCAGGTTCTCCTTCTCAAGCTTCAACTTCGTTTATGCCAAATCACTCCATGATCACTCGTGGAAAAGCGGGGATAATCAAACCAAAGAAACTTTTTTCTGTGTCTAAACATCCTCTACCACCAGCTGAAGAACCAACGTGTGTATCAAAAGCAATGTTGTGCCACGAGTGGAAACAAGCAATGTCAGAAGAATTTACAGCTCTCATGACTAATGCTACATGGTCCTTAGTTCCTCCACAGCCCCATTTCAATGTCATTGGAAAAAAATGGGTGTTTCGCTTGAAAAGAAATCCGGATGGATCCATCGCTCGTTACAAAGCGCGGCTTGTTGCGAAAGGTTTTCATCAACGGCCAGGTATTGATTATAAAGACACTTTTAGTCCTGTTATTAAGCCACAAACGATCAAAATGGTATTGTGTATTTCACTTTCAAAAGGCTGGAATTTAATCCAAATGGATGTTAACAATGCCTTTTTGCACGGTACCCTATCTGAAGACGTTTACATGCGTCAACCATATGGCTTTGTTCATCCTACACTATCTGGTCACGTATGCAAGCTCCACAAAGCATTATATGGTCTAAAACAAGCTCCTCGAGCCTGGTACAATGAATTAAAATCCTTTGTGGTTGCTTCTGGATTTCTCAACAGCAAATCAGATTCATCTCTCTTCATCTACAATCACGGTAATATCACTGCCTATTTCCTAGTATATGTTGATGATATACTTCTTACAGGAAATAATATCAACTTCTTAAATAACTTCAAGGCTGGTCTTGCTACAAAGTTTTCTCTAAAAGATCTTGGAAGACCAAGTCATTTTCTTAGTGTCGAACTCATTCCCACTAGCACCGGAATTTTTATGTCTCAACATCATTATATTCGAGACATACTGCAAAAAGGAAATATGATTGATGCTAAGCCAGTAGGAACTCCAATGACTACTACTTGCTCCCTTGGCATCCATGACGATACACCTCCATGTGACACTACTTCTTTTCGCAGCATTATTGGATCTTTGCATTATTTATCTATCACTAGACCAGATGTGGCATTTGCTGCCAATAAGCTGTCACAGTTCATGCAAGCACCATCGGCAACTCACATGCAAGCTCTCAAATGCATTCTCCGCTATCTCAAGCACATTATCTCACATGGTCTCCATCTAGTAGCAACAAAGAATCTTGAACTCACTGCCTTTTGTGATGCAGAATGGGGCAGTGACACTATTGATCGAAAGTCCACGGGTGCCTACATTGTTTATCTCGGACCCAATGTCATTTCTTGGTCCTCCAAGAAACAACCTACAGTTGCGAGATCCTCCACAGAGGCTGAATATCGCACAATCAGAACCATTACATCTGAACTTTTGTGGTTACAACAGCTTCTATTGGAACTTGGGATCAAAATTACTCATCCGCCGAACATATTTTGCGATAATATTGGTGCAACATATCTTTGTGCAAATCCAGTGTTCCACTCACGAATGAAGCACTTAGCTATCGACTATCACTTCGTTCGTGACATCATTGCAAAAGGTGAACTCAAAGTTTCTCATGTACCTTCCAGTCACCAACTAGCAGATTTACTAACGAAACCACTCTCTCGGCCTCGTCATGAGTTTCTTCTCTCCAAGATTGGCGTCGTTGACCACTCTTCCATCTTGCGGGGGCGTATTAGCACAGTCACGTAACTAGCTGTCCCTTGATTCTTGCCTCAGCTCCTTAACTATAGCAGCAGCTGTTACCATTTAGGAATATTGTGTAGTTATTATATATTTAAATTAGTCATTATGTGTGTTGATTTGTTGCCTTAGTTTTAGCTGATCTGTTATGATATTGTTGGCAACAAATTAATCTCCATAACTTGTATCTCCTATTTATTCCACTATTATTCATGTAAATGATATAACCAGAAAATATACACAGTCTGTATATTCTATAGAAGAGAGGGGGTCAGGAAAGAAACTATCTTGTCTTATGTTTTGAAGCAGGTTTTGGGCTCTGTTCATAGTACCTAGTTTATGGTGGTTCTGGTAGTTTATTTTGCTTTTGGCCTTTTGTTTTATTTTGGTTTTGCAGCATTTACTATGCCAAATGACTATGATCTTCGGTTGTTGTTTCGGTTTATCCCTTTTTCTTATTCCATTATTACACACATATATTATTTTCCCTTTAAAAAAACCTCATTGGCATATAACATATGGGTTTATGGTACCATAAATGGAACTTTTTTTACTTTGATTCGATTTAGATATTCCATAATGTAAATTGAATCAAAAAATTACTAGTGGAGCTTTCCTCTTGCTTAGAAACCCTTTAGGTATCTTGGCACAACAAAACAAGCAAGTGTTGTGTTATCCATCGCCAAAATAGAATAAGTCGATGCATGTAGTTTCTGTGTGCAAATAATCAGGATGAAACAACTGTTAAGTCAGAGTTGGCTTGGTTAAATGTGACAACAATAGCGTCTTTAGTCTCACAAAAAATGACACTTTTTAGAAATTATGTTTGAAAAATGGATTGCTTCATCGAGTTTGTAGAACCGTCTAACAATAAGTTATGGGCCAGCTATATATTAAAATCATAATTTTCACCTATTTAAGTATTTAAGTCACCTCAACTACATATAGAGCTCTTAGGATTGTTGCAAAACACACATTTGACCAAAAACGTTTCTAATAGTGTTTTTCCCATCTCTATTACTTTGATTCAAATTTATGTATAGACTCGATATATTTTATTTTTCGGGAGAGCATCTACTATGTATTTATTATTGTAGCTATTAAGAGTAAACATGTTTCATCAATAAGTGACGCGTGAATATTTTAATTCCTTAAATATTAGTGTAAATCAAGAAACATGATATATCTAGAGATTAATATTCTAATTTAAAGACTGCTTGTAATGTGTAAATGTTGCAAGTCAAACTTTTTAAAATTCTTTTTATTAGTGAATTATCATGGTGCTCTCATCGAAAACTTGGACGTAGGCAAAATAGCTTCTGCTGAATTACTATAAAATTGACAGTGATTATTCATTTTCGTTATCTCTTTTACTTCCAGTATATTTATTATTTTTCTTTTTTTTTTTTAAGCAAAAGGGATTCAATAAATAGCACTAGGGGTGCTATAACCCAAAATTACAGCAAGAACACTAAAAAGAGACCACACCTCTACAAATCAATTAACAAAGCACTAGCCTAGGATCAATACACCACTCTTCCCAAACACCCTTAACATCCCCTTTGTAGAAGACAACCAACCACTCCCAAGAGATCAACTTGATCAAACCCAAACCATCAAAGGAAGACAAAACAAGATTATTGAAAATAATATCATTCCTACACTTCCAAACTACCCAACAAAAAATCAATCCAAAAAACCAACCTATATCCAAAGAAAAAGTCGATTTACAAGCACCCTCCAACCAAAGAAAATGATCAATAATCGAAGTAGTAAATCCAACCAAAGGCAATCGAAGCCACAAACATAATCGGTTCCACCAATGAGAAGTGATCCTACATAATAGAAAAAGGTGCCCTAAATCTTCATCAACTTCCAAACACAACGGACAAAGCACCATTCCATTTAGAGCAACAACATTTCGCTTAACCAATTCCGACTTAGTGGGGAGCCTATTCCATAACAACCTCCATCTAAAGAGATGAATCTTGCTAGGCACTTTCGTTTTCCATAAACGGGAAAAAACCAAAGACATAGAAGAAGAAGATGTAGATGAAATAGAAGAGTTCACATCGGGTTCCGGAAATAAACACAAAACAAGCGCATTATAAGCATTACTTACCGAAAAACCGGAAACATATTAAGTTCTTCATAAATATTTTCAAATAATTCCTATTTTATTTTACATTCTAAAATAAATTTTTACAGAGTAATGATTAGAACTTTCTCAGGTGAAATGACTTTTAGATTATGGAGAGGTATCTCAACGCTGGAGATGAGAATGGTGGCGTTCTCCAATATGAAGCTAAATAATGGAGGTACACATGTCCGTCAGCAAATAAAGAGCTTTGCTTGGAGTGAAACACGAAATTAGGCATATATTATTAGACCTTTGACCAACCCATAAGATTTTCCCCTAAATCCTTGTTATTGGTAATGTAGTGAGGAATGTGAAAAACTTTGAGGCCAGTCTAATGAGTTTTGTCGATGAGGTAAGCGCTTTGAGAAGATGCCTTAAGAAAGAGATGAAGCTTTGTAATGGTGATGAGTGAGAATAGTTAGCATTGGTATCATACATATTTGATTCACATCATGTCGGTGAAATGTTGCTTTGTGGAAGGTCATCGTGTATCCTCACACGCCTAAGGTCACCATGTTACTTTGACCGTTGGTCGTGGCTTTCAATTTTTCATTGACTTCATGTTGTTGATCTTAGCTCTTTCTATGCTAAGATCAACGACATGGAGTCAATGAAATTGATGTTGGTTTTCTCTTTTTTGACTTCTTTCATTTTTGGCTCCAATCGATTTTTTCCCCTCCTCACAGTTACCTCAATCATTGTTGCAACTTTTGGGGCTTCAACTTTTTCATCCCATTATTTTTCATTATTTAGAACCTGTTAAAACAATTTTTAAATATTACAAAAAAAGTTAAATATTCTAAAATATTTTGTTGTTCTTTCGAAAAAACTCGATTTTTTTCGTTTTTCTGAATCAAACTCGACTTTTTTGTTTTTTCGAAAAAAACTCGATTTTTTCGTTTTTAGGGAAAAAACTCGACTTTTTGGTTTTTCTTAAAAAATCAATTTTTTGTAATTTTGAAAAACCTCGATTTTTCGTTTTTTGTAAAACTTCGCTTTTTTTTTTTTTCCAGAAAACAAACTTCATTTTTTTTCGTTTTTCGGAGAAAAAAAACTTCAAATTTCATTTTTCCGGAAAAATTGATTTTTCGAAAAAACTCCATTTTTTATTTTACGAAAAACTCATTTTTTTTTTAAAAAAACTCGATTTTTCGGGGAAAACTCGCCTTTTCTTTTTTCTGAAAAAAATGATTTTTTCGTTTTGTTTTTCCGAAAAACCTCAATTTTTTTGGAAAAAAACTCGACATTTCATTTTTTTTGAAGAAACACGATTTTTTGTTATTCCGAAAAAAAAAATCAATTTTTTTTTATTTTATAATATATTTAAAAAAACTATTTTTATTTTTATTTTAAAAATAATTTAATGGATTTAAAGTATAAAATAAAAATCATCCATTGGATTATCAAAATATGTTGGATGGATTGGATCTATCCCAGGTATATAAATGGATGAATTTAATCCATCCATTAACTTATTTTTTATGTGGTGGATGAATTTGATGAATTTTTTGGTGGATGAATTGAATGGATTTTAGCTTAATGAATCCAATTGCCACCCCTAGTTGGCACCAAAAGGATCCACCAATCTGTCACTCTTAAGGTTTTTCTAGAACTTTGTAACTTCTTCAAGAATTCCTTTTGTATAGACATCTTGTTAATTTCGAATATATGTAAATGTCCCGAAGTTCATTATGAAAGATAATGTTGCTAGAACTTTTGGAATCTATCCTGCATGATGGTGTGGGAGTATGAGTCTAGGGTAGGGAGAGAGAGTACCCCGACGAGTAATTACCATGGTCTATGAACCCTTTTGAAAACTTAAGCCCTCATGAGTATTGGGATTTAGAAAGGTGACAAGAAATATTTGTGTCCTTGAAGTCATTAAAAGTTTCTACATACACGTCAAACATATGCTAGATTTGTTTGAAGAAAATCAACTTTTGGGATTTTTAGAGTCACAAAAGTCCTCTGTACATGGGAGAGATGATTTAAGAGATTTAACATTGGAAAAATATTCGTGTACTTGCGTGTTAGAAGACTTCGACATATACCCAACTCACAGGATGCGGGAGGGGTGTTCCCTAGGTTATTTATGGCTACAACCTCAAACGTATTAAAATGGGTGAACCATATCTTGAAAAAAATATTCATGCCAAGGCAACTCGTACACCTCGTATTGGGTGTTACACTATTTGTTGTTTCTAGGATGAAACACTCGTCGATTCGAAGAAGAACCTATATCCCAGTATGTGTTCCCCATTATCCATTAATTGGTGTAAAAAGACATTGTCTCCAAGATTTCATTGTCCTCCCAAGAATATTGAGCAACATCATTAGGGAATTCAAGATTATGATACGCCCATCTCACCATTCTTGTCTCACTATGAATAGGCATAAAATGACGACTATGGATATGATAGGCTGATTATTCCTCTAACCACCATTTAATTTTACCATTAATAGGCTCACGTTCTAAATCACCACCATGATTAATAAAAGGGATTTATGGGTTTCTAAAGTTGGCTGTCACTGAATAGCCAATACAAATTAGAGAAAATCTAAGGTTACAAAACAAATACTGTTTTGTTATTTTACTTTGGCTTCACGAAGGGATACTCCTAGGCGAATCTCTTCGACCATGTCGAGCTCTTCCCTCATGGCGTGGATCTCCGACAATGGAGGGGGTCGCTTGTAGGGATGGCAGATAGACTCAAACCCGCGGGACCCACACGCTCCCGAACCCGAGTCAACAGGTGAAAACCTAAGTTGATTGAGTTTGGGTTCAGGTGCAGGTCTGGGTAGTGTGAAACCCACACCCGAAACCTAAAATCACACCCACTTATGAAACCCATTGCTAATATTTTAGAATATTAAAAAAAAATTATGAAATATTTTTTAGATAGATATCCTTCGACCCATTAACCATTCACTTCATATTCATCTCATCCAGTGTTTTAAAAACCGGACCGGTCATCGAATCGGTGAGGGAACTGGGTCATTGGTTTATCGGTCGAACCACTGGGTCATTGGTCGAACCGCACGACCAAACCAGATTAAACCGGATAACTCGGTTAAATAGACTTGTCATTATATAGGTATAAAACCGGTCGAACCGGATGATTCAGTCTCTAAAAAAATATAAATAGCTTTTAAATTTTTTAAAAATATCATATCATAAATTCACAATTTCATAACTTAAATTCAAATTTTAAACAAATGTATCACACATAACAAAATAGTAAAAAATTACAAAGTCTAATTGCAAACAAAGTCTAATTACAACATAATCTAATTGAATAGTTTATAACAAAATAACTCCAATGTGTACCAAATTTAATTTAAAATAGGATCCTCCTAAAAAGAAAATCAAATAAAATTCAATATGTTTTAACAAAATTTATTAGCAAAGATAACAAATAAACAATAAAGTTTTTAATTTGTCACTAACGAAAAAAAACTATGTGAGAATGCTATTCAAGTAATACACAATTAAATATATTAAAAAAAGTTTAAAAAAAAATTAAAAAAAAGTTTAAAAAAAATGCAATTAAACCGCCGGTTTTCTGGTTTTTCCGGTTTTCACCGGTTTAATGACATCCCCGATCTGACTATTGAACCAGACCGGTTACCAGTTCGACCGGTCCGGTCCGGTTTTTAAAACACTGATCTCATCCAATCTTAACACAGACCATGGAGGAGAGGAAGGACATTTGTAAAGGAAGGACATTTTTAATAAGGAGGGGATGTGAATATTTTTATTGTTATTTTACTTTTTTTGCCAATTTTTTATTATGAGTGATTGATCTATGTTGTTTGTTTTAAATATATAATATGTCTTGCCTTAGTACGATGTTGGCGCGGGGGCAATCATGTTGAAATATAATGTGTCTTGCCTTCCCTTATTTTTGTTTCCATTTTTAATGAAATTGGTCTTTTTTTACTTTGCTCCAAAATTCATTCATGGCATCAATAAACATTTCGGATATCAAAAAACATTAGTCTACTATACATTGACATTATTATGTGACCAAACAGTTCAGAACTAAAATTGAAAGAAGGGAGGGATTGCTCATATTCTATGGGTGTAAAGTGTCTGTCATGCATGACTCAAAGCCAATAGCATTCAGTACGAGTAATTGATTATAATCATCACAATCACCCCCTTCAATCTAGACTACTAAAGTTTTTTTTTTTGACATACCAAGACTACTATAGTTAAAATACAATTAAATATCTTAACCAATCAAATTATAGAGAAATGCTAGCAACACTCTCTTTTGAACACTCTCTCAAACACTGAGTGTTTGAGAGAGTGTTCAAAAGAGAGTGTTGCTAGCACTCCTCCCAATTTTATTTATATATATATATATATATATATATATATATATATATATATATATATATATATATATATATATATATATATATATATATATATATATATATATATATATATATATATAATTTAAATAAAAAGAAGAAATGAGATACTTAAAAAAAACCTCATTCAAATCCATTAATTTCATATGAATGTCCCTTCACCAAGTAGGTTCTTCCTGTAAACAGGAGCTTGTCTCCAAAACACCTCAAAATTTTGGATATAATATAATCCACTGGCCAATTGGATGATCTAAAAATTAAAATATAAACCTTGAAATCATAACAAAAATCCCTTTATTGAATGTAAAAAGGCTCAGAGTAAATTACAGCTCTATCAGTCACGAATTCTCAGAAGCAGAACTGGCATTAAAGCTGAGTAAAATGTCCTCATAGCCAAATATGATTATAATAATTAAGCATAACAGAATATAAATAATAACAGGATTGAATTTGGCTCATATCAAGAAATTCAACCAATTATTCCGATGTACTTCATACAGAAAACTCAGAAGCGCGGATAATATGTAATCATAGCCAAAAGTTTGGTTAGAAATTTTTATAATCAAACCAGGAAGAAGTGTAAGGAGGCAAATTCAACCGATAATGAGAAAGTGAAAAAGAGAGAGAGAAAGAAAGGTTATTGATTTAACACAGATCTACAACAAAATTGCAGAGAATTTAAGTTAATAGAAATTGAAAGGCAAAAACGTGTGATGAAATGCAATGGTTATGATGAGATTGGAGATGCTGGCTGTTAATTTATAGTGCTCCAAAACCCTAAAAACCCGAACTTCCACGGCCCATAGCATGAATAATAACTTGCGCCCTACTCTTTTATTTAACACCACACCACCATAAAACACATAAAAGTCTAGATTGTTCCATAACCATTTGACAAAGAAGTAAGATAATTATATCTTTTATTTATACAGTTTTTGATCGTAACCAAAATTTCCTATTCCTTTTTTTTATTATTATTAAAAAGAGGATCTATTGGCCAAAAAAATAAATAATCAGATAACCTAACATGTCTTAATAAACAAGTCCACACATAATGAAAAGTTTATTATAGATTATAATTGGTAACTAATTTGCACAGTAATTTTCTTTCTAGTAAAATATGGTTGAATTTGATACGTCACTTACTTATGGTTCGTTTGGTTAAATCGAGAGTAGGGGATTTTTTTTTTATCAAAGGGAGATGAGAGAAATGGAGAGGAGAAATTTTAATTATATATATCTTTGGTTCAAAATATGAAGGAGATGAGAATAATTTTATTTATAAATATGTTTGGTTTACAAGGAAAAATATTTTAAAACTAATTTACTTTTTTATCTTTGTAATTTTACCATAAGACTCATGATATTTACGACTTATAATTCAAAATATTTTTGAACCATTTAGTTGATTATGTTTGAGACAAACAAAACGACAAATTGATGAGCAAATGGCAAGAAAACCTTACTAGATCTTATCTTTCTGCTGTGCATTGTTGTAGACATATGTATTGTATACACTTGTTTTTGTAGTATTGCAATGTATACGATTTTATTTATGTCATTTTCTTGGTTTTGTATGTTTCTATGTACAATTTATAACATCACTACATATTATTCTAGACATATATTGCGGGGTGTTACAAAAATGTTGTTATTTTGAAAGCCACCCACTATATTAGATCATAAATTTGGGAGTCAACATGAGGGAGCATTTTTCGTTGGGACTTTTTTCTTTTTGTGAGCAACTCACCTTTGTGAGACACACACCACATACTCACTAAAAATCTTAAGGTGATAGGTGTGTGGGTTCTCTCACTTATAAATGCTCAAGTCCTCACTTTTCTAATCAATGTGGCGCTTCCTCATATTTTTTTCAAAGTTTCCAAATCACATTTGTTATTCTCAACACTCCCCCTCAAGTGTGAGTCTATCCAGAATGTTTTCCATCAAGCGAAAGCTCTTTCATCCATATAGACTTCTACCACTGTTAAGACTCTTCAACAAGACATCTCATACCCACCACCATGTCAGGATGAATTTCGATACAAGTGATTTGGTCCTTCACCCTAACCAGGCTTTGATACCAGTGTTAGGTCATCAATTTGGGAGTCAACATGAGGGAGCATTTTTTGTTGGTTTATTTTCTTCTTTTTGTGAGCAACACTCGTTTGTGAGAGACACACCACATACTCACAAAAAACTTTAAGGTGATAGGTGTGTGGCTTTTCTCACTGATAAATGCTCAACTCTCCATTTTTCTAATCAATGTGGAACTTCTCCACACTTTGTTTCTCAAAGTTTCCAACTCACTTGTTATTCTCAACACAATACATATAATGCGTCCGACTGGATTTTAAGGTGGGCCACTTCAAAGTGGAGAATACATTTTCGAGAAACCATATCTTGTTAGATCGATACACGACATGTTATATGCATTTGCTATAAGATGACTCATTTCAGAGAAACACGTCAATTTTTTCACCGGTGTTGGACCTTTAACACAAGGAAAAAGAGGTGCATGAATTTCAACGAATTTTTTCCCGCATAGCATTGTATATGATTTCTTATGCGCCTTCAACTCTTTGATAAGATGTTGACGGACAAGTGTATGAATCTCCTCTCCATTACCAAACAAAACTAAAACAACACGATAACTGCAATTACCGTCACCTTTGGCATATATAATCCGATCAATATATGTGTGCATAAAAATCGACATTTGTTCAATGTGTATTGTTTTTGGTAAAGGTGGTGAAGATGATGGTATAATGATATGAGAACCTTTGAAATAAATTCTTTTGGAATGTGAAATTGGAGTCTAAAAAAAGTGCTATGACATGTTTGAAATAGGATGAAGATAGTTTGGTTGAATTGTCATTCGATGTTGGTTTGACTTTCTTAGGAACACTCTTTGTTTTCAAATATGTTGTTTCTAGAATGACAGTTTCCCTCATTTTTTATTTGATAGGAAGTTTCATATTATAATCATATTTCAAAAATATCTCTTGAATGACCTCTCATTTTATCATGATAGATATATCTGGCATGCTCTCCTTTACCACTCCATCATCATCATTAAACCGAAGTCTTTTTCAGTGTGAGTAAACCTCATTCATACGTATGAACCTATCAATTTTCATCCTTTTCAAATTCAAACAAGCACACGAAATATGATACATTCTCCTAAGTGTACAACCACACTTTGAGCTATATGAACCTGTTTTTACTGCTTGCTTAGCTTCATGATAAATATAAGTCAATCTCTCTCTCTCTCTCTCTCTCTCTCTCTCTCTCTCTCTCTCTATCTCTCTCTCGATATATTATCGACCAACTATGAATAAATATTTTGATTTTTGAATACATGTTCTATTATTGCGATGCTTTGACCAAATGATGCTTGAATCTAATTATGTTGATTTTGAATCATTTTGTTAACTGATTCCTAGCCCGTACACAAATCGTATTTACTATTTTCCAATCAGATATTCAATGTGGCATGAACATATTCAATTTCTAAAGTGTTTAACTTGATCGGTACAAACACAAACAACCAGATCTTTCACCTGGTATAGGGTTATTCTTTCAAGATATTTTAAGAAATTTGGATGTCACGCACACCCTTCTCAACAATATTACATATTCGACATATAACTCTTCTAAAGAAGAATTTATTATAGCTTTCCAAACATCCATTATGTTTTCCAATATCACACTAAATTTGATAATTTCCCCAATTTTAGCCTTAATTTGTTTGGTCCTTACCGCATGTTTAAGTCCACCTCTTACTTTTTTTGTTATATGATACATTCTCAGTAAGACATATGATGTAGGAAATACCTTTCCAACCGAATCCTTCATTGTGTGATCACTATATGAGATGCAATGAACACCATCCTAAATATAAGTGTCCATTTATAAGGCATTTTTTAAATTGGTCCATAACTCGGGGTTTAAAATTCGAATAAATAAGTTGTGAAATAAGTAACATTTCTAGCTTAAAGTCGCCTAAAATTAAAGTTAGGCGCAAGGACACCAATTTTTCATTCAATTTTTTGTATCTCATATTTTTTTCTTTTTTTTTTTATTCAGATTTTCTTTCCAACCGAACTCGTTAGTGTGTGATCACTATATGGGATGCGGTGAACATCATCCTAAATATAAGTGTCCATTTATAAGGCATTTTTAAAATTGGTCCATAACTCATATTTAGAGAGCTTAAAATTCGAATAAATAAGCTGCAAAATAAGTAAGCTTAAAGACGCCTAAAATTGAAGTTAGGCGCAAAGGCACCACTTTTTCATTCAATTTTTTTTATCTCATAATTTTTGAATTTTTTTGTACCTACCTCCCTATGGGGGTCACCCCCAGCAAAAACCTAAAACTGTCCCTGCTTCGGAGATGCATCTCCGAAGTTATTTTTTTTTTATTTTTTTTTGACTTCGGAAATGCATCTCCGAAAACACCAAAAAAGTGGTGTTTTCGGAGATACATTTCCGAAGTCAAAAAAAATTCAAAAACCGTGAATATTTTCGGAAGTTCATTTCCGAAAATATTGTTGCATTTACAAATTTCCCTCCTTCACTATTTCATCATTTTTCTCCAAAATTTCCCCAAACCCTCTCCAAAACCCAATCAATCTCCATCAATTTTTCGTCCTACAATCAAGTTTCAAACCGTTGATCACGTTAAAGGGAGCATAGAAAGCTACAATTTCAGGTAAACATCTCTCATTTCATCCCCTATTTCACTACATTGATTCAACAAATTTATGCTGAAACTGATATGGTTCGGAAGTTCATTTCCGAAATATATTACCTAACAAATTTCGGAAATGAACTTCCGAGATATGCCCTGGCAATAAAAAAAACTGTTTTGGCCAACTTTTGCTAATTTTTTCATTTGTTAGGTATGGTGCATCCGGACAACATTGTGCAAGACGATGACGCAGTAGTTCCAGTAGTTGTCAGCATTAATAATGATCCGGTTATCGATGTTAATCATATGATCAATGCGGTTGATGTTCAGCAAGAATTTACAAATGATCGGAGCTTCGGTAGTCGCGAGCAATTGATTGAGTGGGTTAGGAACGAAGCTAGTAAACTTGGATTTGGAATTGTTATTTTAAGGTCGGACAACGAAAATAGTAGGCGGAAAGCTTTCGTTGTTTTGAATTGCGAACGGGGTGGGAGTTATGTACAATAAAACCGGGTGCTAAAACACGAGACACGAGATCGAGAAAGTGCGGGTGTCCTTTTAAGTTGCGTGCTACTTGGAGGGTTGATGATTTGTGGCGGTTAACCGTAATTTGTGGAATTCATAATCATGTCTTGGATGCCAAGTTACACGGACATCCAATGGCGTGTCGTTTGTCCCGCGAAGAGAGGAATGTGATATCGGACTTAACGATAGTCAAAGTGGCGCCTCGCAACATACTTGCCGATTTGAAGCGTAAGAAACCGGATAGCGTTTCAAATATCAAACAAGTTTACAATAAACGACACAATCTCAAAGTTTTGAATATGGGCCCTCGGTCGGAAATGCAACAACTTTTGAAACTACTAGGCGATAACAAATATGTTTCAAGCTTCTGAACATCCGAGGACAAAGTTACGGTGCGTGATATTTTTTGGACTCATCCCGAAAGTATCAAATTATTCAACACATTTCCAACCGTTCTAGTCACGGATTCGACGTACAAGACAAACAAGTATAGGCTTCCTCTTCTAGAGATCGTCGGTGTCACCTCGACGGACAAGACTTATTCGGTCGGGTTTGCTTTTTTGGAGTGTGAAAAAGAAGAAAACTTTACATGGGTTTTGGGAATATGCAAGTCTTTGTTTCATGAAGCGAAGCGGTCGGAGACCACGGGGTCGGATAGTTCTTTATGTGGGTGTACCATTAGAACTACATACGGCCTTCCATGTGCTTGTATACTTTCAAAAAAGAAGTTGAATTCACCAATACGCATGAATGAGGTAGCCGACCATTGGAAGAAACTTCGTTTTGATGATTTTGACCCGCCGAAGGAAAATGACTCCAAAATCACCATCTCCGACGAGTTGGAAGTGATAATGGAGAAGTTTGCTAAAGCGGATGACACCACCAAAATGCACATAAAAGAACAATTGCGGAAAATTGCATTTCCGGAGACCACTGATTTGAAACCTCCATCTCAACCGGTTAAAACGAAAGGTACACCGAAAAAGTCCAAAGTTACACAAGAAGACACATCAACAAAACGATCTCCATCCTACTTTGAACATGTTGATGCATCATTCCCGGATTCACCAACACCGAAGTCCAAGTGTAGTGGTAACAAAGGAGCCCGTATTTCGAAGCCACCTCGCACACCGCCGATCAAAAAATCACCGATTGTCTACATTGATGAGGTGCCACTTTTTATGCACAAATATATCGATAACATCGTTGATGTTGGAGGCGACGGCAATTGTGGATATCGGGCCGTTGCGGGTTTGCTCGGTAAAGGGGAAAATAATCACACTTTAGTCCGACGGGAACTCATTGCGGAGTTGACTTCGTATCGGGACATCTACGGCCGACTATATGAAAATCAAGAAAAGTTTGCGAAAATTCATGATGCACTTGTTCCATCACTTACCGGTATCGCTCTGGTTTCGAAGTGGATGTCATTCCCCGAGATGGGTCATCTAATGGCAAGTGCATATGATATGGTGTACGTCGATTTGACGAGGTTTGGACTAAGTGAGACTTTCTTTCCACTTCATAGTCGACCGTCGTTGGACGCGTCGGGCCGCATCATATGCATCGGGTATCTACGATCGCGGCACTTCGTTCAAGTGTTTTTGAAACCGGGTTGTCCTATACCGGCTACTTCTTGTCAATGGACGACACATCGTTCAAATGAGGCGGAGACTTGGCCGGATCCGTTCGTTTCGAGAATGACGGAGTTTGAAGAAATGATGAGCAAAGAGCGCGAGTAAAATAGAGAGCGGTCGAAGAACGTACCTATTTTGGACTTAGGATCCATCGATTGGTTCGGTGAATTTTAGTTTGTTCCTGATCGTTTTTGTTTGTAATGATCATTTTTGTATGTATTGTTGTTTATCATGTAAAATCGGACCGATTCAATACATATATATAAGTATGTTTTATGTCATCATTGTGTAATTTAAGTCTATTTTGAATTCCATTTGTCCAATTTACACAACACACTAAGCAATCAACAAAATGCAAAATTTTGTTCTGTTTCTGCATAATTCGAAAATGAACTTCCGAAATATGCTTGTCTGCCTCCTATTTTCGGAAGTTCATTTCCGAAAAGTCCCCTGAGGCAGGATAAGGTTTGTTGGGCCATCATTGCTCCAATAAGTCTATAAATACAACAAACTCTTCTTCATCCTCTTCACACCACAAAACACAAATGACACAAACCTACCCCCACCTAGCATTCATCTACTTTACCACCGGCTACCCGATGCCGTTCCAATTACGCTTCTCGCGCGACACGCCGTTTGCGGAGTTGATAACGTCGCTCAACACGCTTTTGCACTATCCCGAGAATCGAAAGGTTGTCAAGCTCGAGTACCGCTCGCCATCGCTCAACGACGAGGGAGCCATTGAATTCACACCTTTTGAGATCAAGAACGACGAAGATTTAGCGGTTATGTGGACAACGTTCGACCGATTTTCTTCGAAGGGCCCGATCGAGTTGGACGCGAAACTTCAAAGATCGGCGAACGATGTTATCAAAATGTTGACTCATCCCCACCTACCCGTGTTTAACAATATGTAACTTTAATCTTATGTAATGTGATCGATGTAATCTTCACCCGATTAAATAAAGCGAATCGTTCTTGTTTTTCATCTTTCTTCTGTCCAGACAATATTTCGGAAGTACATTTCCGAATTCCTCCAAGGGGGTGAATTCGGAGATGAACTTCCGAAAACACCACATTTTCTGAAAAATAACTTTATTTCGGAAATGCATCTCCAAAATCAATATTTTATATTAAAAAAAAAA
Source organism: Vicia villosa (assembly GCF_029867415.1). Lineage (NCBI taxonomy): Eukaryota > Viridiplantae > Streptophyta > Magnoliopsida > Fabales > Fabaceae > Vicia > Vicia villosa. The sequence continues at coordinate 127,181,956 of NC_081184.1, read as the reverse complement.
ACACTTTTTCAGAGATACATTTCCGAAAACACATTTTTTTTCAAAAAAAGTACGTTTTCGGAAATGAACTTCCGAAACTAGGGGTATTGTGGTAAATTCACCAGAGGTGGCCAAGAAGGTTAGGAGGTGGGTGAAGAAATTTTCTAATTTTTTCTTTTAAGTTTTTGAATTTTTTCAGATTTTTAATAAAAATATTCATGAAAAATATTAATTATTGAATATTTTTCATGTTAAGTTTTTGTAAATAAATTTTCTCAATTTTCTTTAAGGAATAGAACCTTGAGCTTCCTTACTTCCTCAAAAAATATTAAGATTAGATTGTCAGAACTAAAAAAAACACACTCAATAAGGACAAGTATGGAACTATAGTATAGATATGACTTTTTGAGTTGAGGGCTTTCTGCCCGACCCGATGTCTACACCATGTATGATACCGTGTGTTTCTGCCTCAGTGCTAAACAGAAAGGTCAACGAAGTTGGGGACTACTACGTAAATCAGAACTGATAGTATCAAAAATTTAAGAAACATATGCATCAAGCTCATGATAACAGAGAATGATGAAGACATCGTGAACAATTTAAGAATCTATAAAATCCCAATATCATAATGATTTAATTATAGATTCTCTATTGTATTAAAGTTTTGTCAAAATGCACACAAGGTAGAAAGATAATAATCTAATACTTGGGATGATGAAGTACAACATTACAAAACAGAAAATTACTCATCATCCTTATATGGATACTCTTCTGGAACTTGCTTGAGAAGTTTTACTTGCAACTCAAACACATCATCACCTCGAAGCGCATCACGTAGCCAAGTCACCTCAGCCTTCATTGACACCTGAGTACGAATGTAGAAGAATCAGAACAAAATCATGAGTAATCTACTTCATATTTGAGAAGACTAGCAATCAACCTATTAAAGGTTGAAAGCATGAAGTATAATATGTCAAATTTGATAAGAACTAGAAACTTACCATATCCAAGGCTCCTCTAATGACTCCGCTTAATATGTTGCAGTAGTACAGACCTTGATAGTTGTCAGGAAGCTCAACAAAGTCCACCAAAGGATTGTCTTCCAAAATAATACTACAACAAGTTCCTTCAGCATCCCAATTGGTCACGGATGCGGTAACACCGAGGAACATTTTAAAACCAACCTGTATAAAAGAATTATTACAGTTGATAAAAATAGTCATCTTCTGCTTTAAATATGTTTTACTAGTAATAAAATAAAATTAGTAAATAAACCAAAAAATGCTGATCACACAACCAAGTACCAGCATATAGCCCACTCTTGTAGAAGTCATACTAATCAAAATGTGTTGACAGTCACCCAACTGTTAGATATTGAAATTAAACAAAAGTAGCACAGACCAACTACAACATGAAACAAAAGCCAAGAAAATCTAGTTTAACGGGTCGCAGTAGAAATCTATATATGAATTTAGGGTCATCCAACAACAATGGGCCAAGATGATATAATAACAAAAAAATAGTAGTAGAAATCTATATATGAATTTAGGGTCATCCAACAACAATGGGTCAAGATGATATAATATCAAAAAAATAGTTGATGAAGAATGAAGATAAACTTTGGACTTCGCATGATTAGAAAGAGAGAAAAAAAAAAGTTAAACAGCATCCTTAATGAAAGCAAATGTCATTATATCTAGGTCACTTTTTTTTGAACGGCATAACTATAATGGATATACAAAATACTCCATAATGATAGCTTTTTTTGTTTACTGATCATTATGTTGGGCTCAAACCTGAATAATTTTGTTTCGTCAATTCTAACTTCATATGCAATAAACCAGACTGTATTCCATCCGTGTTCTAAAATCAGTTGACTGCCCCCCAAACCAAATACATTTTTCTGATTTGAATGCAAAGTAGCTATAAACTCAAAACTGTAAAATAATGATAATTTGTGTGGCAGGTGCCCCCCTCTATTGTATCTAGTCTAATATTTTCGAATCACATGCATCTACAACATTCATTTCAAGAGTAAAATAATAAACCTATAAACATACTTGTTTATGTGAATTTGGCTAATGCAGAACTTCGAGGATCTAAATCTCCCCATGCTTAAAGGCCCTTACTCTCTCAATAGACAAGAAACTTTTAGTCCCTCCCTCTTACACATCACAGCCTAACCTAACAAATTAACAGGGCACCTTGAATATTCACCTTGTTTTGAAGGTGAATAGCAACATATGCTGTAAGCAAACTGATCAGGATCCAATGATTCCAATTGTCTAAAGTCCTTCTTCACCTGCTCTAGCAGTGTCTATTACAGAACATTTCATACCCTTCTTCTGCAAAACTCTGCAGTACTCCAATATCATTTTGAAAAGGATTGGTATATCTTCATTAGAAAATTCAAGGAAGAATTTCCCATATTGCAGTATAGATTGTAGAACTTTGACGGTTAGCTCCTTCAATTCCCAAAGACCCTTAATCTCTCAACGGACAAGATACTTCTCTCTAACCCCTTTCTTTTATTTATATACACATCAGTCTAACCCTCCTAACTAACAGAGTAACCTATTAATTATTTTGATTAGAAATGATATCTTTATTAGAAGGCTTAAGGAAGAATGTCCTTAGTACCCGATGCATCCCTCTAATCCCTTTTATTTATACACAACATAGCCTAACATAACCAACTAATTAACTAATCTTTTATTCACACGAACACAGTCTTAGTTCTAGTTTGTGGTTATATACCAGCTATACTAAGAATCTCTTTTCCAATGTTCTAAAAAGCTTCAAACATATCAAGCCAAGTACGAAACTTAATTTTTGTGCCCACAAATATGGTTTCCGATATTTATTTATATTTCATGTATAGATTAAGCCAAGAACCAATACATACTGCCGTACGCTCAAACTATTTGATAAAATTTTGCTATTTATTAAAGAGAGTAGGAACTCAACTTTACAGTTTTTACTACATACAAATCAAGCAATTAAGGGGACCCTGGAAAGCTGGATATTACTATAGATTGAATGAATAAGCAGAAGTGCCATTTTTGCATGACCTTCACTACAATGAGGAGAAACATTTTCACATTTTTTCTACCAGCATCTAATGAAACCATACAACAATACAATACCTTTGCAATGACATCAGCTGTCTCTCTGAAATCAACACACCTTGAGACATTAGATTTAGCCAAAAACTCATCAATCAAACGGATTCCAATATTATAACCCCTGAAATACCAACCAAACAGCAAAATTTATATTCATGAAAGTGATCCAACTACAAATACACCAAACTATGGAGCTAAAAACCCCACAAATAGATGTGAAAAAACAAGTTTTACAGCATCAGAAAATAAGAGAGCACTGCATATTAAATTGAGAGAGTTTCAGAATTGTACATCTGATCTAGCTGCTTGTTGACTTCCTCAACTTCTTCCAGATCTGTAAGCAATTGCCGCACAATTGCCCCATATGTCAGAGTAAATAGCTCCGCGTTCTGCAGAATCCAAGAGAAATTTCTAAATTCTCATGCAGATGGATACAATTAACTCAATGATTCCAGTAACTTGAAACAAAATTGTCATTTTTTTAAGTAGAGCAATAAAAAAAACACAAGGGAGAGGAATCTACAGTTTATTGGTGTAAAATTGGGGGAAAGTGGAAAATCGAGCAATGTTATTTTCTTGGATACCAAACAGAGTATAATGAGGGTTTTGTTTTAGTTTGCTTACAACACGTTCAATGTTAGCAAATATCGAATCGCCAGATCGAGGAGCAACAGGAGCCATCGTAAGAGCTCACTCAGATTTGTTTAGCTGCAGAAATAATTAAATTAAATGATTCAAATATGGTAGGAATGAAACAAATCCAATATTTTTAAACTTACCCACAATTTAGGAACCCAATTCAAGATAACCAACAAGATATTAGAAGCACAAAAACCAAAGCACTTTCTCAGACTATATACAGTTTGCCAAAATATAACACAGTAATTGATCAGAGATAGGTTATAGTAGCAACATACCATAAAAAAGCTATTGCCAAAAGAACTAGTAAAATTTGTTCTTACAAGATTGTTTATAATGGATTATTTATATTCTTTATAATGAGAATGGATAGTTTGTAAAATATATTCATCATCTCAGGGTATTTTGGTACAAATATGCATCAATGAATGATTCTTTAATCTATGTCCCGAAAACTAAAGCTACCTAAGTTATAGAACGCAGGAAGTAATGTTAGTATAAGAAGATGACAATGACATGTGCATGTGGGAGTTCTCAATTCGTAGTTATGGCCATAGGTATGAATTAATTTCTCTAGTCAGGATGGCAATTGGGTACCCAAACCAAACACACACCCGCCTCTAACCCCTTGTTACCCAATTTTTTGTCTAATTTTTTAATACCTTGCCCTGCTTATATATTTATTCTATGCCAAATAAATTATATAGCAACCAGACTCTAACCAAATCAATTCTCAAAATAGACATTAAGAGCCTTAATAAAACAAGAAAATTAAAAAAAAAAAAACAAAACATACTTCTTTTTTCTGATGAAAAAACAAATCTTATCCTATTACACTTTACAAGTTACAAGTATAAGTAAATTTTTCGGAAAATGACAAGCTAAAGAACAAAACAAACTTTATTAAATATTGCATCCACATCAAACATCTAGAGATTCCACCAAGATAATAAGTTTTACATGATTGAGAATACTTGAAAATGGACAACAAAGCATCTATTGAGTATCCGATTTGTATGAAAGAAAAAAACACAGCTAGCCAATAATTCATCTACATTAAGCAACATAAAATTTTGAAATTTTGATAGTAACAACAACAACAATAGTAATAAGAATAATCTGATAACAAAATATGATAGAATGCTAGAAGCTAATGTAGCACCGACACCTCTGAAAAAATGTGTGTCTGTTCAGTGTTGGTGTTCGAAACAAACACAGAAATTTGTGATTAAGTTTAATTTATTCATTTTTCAAATTATTACATGTGTCGACGTGTCAGTGTAGTGTCGTGTTTCCGGTGTCCGTGTTTCATAGGCTAGAACTGTGTTATTGGCGTTAAAAGAAACATGTGAAACATTAGAAGTAATGTATATTTTGTCCCATACCCTGAAATTTAATAACTTGACCCATGTTTGTTAAGCAGCTCAGACTAGAAGCAAACACCAGAATCTTAAAATATGAGTACCATCCTTCTCTTAGTAATAGCAACAATAATAAACTGATAAAAATGTGATTTGCAGAGTAATTTATTTTCTCCCATGTCATGAACAAATAATAGAGATTTTAATAATTGGAAAATGAAGCTAATTAACTCAATATCATATCATGAACAAATGAAGCGATGATGCATCAAACGAATGCATGAATATCTACTAAACAGCACTTTTCAAAATCATACAGCATGCGATTTGGGATCTATTTGCCAATAACTGATAAAAAGATTTTTTTGAAAAAATCAATAATTATAATTTCTCCGATCCGTAACAACTCATACCAAGAAAAATCGGATCTGAGATGCAGTGAAGAGAAAGTTTAAATTGAAGAGAAAAGTGAGATGAGATTTAGAAACTATAAACCTTTGGTGTTAGTGAAAATCTTGGTAGCCGGTGATGAGTGATGACTGATGATTGCTCACTCTGCCTTGGGCGATTCCTGCGTTCCGCGTAGGGGACTTGGAGAAACTGATTTGGGGCTATTTTCGTAACTGTGTTACGTGATAGCAGGATAATTTAGCTTACGCTAAGTTTGGATATTAATAAAAATAACCGAGGTTGATAAACTGATGAATGAAATAAATATGTCATTTTATTGTTTGGGTATTTTACGATGGAACAAATCTATTTTGTCATTCTGCTCAAATCGAAGGGTACAAAAAATAAAGAAAAATGATGGAATGCATTTTATCCGATACCGCTTCATTCCATCCGTCTTTAATCAATCCAAACATGAAAATAACTTTATTTCTTTCTATTCCGCTTCATTCCATCCTATTACAAAATATCTAGCGTTATTGTTTAGCCCAACTTTTTATCTACTTTCCTTCTCCTTATAAGGAGTTGGAGGGCCAAACACATTTTTTATAGAGTTCTTATGAAAAAAAGTAGTTTTTTTTTCAAGACAAAAAATTGAATAAAAGGAACTTGTAAAAAAGACGTTGAAACCAACTTTTTCGGAGCTTAAAACACGTGGTCGCTGTTCGAATTCCAATGAAAGCACTTTTCTTTAAAAAAGATGACGCTAGTGCAGTAGACGACAACTTTTCAATTTTTTCTACGGATTCTAACATCTAGAGTTATGTTTTATTTATTCTTTTTTCTTCTTCTTCTTCTGTTTACATCATTATTTTTGTAGATACTAGTATTGTCTAACTTTTTATTCGTTTTGTATATTATATCTTGTTATAGATGTTAATACAACAATTAATCAATACGCATTATTATATATATATATATATATATATATATATATATATATATATATATATATATATATATATATATATATATATATATATATATAACTTTTATGAAAAAACTTTTAAACTAAAAATAACTTTAAAGTTTAAAAAAGGCAAAATACCCTTTTTCGTCCCTTAACTTTCACTCGGGGTCCATTTTGGTCCCTCAATTTTTAAAAAGTTCACATAACTCCCTTATCTTTTAAAATGGTGCCACGTTTATCCTTCCGTTTGGTTCCATTAGTTGTCTCATTATTTTATCATATACGTGGCATTTTAAGAGTGCTGATGTGTCAAATACAGTATTATAGGTTTATATTCTCATTTCCACGAAGTACCATTTTCTAGAAAACTTCATTTCTCTTGTCCATAGAAGACAAAAAGCTCGAAGAAACTTTGGGTACCCTTCTCGCCTGTGCATTGCAATCTGAAGGAATAGCGAGGATTGACACCACTGAATCACAACAGGTATGTCATTTAGGGTTCGTATTTATGTTTCGTATCTAGGTTTCGTTTTTAGGGTTCGTTTTTAGGGTTCTCTTTTAGGGTTCGTGTTTAGGGTCCGCTTTTAGGGTTCGTAAATCAGGGATTGTTAATTTAGGGTTTGTTTGTTCTGATTTAGGGTTATTAAAACACGATTTTTATTTAGGGTTTGCTTTGCTTCAAGTGTAATGGACGAGTTTCTGAATTTAACCATTCACCATAGTGGTGGATTCATTGATATTAACAATGGTCAGTATGAAGGAGGAGACATTGCAAAGTTGAGAATAGATGCAGATACGTGGGGTTATTTTGAATTTGTTGGTGTTCTTAAGGAGTTAGGTTATAGAGAGTTTGAGAGAATTTGGTACATAGATCCTACTAAAGGCATGCTTGAATTAGTTGATGATAAAGGAGCCTTAGATATAGCTGGTCTTTATAGGGTGCACTTAAGGGTTGACATATATATTCAACACACAGTAGCTCAGCCAGAATTTTGTGATATTCCTATAGAAGCAGAAGAGTTAATGTCAAAAATTAATGAGGAATTTACTGGTCTGGATGAAGATAATGTTGTGAGGGCAGAAGATAATGTTTTGATGGATGATGACAATGTTGTGAGGGATGAAGAGACTATTGTGAGGGAAGATTGCACTACTGTGAGGGATGAAGAGACTATTGTGAGGGAAGATTGCACTATTGTGAGGGATGAAGAGACTATTGTGAGGGAAGATTGCACTGTTGTGAGGGATGAAGAGACTACTGTTACGGAAGATTGCACTGTTGTGAGGGATGAAGAGACTATTGTTAGGGAAGAGGTCAATACTGTGAGGGATGAGGACAATGTGGGTGAGGTGAATGATGGGTCTACTACTGATAGTGGAGATGATAGTGCTGATGAAAATTATGAGAGTGCTATGGAAGTGGGATTTGATGATTCATCTGATGGCTTTGATGATTTAGAGGAAGAAGATTTGGATGATTTTCTTGAAGATCTAGAGGGGGAACAAAGCAAACAACAGTTGGATAAAGATGGTTTGGAAGAGGAAATAGCAAATGATAGTGAGGAACTTGAAAGTGGTTGTGATAGTGAAGAAGGTGATGTTAAATAGAAGAGTTACCCAATGTTTAATGTGAAGAAGGACATGGCAGATTACAAGTGGGAAGTAGGAGTGTACTTTAGGTCAAAGGATGACTTCAAGGAAGCTATAACATCATATGCTGTGCAAAGTGGAAGAAATATGAGGTTTACAAAGAATGACAAAGTGAGGGTGAGGGTTAACTGCAAGGATGGGTGTCAATGGGAAGCATATTGTGCTAAATTGCCAAATGAAGAAACATGGGAACTAAGGAAATTGGTTGACAAGCATGAGTGTAGTAGAGAGTATAATGTGAAAATGTTGACCACTAAATTGCTGAGCAAGAGAATTCAAAACTCTCTGAAAACCAACCTAAGGATGAAGATTAAGGACATAAAGGCAAAGGCTCAAAGGAAGTGGAATGTGGGTGTTAACAAGACTAAGGCTATAAGGGCAAGATTTAAGGCTAGAGACATGGTTGATGGATCTTTCTTAGGGGATTATACAAGGATTTATGATTATTGCCATGAGTTGCTAAGAGCTAACCCAGGGTCTACTATCAAGATTAATGTTGATCCAGTCCCATATGGTAATGAGGACCAAAGACCATATTTCAAAAGGCTGTATGTTTGCTTTGCAGCATGTAAGGAAAGCTTTAAGTTATCTAGGCACATCATTGGTCTAGATGGCTGCTTCTTAAAGGGGTTGTGTGGTGGACAGATTCTGGCTGCAATAGGGAGGGTCCAAATGACCAGATGCTTCCAGTTGCATTTGCAGTTGTAGAAGGAGAAAACAGGGATAGCTGGACCTGGTTTTTGCAGTTGCTGATTGATGACCTAGGTGGTCAAGAAGAGTGTTTGACATACACATTCATCTCAGACCAACAAAAGGTCATGATTTATTTTGTTTGTGCAGAATTATGTCTTTAGTCCTTATTTGTATTGTTTATTGATGCATTATATTCTTATGTGAATTTTCAGGGTCTACTACCAGCAATGGATGAACTTTTGCCAGGGGTTGAACAAAGATTCTGTGTGAGGCACCTTTATAATAACTTTAGGAAGAAGTATCCTGGTAAAATGTTGAAAGATGCTATCTGGAAAGCTGCAAGGTCAACCTATGTACAAGCTTGGGAGAGAGAAATGAGGTCTATGAGACTTATTAGTGATGAGGCATATTTACATATGATGAAGATATCTCCAAGATTCTAAAGTAAATCACACTTTAAGGTAACTTGTTATTACTTGCTATGACATGAACCTGTTTGATAATATGTATATGTTTGATAATAAGAACCTGTTCATATGCTGTGTTTAGGTAACTAACAAATGTGATACTCTACTCAATAACATGTCTGAGGCATTCAATAGTGTGATCCTTGAGTCAAGGACCAAGCCTTTAGTAACAATGCTGGAAGAGATCAGGACCTATTTTATGGAGAGATGGGCTAGGAATAGGATGCGGTTTGAGAATTTGCCTGATGATGCAGTGCTGCCAAACATTAGAAAACAAGTGGAGAAAACAAGTACCTACACCAACACATGGATTGTAAGGTATAAATATGTTTGCCCATCTCTTGTATTTAATTAATTATCCATGAGCTGTAATGTGATACTTGGTTATTCTATTGTGTAGGATGTCTGATGAACATATTTTTGAAGTTAAGCATGTGCAAGATCCAGCTGACATGTTCACTGTGAACTTGAAGGACCACATATGTTCATGTAGGAGGTGGGAGTTGTCTGGTTTGCCATGTGTTCATGCATTGTCATGTATGAAGAGTGGGAACTTTAGATTTGAAGATTTCATTCCAGAGTACTATAGGAAGAGTAGGTACATTGCTGTCTACAAACCAGTTATATATCCTGTGAATGGTTCTAACCTATGGGCAAGGACACAATACCCAGATGTGCATCCTCCTAAGTTCAGAAAAATGCCTGGCAGACCAAAGAAGAAGAGGAATCTTGAACAAGGAGAGCTTAATGGTACTGACAGAAAACTTAGGAGGACAGGTCTGATTGTGAAATGCAGTAGATGCAAAAAGTCAGGGCACAACAAAGCTACATGTAAGGTGACAGGGCCTACACAACCAACTACTCAACAAACATCACAACAAACTCCTCAAGGGCCTGCACAACCAAGTACTCAACAAACATCACAAGTAACTACTTCACAGCCAGCTACTCAACAAGTTACTGCACAGCCAGCTACTCAATAAAGTCAACCAGCTTCTCAGACATCCAGAACAAGACAAAGTCCTGCAAAAAAGGCAACAACAAGCAAGGCAAAAAAGCTGGGTGTGAGAAGGCCACAGACTCCTTGGGTACCACCAGGACCAACCACAAGATTAGGTGCATCAAAAATTGGGCCAACAACTAGGAGGACAACACCAACAAAGAGAGCCTCATCCAAGAAGAATGTCTAGCACTTTAGATTTTATATTGGTTATTTAGCACTTTTGGAACTTATTAAACACTTATGGTTTTATGTAATTTGTCTGGTAATATGCAAGTCTTAGGTAATGTTGTTTATGAACCACTTTTGTAATCTGCAAGTCTTAAGTAATGTTTGGAACCCAAACTGGTGTAATCTGCACATCTTAATTAATGTACTCTGTTTTCAAAATTACAACACTAAACTGAACTGGTACATAATTGGTACATAATTGGTTCATAATTGGTACATAATTGGTTCATAAGACTGGTACATAATTGGTACATAATTGATACATAATTGAACACAACATAATGCTTTCAATTTGTTCATAAAACTGGTACATAACTGGTTATATTTGGTTCATAAGACTGGTGCATAATTGGTACATAATTGATACATAATTGAACACAACATAATGCTTTCAATTTGTTCATAAAACTGGTACATAATTGGTTCATAAAACTGGTATACAATACTATTTCACTAACACAAAACCTAATCCTTAAAAAAAACAGGTTACAAACAAAATTATGATAATCATCAAGCTACAGCATTTTCCATATTTCATCATCTTCTTCAATTGACTCTGTATGTGATCAGTCTCTTTCTTTATTTCTTCAGTTGACAATCTAATTTTGACAAACTCCTCTTGTATGTGTTCAATATTCTTTCCAAGCTTCTCCAACCTAACCATCATGATTTGCCCATTGTTATCTTCAGATTCTTCGCAGAACCACTCGAAAAACCCACACCCAGGATGATCAGGTCCCTACATGTCACACACCTTCATGTTCAATTTCATAAATCTAATAAACCAACACTATAAACCAACACTCTGTGAAAAATAACGTACCTTAAAATGAGGACACCCCCAAAATTGTCTTCCAAAACTCTTAGTGGTCTTTGCCCTTCTTAGAATGGCCTTATCTCCACAATAGCAAACTGGTTTCCATGGCAGTTCCGACTTCGTACCAAGCTGGGAGATGAAACTTTCATGGCTTCCTTGTAACATAGATGAAGAAGAAGTTGACGATTTCATTGTTCTGTATTTCTGGAAAACCCTAGCAGCCCGTAAATTCTTCTCACGATGGTGTTTATTCAACAAACCCTAGCCCCCAAATTGTTCAGAATTCGTTTTCCAGAAATAACATTCCTTTTAATGAAGGAGAAGAAGATCCAGGTCATATGCCACGTTGGCAACTCTAAACGGCCGTTTCAATGAAATAGACGGAAAGGATAAACATGGCACCATTTTAAAAGATAAGGGAGTTATGTGAAGTTTTTAAAAATTGAGGGACCAAAATGGACCCCGAGTGAAAGTTAAGGGACGAAAAAGGGTATTTTGCCTTTAAAAAATAATCATAACCAAACAACTTTAATTTTATTTTAAAAGGTCTTATTTTAAACTTTAAATTTAAAGTAATTTTTAAGACTTAAGAAAGTTGGGCCAAACGAATTAAGTCCCCATAACTTAATTTCAATTTTTATTTTGATTCCTTATGTAATAAACGTTACAATTAATTCCTTTAGGCTATGATTGAGAGTTTGAAGGGGAAGAGAGGAAAGAGATTTTAAAAATAGAAAGGATTGGAGGAAAAGAATAGAAAGGTTTTAATTTGGAGGGTTTTGGAGGATTTGGTTTTCTTCATAACACCAAAAACCCCTTAATTTGGGGGAACTCAAAATTTATATTAAAAGAGGGTTTTGGAGGGCTTTGGGTGGCTTATATAAAATGTTCAAATATATTTTTTGTTTTTAAAGTATTTCAAAAAGTAAAAATACATTAATGATAAACATTATTTTATCATTCTAAACAAAATCTTTTTTCAAAAAATGTTAAAAATTTCTCTATATTTTTAAAAAAATATCAATTTTCGAAGCCCTCTCTTCCGTTCCGTTAACTTTTAGCATTTGTGACTCAGTATATTGCATTATATTGAAGTTTTATGATGTTATTTCTCAGACTCCATTTTCACGTTTTAGGGCAAGGTTCTTCTTCTCTTTCGTCAAAATCATTCATCTCCTTCATCATTCTCGTCCTTCCTCAAAATCATTCTTGTCCTTCGTCGTCTCCTTCATCATTCTTCTCCATGAAAATGATTATGTGAAGATGTTAATTAACTCTAGTAACTACTCAAAATCAAACGCTCAAAATTATGGGTCATTTGGATTTGTGGTGATAAGAAACAAATGGATGGATTGTTGGTGCCAAGAAGAATGTGTGATGCATACTGTTACAGATCTCATCAGTGTCAATGTTGAAAAAAAGTTTTGGGGTTGTAGGAATTACAGGAATCAAATAGAGAAGTGATGTAATTTTTTTAAGTGGGTAGGTGATGAAGTAGTTGATGGAGGGGATTTGAAGATTAAAAAGCAAAAAAAGAAGATATTAAAGTTGAAAAATGAGGTTTTTAGCATAAGAGGATTGTTAAAAAATGCAATATTGTTTGCCGTTATTAGTCTACGGTTTAATTTAGTCTTTGTAACCATATATTTGAAATAGAGTTGTGGTCAATATTGTGAAAGTATGTAAGATTCATGTTGCTTGAATGAAATGATTGGATTCAACTATCAATGTTTTTAATATTAATTCTTCTGTTATGTGTTATTGAGTGGTCTGTAACATTGCAGATTGATGATTATATTGAAACAATATTATTACATAAGGGGCTTAGTTGAAACATTGAAAATAAATTAGGGCCTGTAATATTGCAGTTATATGTTGCAGTTTATGTAGAATCGTGTAAGTATTTAGACATAAATTAAATAAAAGGCTTTGCATTATAAAAGCATGAGTTCTTTGACACCAATACAAAATGGCATGAAAGCCTAATGTGTTCATTGATACAAAGTTACAAAAGGGCTTAAAACCTAACAATGTGTTCATTGGCACTAAATAACAAAATGGCATAAAATGATAAGTTTGTGTTTGGGCTTAAAAGGGCATAAAATACATAAAGGCATAAAATCCTAATTCAAGTTGTAGTTGCCTCAGGTTGAGTTGCTTCAGGCTGGTTAGGACTAGGGGTGGCAAAATGGATGAATTAGATTGTTAATGGATGGATCAAAATAATTCATTAGTCTATTAACAATCCACTTAAACTTCCTAAAAAATATCCAATCCAATCCATCCATTAAGAAAAAAATTCATCCAATCCATCCATTTAGATCATTTTAGTGGATGGATGGAAAACTCGATTTTACTGTATTTTCCAAAAACTTGATTTTACTATAATTTTGGACAAATATTGATTTTAATGTAATTTTGGAAAGACACAATTTTACTGTATTTTAAAAAAAACTTGATTTAATTGTAATTTTGGAAAAAGAAAATTTTACTGTATTTTCAAAAAACTCAATTTTATTGTATTTTTGAAGAAAACTCGATTTTACTTTATTTTCAAATAATAAGATTTTACTGTATTTTCAAAAAACATGATTTTACTATATTTTCAAAAAACATGATTTTACTATATTTTCAAAAAACTTGTTTTTATTGTAATCTTGGAAAAACTTGATTTTGCTGTAATTTTGGAAAAATTCAATTTTACTGTAATTTTGGAAAAACTCGATTTACTATATTTTAAAAAAACGGATTTTACTGTATTTTTGGAAAAATTTGATTTTATTGTTATTTCGCAAAAAATTGTTTTTACTGTAATTTTTGAAAAACTCAATTTTACTGTATTTTCAAAAAACTCAATTTTACTGTATTTTTAGAAAAACTCAATTATATTGTATTTTCAAAAAACAAGATTTTTGTGTATTTTCAAAAAACTCGATTTTACTGTATTTTCAAAAAACTTGATTTTATTGTAATTTTGGAAAAACTCGATTTTATTATAATTTTGGAAAAACTTGATTTTGTTGTATTTTAAAAAAAAACTCGATTTTATAGTATTTTCGAAAAACTCTCGATTTTACTATCTTTTCAAAAAACAAGATTTTACTGTATTTTCAAAAAACTCGATTTTACTGTGTTTTCAAAAAACTCGATTTTACTGTATTGTTAGGAAAACTCAATTTTATTGTATTTTCTTAAAATAAGATTTTATTGTGTTTTCAAAAAACTCGATTTTACTGTACTTGCAAAAAACTTGATTTTACTGTATTTTCAAAAGACTCGATTTTACTATTGTAATACGGTGGAAGAACTGACTTTTTGTTTTGTTTTTTGCAAAACATGTTGCGATTAGCAAGAGTCGCCACCGACTTTTATTTTATCCAATTTTATTAGGAAAGGCATAAAAGAACATGAAAGACCTTTAAAAGATTTTGAGTTCGGGGGTCGGTTATACAAAGGGAAGGTGTTAGCACCATTTGTATCTATGGGCTCTTAATTGCTTAACTTTTGTTTAACTTGTTTGATTTACTTGAAATGTGGTGTGTGTTAAAAAACATTTTGTAAAAGAATTAACTTTGTAATAGTTCTCGTATGAACATATACAAAGTATTATCTTGAAAGATGTTTTGAAAAACATGAGGTGTGAAAAGTATCTGAAGATTTGAATTGGTTGTGAGCAAGCAATTAGGAACGACTTACCCTAAGTTGTAAGGTCGTTCTTGTATTTATAGCTTTCTTTGAGAGATAGTACTATCCATACCATTAGTGGGTAGGTACTCCTATTTATTGGATGTGAAGGGACATGCATAGGGTCGTCGTATGGTCATAGAAGGCAACTTGTAAGGATTTCTTAGCATTCGAAGGGACTATCATCATTTTCGAAGGCAACTCAAGGGACTAGATCATATTTCATAGGCAACATCGAAGGGTCATCGAGGGACTATGATCTTTGTATCGAAGGGACTATGATGATTTTATTCGTAGGCAACCTTTCTAAGACATCCCTACGTTCGAGGGACATGACCATTATAATCGAAAGACAACAAGAGAGGTTTACCCTAAAGGTGCAAGTGTGAGAAGTGTTTGATTTCAGTTATTTAATCTTGATTATGGTTAGCTAACGTTCAGTTGATTAGTCTTGTCATACACACCCTAGTTACTAGAAGTTATAAGAGTGCGGAAAGTAAATTGCAGAAAATAAAGTCCTAAGCTATTACATGGCTTTGGGAGCGATACATAATAGGAGGTGCGGAAAGTAAAACCCTAATTAAAACTATTACATCCCATATACAATTACATAATTGAAAAATATGTGAAAAGTAAACATAATTAGCTATTACAACCTCGAAGAATAATTAAATATGCGAATAAAATCGAAGAATCGAGAAGTGGATGAAGATTAGAAGAGATGATGAGTTTTAGGGTTTAGAAAAAGATTTAATATTAATTTTTAAGTGAAAACCTAATTCTAAGTTAAATCTAATTAGTTAATGAAAACAAATTTAATTAGTTAATTATGTACAACTTAATCTAATTACCTAATTAAACCCTAAATGTCAAATTGATTTTAATTATTAAACCCAAAAAATCTAATCAAATTCTAATTAAGGTGAAATAAAAATTATGTCAAAAATTAAATCAATTAAAACCTATATCTAACTGTTTTTTTGTATTTTTTGTAATGATTTTTTTAGTGAAAAAACTAAGTTAAAAGTCCTAATTCTAAATTAAATTACAATTAGTTAAATTAATTAGAATAAAAATTAACTGATTAATTAAAGAAACTAATTCTAATGATTTGTGATTTTTATTGATTAAAATAGTTAGGAATTAATTAATTAGAAAATAGAAAAGAAAAAGGATGAAAAAGGGGTAAAAGAAATTGGGAAAATCTAATCAAATTCTAATTAAGGTGAAATAAAAATTATGTCAAAAATTAAATCAATTAAAACCTAAATCTAACTGTTTTTTGTATTTTTTGTAATTATTTTTTTAGTGAAAAGTCCTAATTCTAAATTAAATTACAATTAGTTAAATTAATTAGAATAAAAATTAACTGATTAATTAAAGAAACTAATTCTAACGATTTGTCATTTTTATTGATTAAAATAGTTAGGAATTAATTAATTAGAAAATAGAAAAAGAATGAAAAAAGGGTTAAAGAAATTGGGAAAAAGAAGAGGATTAAAGAAACTAATTCTAATGATTTGTGATTTTTATTGATTAAAATAGTTAGGAATTAATTAATTAGAAAATAGAAAAAGAATGAAAAAAGGGTAAAAGAAATTGGGAAAAAGAAGAGGTTGGAGGCGCAGGGATCGAACCCACGCCCTCTTAATCACAGGTCTCAACTTTCTGCCATCTGGGCTGCATGCTTTATTTGTTAGTAACACCATCATCAATTAGTATATATTAAAACGTAAATTAAATGGTAATTTCAAAAGTAAAGTTAAACTGGGGCCCAGTTGGTTGAGTGAGCGAATGGTATTGCAGGAAATAACCACACGAGCAGTCAACCAAGTCAGCGATACTATTCATCTTCTTCGTCTTTTTGAATATGGGAATTAGCTACAAAATAGCTTCTATTTTGCTACGATTTAGCTACATTTTTTTGTAGCTAATACATGTAAACATCAACCTGCAAAAAACGATTCAAACAAGCAAACTAACAACCCATATCTACTTAATATCATCTCCTGAACATAATGGTGGTATCCGTTTGGCCTGGAAACGCTTGCAAATATGAAAACGAAAACATGTATCTTCCATGCCCTAACAATGGTAGGTCGTGTTCTATGTGTTAGAGCTTCAAACCAAGGGTCTAAACCTTCTCTAAACTGCACAAGAAACTCAAATATATAGTTAGTTTGGATTACAATGTAAAATTATGCAAGATATGAAAATCAAAGTATGAATGAAGATGATGATCATGGTATGTGCGTTTCAGACGTTACAGGACTTGGTTCTTGATTCATTCTCACCCTTAGGAAGGGTTGGAATGAATTGAAAGTTGCTGAAAACGTTTTTTGATCGTGCCCTATTTCTTTGAAAAATTTCTTCTCTTTGGAACCTTATTTCCTTGCCAATTTTTCCTCCCATAATGTTATGAGTTTGTTGAGTATATATATTGGAAAGAATTAAGGCAAAGATTGGTCTTGGACCTCAAGTAATTAGGTGACTTGGAAATTGAAAAAAAATTGTATCAAATCTTTCTAATTTTGGACAAAACCTCTCATAATAGGAGCTTCACTAAATTGGACTCTTTTATGGTATTTCTTGAGCCTTTGGATGATTAAAAGTGAAGCCTTGCAATTTATTTCATTATTTTGTTATTTTACTTAATTAATTTGGCTTTTAAATGAATAAAAATCCAAATGAATCAAATAAATGTCACAAAAATATGAGAATAAATTTATGGGTCCTTATTTAGGTCATAGACATGTTTAGAGTCCAAAACTTAGGCCCATTAGTCCAAATATCCAAAATTCCTCAAAGTGACTTTCATGCTTTTCTTGAATTTTGACCAACTTGTGCAATCCATAACTTCTTCAATTCTTGTCATATGGAAGTGTACTTGGACTTTTTAGAAAGCTTAAGATGTCCTCTAAAAGCTCTCTTTGGTTTCATCTCAATTAAGTCTTCCAAGTTTATGTACACCTCTTTGAGAAAAGATGACTTTTTGTTGACTTTCAAGATGATCTGTAGTGTTTTGGCTTATATATTTCAAATGAAGCATTTTTGGCCAAGTCCTTGGAGAGCAAAGTTGTAGAGAATCAAATTTCCTTCAAAATGAGCTTCGGTTAGAAAATTTCAGATGAAGCATGTAAAAGGTTATGGCTGGTCAAAGTTCAATTGACTTTCCCTTAGGAAACCCTAATTTATCAATTTTGATTTTCCGTGAAATGAGGAATGTAACCTAAAATCCTTGATGTTGACCAAAAATCTTGAAGTTTGACTGTATATTGACCATAGTTGACTTTTAGGTCAATATAGTCGACTGTTGACCATTTGAGCAATTGACTTGGTAATCTTGGACTATGAGGCTTGAAACTTGACTTGGAGATACCTTGGGACATATGAAGTCCACTAGAGGCCTTGGGAGTTCCATTTTCTTGCAAGAAACCAAAACCCTAATTTGAGTGTATGTGTGCCCAATCTCGAGCAATTGGAGATCCTATGAGCTTGAGGAAACTGTTTGAGATAACATATCTTGAATATTGTGAGGGCAAATTTTGGGGTATGACAACTGTATTTTCAAAAAACTAAATTTAACTGTATTTTCAAAAACCAAGATTTACTGTATTTTAAAAAAAAAACAAGATTTTACTGTATTTTAAAAAACTCGATTTTACTGTATTTTCATGAAACAATATTTTACTGTGTTGTCATAAAACAAGATTTTATTATATTTTCAAAAAACTCAATTTTACTGTATTTTCAAAAAAAACAATTTTACAGTATTTTCAAAAAAAACCTGATTTTATTATAATTTTGGAAAAACTCAATTTCACTATTTTCAAAAAACTCGATCGTACTGCATTTTCAAAAAACACGATCTTACTGCATTTTCAAAAAATTTGATTTTACTGTATATTCAAAAAAAACTAATTTCACTGTATTTTCCTACAAAATTGATTTTACTGTATTTTTGAAACAAATTTTTTTTATCGTAATTGGGAAAATACTTGACTTTATGGTATTTTTAGAAAAATTCGATTTTTTAAAAATACAATAAAATCATTTTTTTTTAAATTTACAGTAAAATTGAGTTTTATCAAAATATAGTTAAAATTAGTTATTTATAAATACAGTAAATCAATTTTTTTAAAACATTAAAATTGTGTTTTTTGAAAATATTGTAAAAGCATGTTTTCTGAAAAATACAGAAAAATCAGGTTTTTTGAAAATAAAGTAAAATCGGGTTTTTCAGAAAGTATAGTAAATTCAACTTTTTTAAAATACAGTAAAATCAGGTTTATTGAAAAACAGATAAATCCAATTTTTCAAAAAATACAGTAAAATTAGGTTTTTGAAAATTCAATAAATCGTGTTTTCTTGAAAATACTGCAAAATTGAGATTTTTAAAAATACAGTAAAATCATATTTTTTCAAAAATATAGTAAAATCGGGTTTTTCCAAAAATACTGTTAAATCGGGTTTTCCTAAAAATACAGTATAATCGTTTTTCTAAAAATAGTAAAATCTAGTTTTTTTTAAAATACAGTAAAATCAAGTTTTTTTTTAAAAGAGAGTAAAATTAGGTTTTTTGAAAATACAGTAAAATCAGGTTTTTCTAAAAATATAGTTAAATCATTTTTCTAAATACAGTAAAATATTTTTTTTAAATACAGTAAAATTGGGTTTTTAAAACAAAATACATTAAAATCGAGTTTTTTTTGAAAATACAGTAAAATCAGGTTTTTAAATGATGTAATGGATTTAAAATATATAATAACAATAATCAATTGGATCATTAAAATGTGATGGATGGATTGGATCAATCCACGTATATAAATGGTTGGATTTTGTCCAATCCATTAACTTACTTTTCAGTTGTGGATTGATTGGATGAATTTTTTTTGTGGATGGACTGAATGAATTTTGTCTTATTGGATTCAATTGCCACCCTATCTAGGAGCATATTGAATTGTGAAATTCTAGTAACAGATACCAGATGTCGAGTAGAATGTTATGACACTAGTATCTGAACAGCTTATTAAAACTAGCAGTAAGAAAACAACAATTGTAAAATACACAAGCAATTGTTAACCCAGTTCGGTGTGTAACTACACCTACTATGGGGGCTACCAAGATAGGGAGGAAATCATGTCATGACATTAGTCAAGACATCAGAACACAAGAAAAACTATTTTACCAAAAATTGCCGCCAATAACAACATCTACAAATTGGTTCAGGTTGAGTGGTTTCAAGTGGTTCAGTTTGAGCAGTCTGGCTTGGAGGTGACAATTTGCATGTTGATTTTTTGTGCCCCATCATGTGGCATCCACTACATTTAATGCCAAAGTTTGCTCTCTATAGCTGAGTCTCATTCCTGATACTCTCAGATGGATCTCTAGTTCTCTTCTTCTTTGGCCTTCTCGGTTGCCTCTTGATAAGTGGTGGCTGTAATTCAGCATAGTCTTTCTTCTCCCACAGACTTTCTCCATTGACTGGAAAAATAACACTTGCATATCATGCCTCATAAACTGCTTTTTTATAATAGTCAGGCACAAATTTTTCAACTTCCAGTTGTTGTGATTTCATGCAAGATATAGCATGGCAGCAAGGTAAACCAGTCAACATCCATATCCTACAAGAACACATCTTGATGGACAGATTCACAACATACTTTTCTCCATTGTTTGAGATGTGCCTCGCCTCATAATTAAACTCACTGGCACGTCAGCATAAGTAGTTGAACATTTTAGTCACACAAATCAATTGCTAAATTACAAAACACACCAGTAGTTGAACACATACCTCACAATCCAGTAGTTTGTTCTGCCAGATTCTTTTGCAAGCTTTTTCTTGATATTGGGAAAAATATCACCTTCAAACTTTCCAATTTTCTGTCTATTTGACTCCCACCTTAGCATGGGATATACCATGATTTTTTCAAGCATGGTTATTATTGGCTTGGCCCTAGAAGTGACAAACACAGAGTTAAAAGCCTCTGACATGTTGTTCGCCAAAGCATCACAAAGAGGACATGTCTTGACGAAAGCCTTGCTCTAATATCTAGTTGGTAGCTTTATCAAATGCTTGAGGGCATTCTCATTAACACCCTTCATCTCCAACATGTCCTTTTCAAATGCATTAGTATAACTAGTTGTAGCAGCTTTCCAAATTAATTCCTTGAGTTTGGCACCTGAAAATTTCTTCCTAAAATTACTATATAAATGCCTACAAGAATAGACCAACATTGAGAGTTATATGAAAACAGTTGCAGAAAATAAATGCCTACAAGTAGACCAATTGTATCTTACTACTTAGCCACTTTGAGGTAAGAAAATCAACCTTGTAATCACTTCTACAAGTATGTTTGTCAACAATCTTCCTGAGTTGTCATGTATCTTCACTTTGGATTTTGACACAATATGCCTCTTATGGACAACCTATTTTTTTGCATATGACTCTTATCCTTTTCTTATAATTTTTCTTAAACATCATGTCGTGAAAATGACCACAAATCGCATACAAGTCATTCAAGTTGTAAAATAATGATAAGGCAAACGTGCCGCACAATTAAATCGCCCTTTAGCACACATTTAGAGAACGGGACATCATTGACATCACACAAAGACGCGCATGAAAAGTTGTCGTAAAAACTACCAAATACGATAGTGATGTCATGGAAATGTGCCAACAAGGCCAAGGAACCAATTGTCATGAATTAACACACAACTTAACATGCATTTAGAAATTAGGGCAACAACAACCCGACACATTGAATCACATGAAAAGTCGCTAACATGATGTGTCGCGACACATTCGATTGTTGCTTGATCGCGACACATCACCGATAGTCCATAATCGAGCCATTAAGCGCATACATGCATAAAACGAATTCCAAATCGCTAAATACATGTTAAAACATAATTAGGACAAAATTACATCACCACATTGAACCTCAAGGAAAATCACGTCGAAATCAGAATTTAACAACACATCATCATTAAATGTGCAAATATACATGATCAAGCAACAACCGAATTTTGGAACGTGAATTACCACATACTTTCATTTCCGGGCAGCAACAACATCATGAATTAAAATCAACCGAAATCGACTCAAAACTCACAAATTAGTGCTCACAATCAAATATCGGCACAAGTTAATTTGCATCAAAATCGTGAGCATGTTGTAAACCAAAAATATCACACCAAAAGCATAATTCTCAAGCACAAACACATAATTCAAGAATTGACAAAATCGAATTCGAATCAGAATTTTAATATCGGAAACAAGTGTTCAACAAGGGATTCGAATCCTAAATTATCAACTCATGAACCGACGATAACTCTCACACAAATTCAACATTCAAGAATCAAGTAGTTACCACCAAATCAATTCACAACTCATGGATTCAACATTAATTCCCAACACAACTCAACAATCAAGAATCCATTCAACAATGAAGTTAACAAATCCAACAAATATCAATTCGGATTTTCACATTATTAGCAATCAACCACTCATGAATTATCAAGAACACAACAATTATTTATCATCAACAACAATGATTCTTCATTATCAACAACAATTATCGTCATCAACAACAATTTATGTAACAATTGAAACTCATAAAACATTTGATTCAACAATTAAAATCGGAAAAAAGATTCAAGAATTTACCGGAAGCAAAGAGGAGAAACAATGTGCGAAGATGGAGAGAGTAGACCGCAGATTAGCTTGCGGAGGAGGGAGAGGTCTCTGGTGGAAGAAGCTTGCGGAAATCGGTAATGTCCGAGCGGTTGGTTGCTGACGGAGACAGTTCCGATCGAAATCGAAGGCGGAGGAAGGAGGCCGAGCGATGGTGATCGGAAGTGAAGAAGGAAAGAGATGAAGATTGATTGAGTTTTTTATTTTTGGATCTTGAATGTTCTCCGTGTTCTTGAGAATTGTTATGAAGTTGTTGTGAAAATTTAGAGAGAAGAGTGTTTGATTCAAGAGAAATGAGAGAGAGAGAGAGAGAGAGAGAGAGAGAGAGAGAGGTGAGAGAGTGTTTGTGGGAAAATGTAGTTGATGAGAGAAAAGTCTGGGAAATGAATTATATAGTGCTTTCAAAGTTGAATATCAAAAAGTGCGCCAAAACGCCCTTTTGAGACCCGATTACGAGGAAACGTGTTTCGGTGTGAAATTTGGATTCGAGCCCAACGACAAAATCGAAGATGACAAAACTTGTAAACTATTGCCGCTAGAATGGGATCAATTTGATAAACGATGAAAAAGTTATGCGCGCTTGAATGGCGAGAATCAACTGGTAATCTGAGGCAGAAAACTCAACTGTGCAGAATTTTCGTGCGCATCTCGCAAAGAACACGATGAAACTCAATCTTCCGATTATAATCCGACCTTGGGGTCTGAAGAGAAATTGTATCCAACAAATTTTTTGAAAGAATGCCACTGGAATGGGCGTGATACGATAAAATTGAGGAAGTTATGCATTTTTTAATATTGTCGCACAGTGCCAAAAACCCGTTTCGGCAATTAATTCTTAACACTTTTGCAATATTCTGGAATTTATGGTGCAGAACTGGCCTTCGGTCTCAACATATGAAATTTCATGGACATCGAGACGGAATTTGTGTTAAAATTTTAGACGGTGCAGAAGTTATGAATTTTTGATCATCCAAGAAATAGCGGTTCAACACACTTTTTCACTGTATAATTTCTGGTTAATTGCAAATTCGGAGATCTTCCTCAAAGAAAAAATTCTTGACCCGAATATATGAAATGTAGTAGACCTCAAGACAATTCTTTTGGCATATGGATCGCTTCAAAATGATGTTCCAGTCAGAAGTTATACACTTTCTAACATCCGAAAGACAGTTAAGCAGTAAATACGAATCTCAGGTAATTTGCACTTTCAGATATCTTCCTCAAAGAATTGGTTTCTGACCTAAACACGAAAGATGTAGAGAACGTCAAAACGGGCCATATGACCTTATAGTCAGAAGTTACGAATTTCGCACTTGTGCCGTAAAAACAAAATTTTAACTTGAATTATCTTGAAATAGTGAAAAACTCTTTATTATTTTCTTTTGATTTTTGAACGACAAAATAAACGTCTATCATAACTTGCAACAAAAATAAGAGGGTAAATTTTGTGGTGCAACACTTACGAAAGAAAAAACAATATCAAATTTCTCTTGATCTACCCACACAGACTAGTTGTCTCCTATCATGTTCTGAGATTCAGGGCAAGAATTATCCATTTTAAATAGGGTTACCAACATATATAAAGAAACAACTATCAATGGAAATATGATGTCAACATAAATGTAAGATTCACATCCCTTTTAAAGCGCTAACATCTTTTTAGAATAGATATTATCACCCAACGTCCATCATAGATGGTGATCTTCTCCTTCAAAACCTTCAATAACTTTCTTATACACAAGTCTTAGTAAGACATATAAATGTAAAAGAAGAGAAAGGTTTTAAAGTTTTACCTTAAAGAACATGAACTTTCTGATTCACACGTTGTATTCTCCTCTAGAGGAAGAGACTCAAATGTATTGGAATGATGGTCAACCAAAGGGTATTGATAAAGGTAAAAGAAATTGCAAACAAATGAGAAAAGTTCTCAAGACTCATGAATGATTTGAAAAGGAGATAGTAACCTTTGAAATCCTCATATATCCTCCAACAAAGATGATCGTATGATCCACAATGGTAGACATTTGTAAGCACAAACCAGTGACGATCTATATCTTGCCTTAGATTGTTTAAAATACTCGAATACTCTAGTATATGAAGACATCATTGCTACCAAACATGGGGCCACATGTCGAGACTCCCTTACGAAATGTTAGTTAATCACAAAATACACATATTCTCAATGTTATTAATGTTCCATCAAAGGTATTCCATTTCCTTCCACTAGATGAAGGACTGAAGACATGTGTAACAAGCCCTCTCTATAATGGTAAGAACAATGGCTTGTGGGGAAGGGGTAACTTTTACGGGTCGTTCGCCAGGCCCGCGATGGAAGGACGATCAACAAGCATTACATAAAATGATGCTCAAAACAGGAAGGATATCACCTCAGCTGAAGACATGTGATTACGACCTCCAATATATTCCCCACTGTTATATTTGTTCAGACGACAATCCGCGGGAGGTGTCACATCTCACAGGGACGATTTTAGCAGATTGCAATATATAAAGTTTAACACATGTCATCTATAATATAAGAAAACTCTATCTTTTTGAAGAGTTCCTCTCATGCTGCCAAGTGGCTTATTCTGAGAGTAGGAAATGTTGCTTATGGATGCGCCACGTGGACTATTCTTTTATGAAGTTATGTTCTTCCATCTTCCACTATGAATGTGTTACATAATTAGCATCTGTGTGGTTCTGTCCATGCATCTTCCATTCTGCATAATTATGTGTTACATAATTAACATAATGAGAACTTTATCTTCTTTTGTCCATTCAACTTCTACATCAGTTATGTAATGAAGAGTTTGTAACTGCTACATTATACATAATGATTGTGTTATTTATAGCATTTGTGGCTTCCACTTTTCTGTAGTATCAGACCATTTTTACTTTGCAGCTTGTGCTAACTGGATGTAAGATATGGCGAGACCATTGGCGAAAATCTGTGACATCAACGATAGCAAAGAACTTTGGAAAGTTTCTGTTCGAGTGCACCACAAATGGAAGGTTGTTTCGAACAAGAGGGAGCATTTTGAGATGATTTGATGAGTTTTTTTTCTTATATTCTATTATTTTGGTCTTATATTATTTAGATACGATGGTGGAATGAGATCAAGCAACATCAGAACAAACCAAGTGACATATTAGTTTGATTTTCTACATTTATGTACTTTGATAGGGTTTTCATCAAAACTCATCTGAACAAGGGAAAAACTGCCATCAGTGTTTTCAAATCATTAGTTTTATTTGATTTCTGTCATTTTTGTAAGTACAATTGTAGAGTACGAGTACGTAAGAAGTAGAAGTTAATACAAATGTAAGTACAATTTTTGTAATCAGAGTGCAATTAATTTTTGTAATAGGTTGAAAAGAGAATAGATAAATTATACAGTGATAAATGTGATGATTGTATGTGTTTCATTGACGTGGTTTGTTTGTTACTGTTTTGGTTTTAATGAGTTTTCATTTTCATTTTTTTATGTTGTTTTGATCTTATTGTTGAACGGTTCCGTTGGTTTTCTACCTTAGAAATGATTCCACTTTTATAAATCTGGTCTTTTCAACTTTACTTTTGAACAGTCTGGTTATTTTGGAATTATAAGTCTCATCTTTCCAACTTTACTGTTGAACGGTTCTTCTGGAATTATAAATATGTCTTTTCAACTTTACTGTTGAACGGTACTTCCCGTTCTTATCGAATTGCGGTGATTTTGGGTCTCAGTTTTTGTTGATATATTTTTTTAATAGAATTTAAAGAAGAAAAAAAACTAAGAGTAAAATAATAAATAAAATTTAATCCATTATATCTAATGAATTTTGATTTGTTTTTTTGATTTGTTTTATTATTTCTATATATGTTAAAGATAAAAAAGAGACCATAATTAATAGAATTTAAAGAAGAAAAAAAAACTAAGAGTAAAAGAGTAAATAAAATTTAATCCATTATATCTAATGAATTTTGATTTGTTTTATTATTTCTATATATGTTAAAGATCAAAAAGAGACCATAATCACGATTTGATCATTAATAAACTATATATTTAATTAATTTCAAAATATTTATTTATAAAAATTTTATTGGACTTTAAATATTTATTTATTTAATTAAATTATATTGGACTTTAAATAAATAAAATCAAAAATATTCTCTACAAAATCCAAATCAAAAATAAGAAAAGTGAAAATAAAAAAAATAAACGGAAAAAGAGGTATTGCTTTTATGTTATTATTCAAGTCATTTAAATTATAAAGAAGATAGACATAAAATGTAATTTTTTGTTTCTGTTGAGTTGAGAATTCTATTTGTAAAATAATTATTATTGCTACATTAAAGTCTAAAATGGATAAATATTTATAAATTTGATTTTTCAAAAATATTTAAAATATTTTATCAAAAAAATATTTAAAATAAATTAAGTAGATATATATTACATGACTTAAGGAAAAAATATAATAAAAAAATATAATAATGATTAAAATAAGAGAAAAATAGAATATAATGTTTATTATTGATCTAAATATGAAAAAAAATGTTACTATTGAAATCTATGTCATTGAAATAATGATTTAATTAATATGTACTACTTATCTAAATACGAGAAAAATATTAAAATTGTCATGGTGAGGATATCTGTAACAGCCCGAATCTTATTATTTGGCTAATTAAATTAAATAAGGATTTATTTACTTAATTTGGACGAAGTTTGATGATTAATTGGATCATCGGTGTTATTGAGAAACGTGTTCGGATTATTAAGTGAAGTTGGAATTTATTCGGTTAATCGAAGAATTAATAAAGTGGAATATGTAGAGGAATAATATTAGAATTAATATTATTATTGAATTTTTATTTAATTGAGTTAAAGTCGGATTTAATTGGATTAATCGGAAAATAATATTAAGGGTAATAATATTATTTGTTGGAGCATAACTATTTATTGAACTACTCTATTTCATCAATTGGGCCTAATTAGTTAGGAAGTGGAATTATATGGGTTAAGTCCAATATGAATAATATAGTAAAGGGTAGAATGAGAGAGAGAGGAGTATCATTTTTTCATTTGCTGAGTTTTTTTCAAAAGAAGAAAAAGAGGAAAAGAGGAACAAAAAGGAGGAACAAACAAGAACTAGGGTTTTGGAGGAGAAATCAAGAGGTAAGGGGGAGAATCCCTATCATTGTGGGCTAGTATAATGGGGATAATGGGTAGATTAACATATTTATATTTGTTCTTATTTGAAATCTATAAAAATGTTATTTGATTCTTGTTAGCAATACTGAGTTGGTATTAGAAATGAAAAATGAAACTGAGATGTATGTTATGGAACAATGCTGCGTTCTGTGTAAAAAAAATAAAAGAAAAGAAACAATAGAGTGAGACCGTGACGGTCCGCAGCTGGTAGTTCACGACAATGTCATTATATGCTGTATATATGTTAGTTACGAAATGTATATAATAGTACTTATAATATAGTTATAGTAAGATACATGTATGAATATATATATATATATATATATATATATATATATATATATATATATATATATATATATATATATATATATATGAGTTATAAGAATGAAATATATTAGTATTAAAAACAAAACGTTAATTTAAATTATATTGAAAACAGTAATATGCTAGATTGGAAATAAACCAGTCCTGCTTGATCGAAATAGCCGAATTAAGCGGTATAATTACTTATCCGGAATTTGATGAAAATTTACGTGGTAGCTAAGTTTAATTAGTAGATTAACATGGTGATGTTATTTTGTTGAAATTGTGATTTTTTACGAATCGACCGAAATTGTGTTTTATTTAAATATTCTTTATAAATAAATTTTAACAATTTAATAGAGTTGTCAATAGAGTTATTAAAGTTGTCAATAGAGTTGTTAGAGTTGACAATAAAGTTGTTAGAGTTGTTTTGAATTATTAAGAGTCATACTTTTGTTGTTTCGAGTAATTCTGACATGTTTAGAGTTGTCAGTGTATAATGTCGGTGTTTGCTTTTCATTGGAACTTTAACAATTCATATATTTTAAACCGTAACTCCGTTTGAGTTTCCGTTCAAGGCGTTAGAAAGCTAGCACGATATTCTTTTCAATAAAAATGATCTTGAGCAATATAATACTAGAAAGTGGAAATGTAATAGAAATAGAATTAAATTGAAATTAATATAGTGTGATTATTAATTGGTTGATTAAATTAATAGTTGAATTAATTTCAATGTGTTCAATTGATTAGCGTATAATTGGAATTGAATTGATTATTCGGTTTGTCAGTAATTACAGTATTTTGAGGATTTGTCCGTAATTGTGTTTTGTCTTGAATATGTATGTTGAGAAATATATATTTCCATGCCAATGATGTTGTGCTAATATTGATTCTCTGTGAGTAGTTGGTTAATATTAATTCTAATGATTAATTGCTTGATGTTGAAAGTGTGTGTTCATGTATAATTGGCAAAATGAGAATTAACATGAGATAGTGTGGTTACTAGTGTTAATCGGATTGTGTGAATCGTAATTGATTAATTGGCCTCTTGTATGTGAATGATGTGTGTGTTGTGAATGTTGTATACAATTGGTGGATAATTCATAGAGTTGAATTATTGTGATATGCGGAAAGTTAAGATGGTAGAGATGATCTTAATTGCATATATTTGTGATATTGTACATACATTCATATCATAGTGTGCCTTGAAACACAGGTGGATTTGCTTTGAAACACAAGCGGGCTTGGATTCTAGAGTGAATCGGAAGCCGTAAACTATATGTTTACAATTGGTGGACTTTGGTCTTGTCCGAATCGGAAGTGTGGCTTAGATTCTCGAGCTATGAATCGGAGGCCGGTGAAACTCAGAATTTCACATTGGTACCACATGCATAGTGTCACATGTTTCATTGAGTCACATTAGAGTTATGTGATAGTTGATTATGTGCATTCTGTTGTTATGATGTGTGCATGAATGTGATAATTGATTATGTGCATTATGTTGTTGTGATAAGTGTACGAATGAACAATTAATTATGTGCATTGATGTTGTGATGCTATGTGTATGAGTTTGGTAATTGATTATGTACACTTGGTGTTGAAGTGATAATTGTATTAGTTGATAATTGAGAAGGGGTGATGTTTGAATACGTAATTGGTTAAATGCGAGAATATGTGATAATTATGGGGGCGTGTATAATTGAGAATATAGTATTGAGATATTATACTCTTATACTTGGTGTATGCTTAATATATGTGAATTATGATTAGTATTAATTTCATGAGTAGGCAAGTGTAATGCATTCCTATAATTGTTGATTTAACCATTGTATCTCATTATACTTTCTTCATAATGGTTCGTATTCTCACCCTTCTGTTTTAATGTTGCCCTCGTTTGGCGACATGCAGGTTTGACGATTAGTAGCTGGCGTGTGATCTAGTCGGAGTTTCTTCCGATTTGCTTGGTAATTAAGTAACGAGTCAATGCTTTTGTCATGTAACACTGGGTAGCTTAGACGTGGAACTCATGTTCTATTTGTTTATGCATTTTGTTATAACTTGTGAATATGTTTAATTAGTTACTTGTTGTTGAGAGGCCTTAAGCCAAATATTATTATTATGGTTATCTTATGAGTTGTTTATGGAGATATGATCATGGTATGGGACATGTATCATTTATATGAAACACATGAGTATCACTTTCCGCTGTTAATGCATATTCTGGATGAATTATGATTATATTTAAGGTGTTATTTGAAATGACCAGGTGTATTGTATTTTGTGGATAAATGCTGTCGGTTTTAAAAGCTTTTCAGTTTTTGAAAACGTCGATGTGACGCCCTTTGAGTTATATGCATGCTTATTCTCTGATTATATGCTTATTATTTTAAGGGGTAAAAAGGGGTGTTACAATATCCGATAGAGCAAAGATATAATAAAATCTTGGACGGACCAATGAAGGGGAGACACATCATATTTTTATGAGTGGATGGAGATAAGATTGCAAATAACTTGCTATGATGTGTTATATTTTGATGAAAAACTAATTATAAAATTTTAATTTTTATGTGTATTATTTAATAGTTATAAGATTTATTTTTATACTAAAAAATAATTTATTTTTAATATAATTATTCATATAGGTCTATTAATTTGTCTATATTTAGCATTTTGTTAATGTAATAGTATTATTAGACAACAAAATCGACGAAACAATAATATAATATGCATTTGATTTGTTTCCTTTTTTATTCTTTTTATTTTTAAATGATAATAAATTTTTTATTTTTTAATATTTTCTAATATCTACGATATATTTCATTTTTCTATTTTAAAAATATTAAAATTTACATTCAATTAAAAATAAATTATAAAACATTATATAATAAATAATTTTATATAAAAAACTAAATATAGACATTGTTATTTTTATAAACGGGGAACAAATGTTTTTATAAAAATAGTGATCCAGATATTATTTATATACAAAAAAAACTTATAGGCACGTGTTTTGTTATTCAGCTAACATTTCAACTTCTATATAATGCTTATTTATATATACTTTAATTTTTTTTAAAATAACCATATTAGTTATAAAATAAAAAATTAACATATTAGTTATAAAAAAATTAGTTACAATTATTTAAATTAATTATCATAAATATTACTCTAATTTTTATTTTATATTTTTTAATATGTATTTATATTATATTATTTAAACTATATAAATATGATATATTAAGAGTCATAAATAATTATTTATTTAATTCTCCCCGTCCTTTTTTAGACATAACACCGACTTTTTACCTCCACTTTATTTTTTGGCAATGAAAATCAAGTTTAAAAGTCATCAAGTTATACCTCATATTTTTTAATAAATATTTCATTTTGAGGAAAGGAAAAGTCAATCATATTAATTTTAATCAATTGTTGTTTTACATAATTAATTCTAATCAATCATCAATCGTATTACATAATTGGCATAATTTTTTAAGGAAACATTTATCAATTAATAATATTAAATTATAGAATTAAATATATTTTTAATCTTCTAAATATACAAATTGAAGTAATATTATCTTCAATTTTCAAAAATATTAAATTATTCAATTAATTTTAAACAATTATAGTAAATATTTATTTTTAGTAAATAGTTATTTCTTTACAATACTATTCAACTCATACACAACTTACCTTATGTTTTTTATTAGTGTTGTTTAGTGACGAGTATAAAGTATAGTATTGTTTTGTTTCGTTTAGTTTTTGATATGATTATAATGTATAGAATTGTGATCTATAATAAATACATAAATAATGTATGAATTAAATAATATCAAAATTATATGATAATACGAAATATTTTTAATTATTTTGTTATCATTAATCATTGAATATTAAGGACAACATAACATTACTTATAAAAATACTGAGAATAATAACGGAAACATGAAGTTACTGATCAAAATATTGAATAATAACGGAAACATGAATTTACTAATAACGGGAACATGAAGTTACTGATAAAAATATTGAATATTAACAGGAATATGAAGTTAGTGATCAAAATATTAATATTAGCGGAAACATGAAGTTATCGGTAAAAATATTGTATATTAACGGAAACATGAAGTTATTGATCAAACTATTGAACATTAACGGGAACATGGAGTTATCAATTAAAATATTAAATATTAACGGGAAGCAATGTTAATACGTTGAAAGTAAATGTGACTAAGTTTATATTGCATTGGACAATCGATATTGTATATTCTTTATTGATCTTTCCAATTTTTATTGCATATTAACAAAATAACACTTCATTATTCTATTCTTTATCAATTTCAATTTTAATTTTATTATGTATCTTTGCTGAACGAATTGTATCATAATAATAATTACATCAATTTCTTTTTAAAAAAATATAATATTGAACAAAATAAGCAAGAACATGAAGTTATTAATCAAAATATTGAATATTAACGGGAACATGAAGTTACTGAATAAAATATTGAATATTAACGAGAACATGAATTACTGATCAAAATATTGAATATTAACGGGAACATGAAGTTACTGATCAAAATATTGAACATTAACGGGAAAATAATTTTTATTCATGAAAATATCCCAAACATTGCCCCAACCTATTAAAAAGAAATTTCTATATTTTACCCATCTGGTTTTATGACATTTACCTCTAGAATAATATCTATATTGAACAAAATAACACGGTCACAACGGGTACCCGTGCGGACGCACGGGTATCACGCTAGTTTCATATATGGCTTCATTCATACATTAATATTACTTTCTCACTCTTTCACTAATCTTGCAAGTCCATTTCTATCTGTCGTACTGAAAGCTTACTACATCGTAGAAGAACTCCGTTCTATTTGATACTCCCTCCGTTTTTTATTATAAGTCGTTTTAGACTTTTCACACAGTTTAAGAAAAATAATAATTGTTGTATGAAAATGAGAAATTATGAAGGTTTTAACAAAATTATCCTTATTAATGACATATGAAAGATAAATTTATATAATTGAAAGGAGAGAGAATAATAAATATTTAAGGATATAATAGGAAAAATAGCATTAATTATTCATTGGAATTGTAAAGCGACTTATATTTAAATACAAATTTTTTTTCCAAAACGACTTATAATAAAAAACGGAGGGAGTACATAGTACCAATTTTTAGATCTAGTTCGGAGCAATAATTATGCTAGTTATTAGTTTGGAAAAGTATCTTTATAATGATCTCTATAAAGAATTCAATTCAAAATATGCATAAAAAATTAAAACAGTTTTTCTTTCTATATTTAAAGTCATACATTATTATTATTATCTCTTTAGTTGTTTATTCAATGATGGGTTTGCTTCTACGTAATAAAAAAAATCTCTTAACCAATATGGTTTTCTATAATTGTTATAATTCAAATAAAAAGGTCAAACAATTTGAATTAATTAAAAGGGTGCAGTTGATAAAAATCTATGCACCATGCATAGATTATTATGGACCCTTAGATTATTGGATCAAATTCTAGACATCAATTATTATTACTCAATACTCAATACTCACCACTCAATACTCAATACTCAATACTGGATTAAAAACATGATCCAATGACTTAGGTAGGCTTATGCATGGTGCATAAGTAAAATCCTTATGCATATTAGCCAAAGCCTAATTAAAACTCAATTTACGAGAATTATTCTAAAAAGTTTAATATTATTGCAATATAAAAAAAAAAATACACAGACATCCAATTAAAATATTTTAAATTGTTAAATCACACAAATAATTTAAAATTTACAGTCCGACTTAACAAAATATTTGATTGTCATTGATTGATAATGCAAAAGTATTTACGTTTTCAGTGCACCATAATTTTTCTCTATTTTAAATAATAAACACTTTTCCTCTCATAAATAAACAATAAATAATTAAAATATTAATAAAAAATTTATTCATGGTTCTCTAAAATTATAAATACATAAATTCAAAGTGACATAATAAATTAGTATAAATAAATTTAAGTCAAAATAAATCATTTAATTGAATATATATCCATTTATTTTCTCCTGTCAATATTTTATATATATATATATATATATATATATATATATATATATATATATATATATATATTATATTTATCAAATGATTAATTTATTGAATTTATATAGAAGATAAGTATATTTTTTTAATGGCACAAATGTTTCATAAATATATTCATAAAGTTGAAAAAATAAAATAAAAATAACATAAAAAAATGTTTTTTATTGGAGTATACTTAAATACAATTTTTTAGGTGTGATTTGTATTATTTTTCAATGAAAAAATGACAATTGTATATTTTTTCTTACACATAAGCAATTTTTTTATATTTTTACTACTTAAATAATGTTAAAATAATGTTAAAGTACATTTGTCATATTTTTATTGATAAATAATATAAACTACGCCTAAAAAATTATATATAAATTTTATTTATTTACTTATTAATATTACTTTATTTTAATTAAGTTTATATTTTAAAGTATTCAATCTTCTAGTTCCTTCAATAAAAAAGAATTCAACTTTTTTTTATTGTTTGACTAGTCAGAGACCCGTGCTGTCGCACGGGTGCATTATTTATGGTGTAGTATTTTTTTGAATGATACGAAATAATGTGAAGTATAAATGTTTGACCAAATTGTATATATAAAATGGAAATAAAATATTAGAAAAAAGTTTTATTAATAAGATTTTCATAGGCAATTTCATAATGCTTTGCAACTCCAACAACGAGGATTTTGACGACGGGTAATTTAATTATGATATTGTGTAAATAACTAAAAAAAATGTAGTAATTTAGAATCTTCAAATAATAATCATAAAATAAAAAAAATAACAACAAAATATTTGTTAATGTGATAATACATGAATGAATTTTAATGTCATACCACTTAGATAGTATCAAATACAAATGTAAAATTTTAGATATAAATGCAAAATTTAAAATGATTTACTTTTTTAAAAAATGAACAGTAATCATATAGATTTAATTATATTAACTAATCATACACAAAGAAGAAAAAAAATTATGAGATGGAGAAAAAATTAACATTTAAAAATAAAGATTTTGTCTATTGAATTAAAATAATGATTGATTAAACTAAAATAAATATTGTCTTGTTAGTGGCCCGTGAGATAAAAAGGTGAAGAGTTATTTTGTCAGTTACCAAAATGTCATTTTTGTAGTGTAAATTTGAGGCAAGGAAAACTTAGGGAGTTTGGTCAATTTCTTAGTATATATTAGATAGTAGATAAATACATTTTTAATATTATTAAAATTAAAAAAATACATTATACAAATAAATTTAAAATGAATTACTTAATTATTAAATAACTATACAAAGAAAAAATTGATTATGAGACGGAAAGAGAACAAAAAGAATTTTAATATTTAAAAATATAAATAAAATATGTATTATGTTGATAGTGACCCGTAAACTACATCATAATATTATGTAAATTAATTTATTATTGTATAAAATATATTTAAAAACATGTAAATTTAAAATGAATGATTCATTTATAAATGAATAATAATCATAAATATGCAACTATATTATATTTTCAATTGAAATTGTACTTTATAAAGAGAGAGAAATGAGGTAGTGTATTATGATGTAGAAAGTGTATTGTGGGGTATTTGGATGACAAGGAATGCTATTATATTCAAAGAGGAGTCTTTTAGCTTTAATGAATGTTGGGGTGGGGTGGTGTACAATTCTTGGAGGTGGCTTTGCTCCTTCTATAGGCGTAAATCTTGTTGTAACTTTTACTCTTGGAATACTCTACCGCTTTCTTGTTTTGAACGGTAGGAGTATTTTCGTTGTGTACTTTCGGGCGAGCATCCCTTATGCTCTCTATTAATTCCATTGCCTATTCAAAAAAAAAAATGATGTAGAAAGTGGGTGGACCAATGAAAATGGAACACTTGGTGCAAAAGATAAAAAGGTGAAGAAAGAAGGGCAATTTAGAGAGTTTGGTCAATCTTTTATTATATGTTAGATAGTAGATTGGTTAATTCCAATGAGTTTGGCACGTGTCTTTCATGCATTTTCTCAAAATATGTCATCTAAATTTTCACTCTCCATATTTCCTCAATAAATAAGCCACCCGTTTCCACTAACCACTGAACTCAAACACTGTAAACTTCACAACACACAAAACATGGCTTCCTCCACCATTACCTCCTCCTTCCTCTACACCCAAACCCCAACCTCTTCTCTCACTGAGAAATCCTCATATCTCAACGGAACCCTTACCCTTGGATCCAAACCAAAACACTGCGTATCTCTATCAGCCTCAGCATCAGCAGCACCTTCACCTCCACCCTCCTACGACCTTAATGCTTTCAAATTCGCTCCTATCAAGGAGTCCATTGTTTCACGCGAGATGACTCGCAGGTACATGACCGACATGGTCACACATGCCGACACCGACGTTGTCATCGTAGGCGCTGGTTCCGCTGGTCTTTCATGTGCGTACGAACTCAGCAAGAATCCTAACGTCAAGGTCGCTATCATCGAACAATCCGTCAGTCCTGGTGGCGGTGCTTGGCTCGGCGGCCAACTCTTCTCAGCAATGGTATAACTCTTCTCACTCCTTCCATTTTTTATATAATATTAATATGTAATGTTTTTATCATAGATCAAATAGATCAGATCTATGGCGACAATGTTTTTGATATTGATGTGTATGATGCAGGTTGTGCGTAAACCAGCGCATCATTTCTTGGACGAGCTTGAAGTTGAGTATGATGAACAAGACGACTATGTTGTGATCAAGCACGCTGCTCTCTTCACATCCACCATCATGAGCAAGCTACTAGCAAGGCCAAACGTGAAGCTTTTCAATGCTGTTGCTGCTGAGGATTTGATTGTGAAGAACGGAAGAGTCGGCGGTGTTGTCACTAACTGGGCTTTGGTTGCACAGAACCATGATTCTCAATCTTGCATGGACCCTAATGTTATGGAGTCCAAAATTGTTGTGAGTTCTTGTGGACATGATGGTCCTTTTGGAGCCACTGGTGTGAAGAGGCTTAAAAGTATTGGTTTGATTGAGACTGTTCCTGGAATGAAGGCTCTTGACATGAACACAGCTGAGGATGCTATTGTTAGGCATACTAGAGAGGTTGTTCCTGGTATGATTGTTACTGGAATGGAGGTTGCTGAGATTGATGGTGCTCCAAGAATGGTAAAAACTTTCACTTTTTTGGTTTCATATCAATATCCATCTAGTTAATTAGTACTAGTACTAAATTAATCATGTTTGTTGATTGAAAATGCAGGGTCCAACATTTGGAGCAATGATGATTTCAGGACAGAAAGCAGCTCATTTGGCTTTGAGAGCACTTGGACTTCCTAATGCTGTGGATTCTGCAGGAAAAATCCACCCTGAGCTTGTCCTAGCTGCTGCTGATAATGCTGAAGTTGCAGACGCTTAATTTTAATTTAATAGTATTTAAGTGTTCTAGTAGCCAGAAATAATACTGTTTTTGTTGTTTGTTAGTAGTGATATGGGCTTGTTCATGTGACTCTTGTATGAGGTTTTTTGTTGTTTTAATTAACATGAATGAATGCATTTGTCAAATCCTCGTACTTATTTCTCCTCCAATAGCATTTTTTTTTTTTGTGAAAAGAAAATACAAATAACCACTACTAAGGGGACATGTTCCCGAGAACTATCTGCATTTATCTTGAAGTATCCAAATAGATATTTATGCATTCTAGATAGGATTCTTTACCACTCTCCTCTATACAAGTAATGGTCAATGGCTTGCTATTTGATTTGCGATCCATTGGTCAAAGAGTAGGCTGTGTGATGTGATGCACAGAAGTTTTAAATATGGTTTTTAAAATCAAATAATATTTCTTTTTCAAAATCAGTTTATTTTTCCATAAATCAATTCTAATCCCATTTCGAATCGGTTTTGTTCCTATCTCGTTTCGGAACCATGAATGGATGCAGTTGGAAAATTGATGATTTTGAACGGTGAGTGCGATCTCTACTACGGTGATGCTATGGTTAACACCCCATACATTCAAACTGACAGTTACTTTAGCCCATTGATTGAAAACGGCTCTTTTCAGCCCATTGATTGAAAGGATTGTAACTGGAATCACTTGGAACACTCCAACCCTTTTGGCCACCAACTATGAACTCATAAGCCGCACCCTTATGAATCATTAGCGTGAGACAAAACCAGGTCAAGGCATGGACCATTTTGTTAGACCTGAAAATGAAGGTGGCTATTGAAAGAGGATGATGACAAAGAAAAAAAAATGCTAGAAATGGATGAAGCTAGAGAGGGATGATTAGAATAGAGTCATCATTGGAGTATTTGTATGGAAAATTTTGCAAAAATGTGGTAAGGAAGCTGTTACAATTTTTTACTATTCTCCCTTCTGTTTTGGTTTACTTTGATTCTGTTGCAAAGTATAAGGTCACTTTCATTCTTTAGAGTATGAACTCTCTTTGAATATTTTTGTAACTTGGTATGTAGGTTTGTGTTTTGCTTCATGTTAACAAGAATATTCATGTCTTGTGACATGAGGCTAATTAATTCCATACAGTCTGTTAATTTGATAAAAAAAATTATCTCCTTTATGAGGTAATCATCTTTAGTAAACTTTTTTCAGGGATGTATTTTACCAGATGCATTGTCATATATAGCCGACAAAAATTTCCATCAAGAATTCAAGGCTTTTGAATCCTTTGGATGCTTCAAAAGGTTAGACCATCTCCAATGGTAGTTCCTTCTAATAAGTTCTCCACCTAGACATGCCACATCATAGTACCATTGCATTGCAATGCAACTATGAAAAAATTGTGGTACCCAATCAAATTAGTTTATAAGGTAAAGTTGTGGGTCCAATAATAACTTTTTAGAATTATACAATTAAAATAAAATTTATAAAAATTATTTTAAGATGATGTGGCTAGTGGGACCCATAAAGAACCCAAAAATGGGTTGCACCATTGGAGATGCTCTTATAAAGATAAGCTTTCTGTTCTTGATATTGTAAAAAAGGATTTGTAGTTATAGCATATACTGTCAGCTAATCTACTATCTATTCAATAATAATAGATTGACCAAATTGCTTAAATTACCCTTTCACCCAAATTTATTTGCATTAATAAAAGGTCATTTTTGTAACTAACAAATTAAGTATTCACTCTTTCAACTTTATTGAATGGATGTCCCAAGTGTTAGCTTTTCATTGGTCCAAATTAAATAACACTTTCCCTACAACTTTATTGCATGAATGATGACATCACATGTAAGCCATGGATGATGGAAGTCATATTTAAATTTCTTTTACATTTCATTTTCTCACACTTTCTTACTTTTATTTTAATTTTTCTTAATTTATTTATTATCACAAAAAATATTAATAATCTATTTTTAAATTTTAATCTTACTAAAAATTCCAAATTTCCTTCACATTTCATTTTTCCATACTTTCATTTTAATTTTTCTACATTTATCTATTATCGCAAAAAATATTAATAATCGATCATTTAATTATTATTCTCAAAAATATTTAATTATTTCACGGGCCACTATCAACTCAATATTTAATTTTTTTTAATCGATCATTACACATTTTCTCTATCTTAATTAAAATTTCAAATTTCTCTCACATTTTTTCACACTTTCTTACTTTCATTTTAATTTTTTTCTCTATTTATTTATTTATTTATTATCTCACGGGTCACTATCAACATAATGTCTATTTTATTTTAATCAATCATTATCTTTATTTGAGAGGTAATATCTTTATTTTATATTTTTTTCCATCTCACGATTTTTTATCATTATTTAATACAATTAAATTTCCATGATTATTGTTTATTTTACATTTGTTTTTAAATATATTTTATATCGCATCAAATTATTTTTTTATTTCACGGGTCATTATCAACATAGTAGCTATTTTATTTTAATCAACAATTACTATTAATTGAGAGATAGTTTTCATTTTTAAATGTTAATATTTTATTTTTATTATCTCCATCTTATAGTATTTTTTTATATGATTATTTAATATAATTGAATTTATATGATCATTTTTCATTTATAATTAAACCATAGTGATCTATATCATTTTCTTTTAATTGTTGTTGGACCGTCAATTATTAAATTACCTGACCCAATTTTGCTATTGTGTTCTTAACCTATCTTAAACATTTTTTTGTGGATCATTGTTTTCTATATAATTATTGTTAAATTTACAATTAAGTAAATTATTTCATATTTTTCATTTATATTTAAAATTTTACATTTGCATTTGTTAAAATTTTATTTTTTTCTCCAACTCACATGTCCTTTTTTATATGGTTCTTTATTACACACAAAATTAGCACATGAATACGATAATAATGTTTAATCTTAAAGGCCACTTTCAATACAATGCCTATTTTATTTTAAACAATAATGACTTTTATTTGAAAACTAAAGTATTTATTTTCAAATTTCAAAACGATTCCTATGGATATTCGGTTTTCAAAGAATTGGGAGTATAGCAGAACAATCAATAAAACTCTAACTCTATTCAAGTAAAACAATTCCTTTTAATTATGCATATTGCTTATAATTCATTTTATTTATATTATTCATATCATTAAAAAAATACTACACCAGAAAAAAATCACCCGTGCGGAAGCACGGATCTCTGACTAGTTTCATAGAGAATGAAAGAAGAAAATCAAATAATTTTTATAAATATATAATCAAAAATTGAATTTGATGCATTTTATAGTGATAATACATATTCACCCCTGCATCCCACGTGGTTTAATAGTACAGTATATATTAATAGTTACATTTTATTTATTATTATATTAATGTTTAACATTTTTTATAAACTAACATTTTTTTATAAACTAATTATATTAAGTTTTTAATGCAGTTTTTATAAACTAATTATATTAACATTTTTAATGCAGTTTTTATAAACTAATTATATTAACGTTTTTAATGTTTTAACGTTTTTAATTATATTAACGTTATTATAATAGTGTATATATTAACGTTTTTAAAAAATAATTAATTAATGCAGTTTATAAAAAATGATATGTTTAAAAAATGCAGTATATAAAATAATTAATTAATACAGTATGCAAAATGTGTAGTGTATACAAATGTGTATAAAAACTAATTAGTTAATGCAGTTTATAAAAAATACAGTATATATATTAACGTTTAAAAATTGAAGTTTATAAAAAATAGTTAATTAATGTGGTTTATAAAAAATATATGTTTAAAAAATGCAATATAAAAAAAACGTTATTTAAAAAAACGTTATATATTAAATAAACAAAAAAAAAAGTTATAAAAAATATTATAAAAAAAACGTTGTATTAGAAATGTTAATTACATATATAACAAAAACATTATAAAAAAAAGTTAACATATATGTTAACATATAAAACATATATAGTGAGTTAATATATATAAAACAATATAATCATATTGAAAAATAAATTAAAATATATATATATATATATATATATATATATATATATATATATATATATATATATATATATATATATATATATATATATATATATATATATATATATATATATATATATATATATATATGAGGAAGGTTATTCTTACTCCAAGAGTAATTTATCAAGACTTACTCCTCATCATGACCATTGATTCTTATCAATCTAATGGTTAAAATTAATAAGTAATTAAATGTGGAGAGAGAAAAATAATACTCATTAACTTTAACCATTAGATTAAGAAGAATCAATGGTCATGATGAGGAGTAAGCCTTGATAACTTACTCTTGGAGTAAGAATATCTCTCCTCTATATATATATATATATATTATTTAATGAGCAAGACTAAAAC
Source organism: Vicia villosa (assembly GCF_029867415.1). NCBI lineage: Eukaryota > Viridiplantae > Streptophyta > Magnoliopsida > Fabales > Fabaceae > Vicia > Vicia villosa. The sequence goes on along the minus strand of NC_081184.1, from coordinate 127,139,826 downwards.
AAATAAAATGAGTTGGTTCATTGGTTGGATGTTGGCATGCTAAATATGTGTTCTTGGGATCGATTCCCCTATGTGAATCAAATTTTTTAGAATATTAATTGATCGTACCTGATCAGAAGAATCGTCAAGGCAGCGGAATCTGGCTTGGAGAGCAAGATGGGGGGGGTACCTGCAAGGTTCTCCGATGCTTAAGTTAGTAGCTATCAGAGAATGAGGGTTGAGAGTGAAGAATGGAATACCTGACCCTCTAGTGAAAGAGGGTATTTATAGCCCCCAGCGCTGGGCCAAGGTTCCCTAATTGGGCCAAATCCAACTGGAGGCCCACGTGCTAGGGAACTGCCAGAACGTCCCGTGCTAGGGCTGAGTCAGCAGGAGACTCACGTTCTGGATGAGCATAGCGTAGGGTTCGGAGATGGTTGACCGAATCCCCCGCTGCGTGACGCGTGGTCTTCGCGCGTGGATAACTCTTGACGGTTATCCAGTAAATGGGCCCAAATGACTTGGGCCTGCTCGGCTAGTGAGAAGAACTGGGCCTGCTCGGCCCAGTCCTGAACAGGAGCCCCCCAAGCCATTAGTCTTGTGAGAGTGATGACTTTAACCAAGAGGATGGCCGAGCAAGAGTACGAATGTTGGTCGTCAACTGGGCTCTCATCGTACGCTTAGGTCGGCGGGGAGAGAAGTTGCTGCTGGGAATAAGAGCAGAGGGTGATCGGGTGGCGTCCTCGAAGACTAGTCGAGGAGACGGCTGTCCCTTGGTTTCCACTTGATACGTTTTGGTTGCTTCTTGTCAGTGTGGCTGACAGGTGGCAGTTGTGGAGACTGTCATTATTGCAGCGCCGTTTTTAGGCATAAATACAGACTGCGCCGCTTGGGTTTTCAAAGTTGCTTCATGACGTGGCACCCTTTCGTGGATGGAGCCGCCTTGGGGGTGTAGGCAATGATGGCGTCTCCTAGGCTGCCTAGGCTATCATGACACCCTTTGGCCTCCTTTCCCTATATAAGGAGCGAGAAGACCATTCATTTGTCACTTAACATTTTGCAAACTTCCAAGACTCGCTCATAGCTCTCTTCTTCGTCTCGCACATCTTTCCTCCGCTTCTTCAAGTAAGGAAGCCTTTAACGTCATCGAGGACCTTGACCAGGACGAGGAGCCTCCTTGGGGCGCCTTTGTGCCTAAATCTCATCAGAGGATCTGCTCGCAATTCCCTGGTCCTCGTTTCGCAATGTATGAGTTCGTCTTTAAGGAGGCTGGTCTCCGACTTCCCTTCACTCATTTGCAACGGAGTATCTTCAGTTGGTTGCGCTTGTGCCCGTCTCAGCTTCATCCCAACGCTTTAGCGTTCTTAAGAGCCTTCGAAGTCGTATGTGGGTACTTGGAGGTCGAAGCGACTCTGCCTCTTTTCTTCAGAGTGTTTCATTTGCAGAGGTTGCGCGATCCGGACGGCAAGTGGAGTTGGGTGTCCTTTAAGCAGCCGAAGAAGCTGTTCGCCATTTATCAGGACTCTATCAAGCATTTCAAGAGTCGATATTTTATAATTAAGCCGCTCACTCCTGAGGCCGAGAACCATTTGTTCGAGGAACGCGAGTATATTGAGGATGGGGTGAGGAGAGTGGGCCCATCTGCTCGGTTCCCGTTGGAGTGGCAGCCTGACCACTTCGAGCATGGGACCGACTATTACATCTTCCGGGACGAGGATCTCAATGAGCGCGATACGGGGGGGTATCAGCGGCTCGCTTCTTTCGTGGACGGGTTTAGACCGTCAGTATGTACATATCTCAACGGGGATCCCTTATTCGAGGAAGATGGAGGTCCTATGCTGGAGCCTCGACATATCAACACAAAAGCTATCCTCGAGTGTGGGAGTTACGGGGATGCGATAATTTTGTTAGGTGAGATAACTATTTCTTGTTCGAACAATATCCTTTCGGTTCTAACTCTTTATTTTGCAGGAAAAATGGCCGACCTGCATGACAAGGTTGTGAAGATGAGGGCAAAGAACAAGGGGGTCGTCAAGCTGACCGTGAAGCGATCGCGGGTCGAGGAGGTCAAGGCGGCTGCTGCGGGTGCGCCTGATGGTGGCTCCCCTTCGTCGGTTGGGACGACTTCGGGAGGTTCTCCGGCCGGGAAAAAACAAAAGAACGAGGGGACCCCCGAACTACGCCCCCTTATCAATGACAACCCTTCCGAGGATGACATAGTGCTGCCCTCATGTACTCTGCACAGGGGGATCTTCTCGAAGAGAAACGTGCTGCTGGAGCGCGAGGAGGTGAGGCATATAGTCAGGCGTGATCGGGTGGCCCGGGATAAGGACTTGTCCGAGGATCTTGAAGGGATAATGAGGGTGGCCGCCCTGGCCTTGGCCCTCAATGCCCAAAGGGTCTGCCCTCAGAAGGACTATGATGCTCTGCAGACCAAATATGATGAGCTAGAGCACGAGTTTGAACAGTACAAGGATAAGTATGAGGTTCAGAGCGGCATTGTTGAAGACCTCTGTAAAGAGAGGAACAAGGTCAGGGCTTTGGAGGCCGAGGGAGAAAGGCTCCGTGAGCGAATTGCTGAATTAGAGAGGTCTCATCTCCCTGCTACCGAGGAAGATGAAGACGAGAAAGCCTTGGTGACCCGCTCCCAGCTTCTAGGCAAGGTGAGGGAGCTGGAGGTCGACTGCGTTGCTACCCTGGGGGTTGGATTTAAAGCCGCGGTGGATCAGCTGAAAGTCCTCAATCCGCGCTTGGTGACGAAGGGCATCGGTCCGTACAATAAGGTTGTGGACGGACGGATTGAGTCAAATCCGGAGTTCGAAGACTGGGAAGATGAGCAGGAGCCCCAGGGTGAGGACAACGGTGCCGAGGAGGAGGATGGCGACGTCTGACCAGTTTCTTTTTGATAGTGGCCTGCGTGCCAACGTTTTGTGGCCTGCGTGCCAAAGTAGTTAGTTGGGCGATGCCCGGATAGTTTTTTGTAATATTTGGATATCTCCGGCCAGTTTGGTCGGTTTTTAATGCTATTCTGCATTTTATGCTCCAGTGTTTATTTGTGCTTATCTGATTTTTATCGTCGAATATTTATGTTTGTGCTCGGCCGAGGTTTATAGCCCGGGCGTGTGGGGAACGGCCCGGGTGCGCATAGCAGGTGTGCGCTATAAGCGAGCTCGAGGCCGCGGTCGGGGCCAGGTGCTCGCGGCGTGAACGATCCCATCGCGAGCTGGGGTTCTGCCGTGCAGGTACTTCCGCGGAGGGTCTGTGTGTAAGTCCCGCTGCGTAGTCGGTTTTGCCTCCTGATAGGGGTTATCCGACCGAAGCTGTCGTGGAGCATACGCGCTTGTACCATGGCGCGAGTCCTTGCCTAGCCTTTCCTCGTGTTCGCTATGAGCGGTCGGGTAGCGTTAGGTTGTTTCTAACTGTAATAGCGTCTGAGTTTTTCAGCGTTCCAAGGTCGAGCAAGTTTTTCGCCGAGAAGGTTCTCGAGGTAATACGCACCGTTTTCGGTTTTATCGTAAACTCGATACGGGCCTTCCCAGTTCGGGGCTAGTTTGCCCTCGCGCGAATCTTTCATGTTTCTGCGGAGAACTAAGTCTCCGATTTCGAATCCGCGTTTGATAACTTTAGTGCTATGGCGTAGGGCTATCTGTTGTTTCAATTTCGCTTCTCGGAGGGAAGATCCTGTTCGGATTTCCTCGACCATGTCGAGCTCTTCTCTCATAGCTTCGTCATTGAGTTCCTCCTCGAGAGGTGACTCAGTCCGACGAGATGGTTCTCGGATCTCCACGGGGATCACGGCTTCGGTGCCATAGGTTAACTTGAACGGTGTTTCGCCTGTGCTCGAATGTGGGGTCGTCCTGTATGCCCAAAGGACGCTGTGTAGCTCTTCGACCCAAGCCTTTTTCGCCTCGCCCAACCTTCTCTTTAGTCCACGGAGAATGACCCGGTTGGCGGCTTCAGCTTGTCCGTTCGTTTGAGGGTGTTCGACCGAAGTGAAGTGCTGTTTCGTCCCGAGTTTGGTTACGAACTCCTGGAATTTTATGTCCGTGAACTGGGTGCCGTTATCGGTTATGATCGCCTGTGGCACCCCGAACCGAGCGAGTATGTTCCGTTTATAAAAGCGGATGATCGCGACTTTACGTGTCTATAAATCTGATAACTGCAAGTGCACAGTCGTGTCGTGTAGTTTTAAAAGATATCGAATCCACAGGGACTATGAATCGATCTACCGTTATCTAAGGTTACTATGTAAAGCTAGGAGTACTAAAATTTTCGATTGTTCCTAAGGGAAAGTGATTGTGAGAAAATAAAGAATAATAATAAAAGACAGGTATCAGTATGTATTTCGTTTAACTAAAGGTAATCCGAAGGTTCATTGGCTTTTACATAATTAAATTAAAAATCTTTACTAATTCCAATTGATTAAAAATCCTCGTCTCAAACTTTCGCTCTGTTGATTCAGACTACTATCCTAATCCTAATGTACGCTTTCGCCATCCCATTAGATTTTAGAAGAGCTTTTTGGAAACAATGTAATTAATAAAATGCCTATTTTACGAGGTTGTTATCTATTTAAATCTCCTAATCTCAAACTTTCGCTCTGTTGACTCGGAGCAAGCTAATACCCCTAACGTACGCTTTCGCCATCCCGCTCGAGTGTAAAAACAATTTTTGAAAATAAATAAGTTCCAATTAGTTTTAATACGCTTTCGCCATCCTTAAAACTAATGTCCTATGTCTACTATCCAGTTAAAGACCTCAAACTTTCGCTCTATTGGTTTTAACCTTTGACCGTCCTAATCCCTCAAACTTTCGCTCTATTGGTTTTAAGACTTACTAATTAAACTAGACATATAAACCAAAAATAAGTGATAATTAATAAAACCTAATTTAAGCCAATTTATTTCGGATCCCTACGGTTAACTTACTTTACATACCGATACCTTTAGTATTTTAGCCAGACATATTAATACGGTTAAACATGCATAAATCGGTTTTGTTCATAATGATAAGCATATTAAATGGCATATAATATAGATATATCATGCAATAGTAATATAAATAAAAGGCGGTAAATAAAAACCTGAATTAAATAAATGGCAAATAATTCTTCAAGTATCGAACTTCCACCACAGCTTGGCTGGATCGTTCTTCGGAATTTAAATGGCAGAAAATAAAAACAAGGAAAATAAAGCGATAAATCTAACGTAAGGCTAGATCTATGAAAAGTTCACAACAATTTCCAGTGTAGAAATCGTTGTGAGAAAATAGAAGGTTAAATGGAAACAGAATAATGAAAAGCAGTTCGCGGTACAATTTCGGCAGCACTTCGTTGGCAGGAAATCGGACACTTTGGAAGTGGGATAGCAGGTCCTATTTATAGGAGGAGGTTTGCAGTTGGAATCCGTGAATTGAGGAACTTTCTGCAGACTGGGCGTGGAGACGTGGGTCTCCGTTTCTTCAGGAAGACTTGAGACGTGCGTCTCAAGTGGAGAAAATCTTGGGCAGTTGGAGACGGGCGTCTCCTCTTGGTGACGTGGCTGGAGAGAACGTGGAGACGTGCGTCTCCACTTGCTTGCAGGTCTGGGCCACGCGCCTTTTGATTCATGGTGGGCTGAATATCTCTTTTGGGCCTTTTGGGTGCTAATTGCACCCTTCTTTAGTTTCAGCACCCCTTTTCGTCTTTTAAGCATAAATATTGGTCATTTAAGCTCGATTTTCTTTCCTTTTCGCAAATAGTCGGAATTGAAGTGTAAAACCTGAAACAAAGCAAATACACGCGTAATATCATAATAAATTGACATAATAAATGGAAAATGCTATAAATATCTATGGATTTTAGGCTAAATATACGATATAAAATCGTGTTATCAAATTCCCCCAGACTTGAACCTTTGCTTGTCCTCAAGCAAAATAAGAAGATAAAGATAAATGAAACACACTTCCACCACGTCGTTCAGTCATACTTAGCTACATAGTGTTCTTATTCGGAAGTAACGAATCTTAGCAATAAACCTATAGTAACAACACTAAACAACTCCCAATATGCATACCAATCCGAATCATGCTATTATAGCTCGACCTATTTGACTTGTCATCATGTTTCACCCTTTTCATTCGCGCGCAATCACATTAAGCCCATTATCTTGACACGCACATAGCAGAGTAGTCGGTTAGTGACTATGATCCTTCTCATGGAGTTCTGGCACAATATGTGGTATACTCCTTAGCATTCACTTGTAGATTGTGGGGAATCGGACAATAGTCCTTCCTACCAAGTTCATTACCAGATGACTTCTGAACCAATCGACAGTGAGTTTTTAAATTCTTTGTATATGAGATTTGCGACCGTTAGGTTAAATGATCTTGTGAGGATCACCTTACTTAGTAGGCACATTTCTTCTTATAGTTGAACACATAATTATTATGAGGATCATACACTTATATTCATCGACTCTCTGCGTAGTTTGTATCTAAGACGGTGCCGACTGCTAGAATAAACTACTAAGGGTTATTTCAAAACTTAAAGTCGGTGGTTTTGGTATAACGGGTATTCAAATCGGTTATGTATACTCGGGGGTTTTAGAGTGTTGTGACAATAAGGATATTGACTAATTCAGTTTCGGTGCGTTGAGTGATTGAGTAGCTTCGTATTTCTTGAACGTGTGGGGTTTGCGTTTATCGTTTAGGAGCAAAAATTTTTTGTTATGGCTCAAGAAAATGGAAGAAATTGAAATAACTACGGAATTATACATATAAGACTTAAATTCCATAAATATTCTTTATTGAATTAGAAAAGCATTACAAGGAAGGGAAATAAACTGAAGGGAAAAATAAAACTAAAGGAAATAGGAAATAGAAATAATACGACTCCCCCAGACTTAGATGATGCAATGTCCTCAGTGCATAAGGACTACTCCTCATTGTTGCGGTTTTGAGAACTGCTCGCGCCTCTTGTACGAACACGGCGACGTCTATCAGGAGAGTAATTAACACGAATGTCAAGATCATGCAAATGTGTGGCAATTTCAACGTATTGACTTTCGTTCCTAATAGCATAGTCACGGTGCTCCTGTTGCATCTCTCGGATGAGCCTAATTGTTTCAGTTTGGTTTGTCTGCATAGCTTGAACGAGTTGATCTTGGCGTTGAATAGCAGCATACATGGCTTCAAGAGTGATAGGCGGAGGGTTGTTTGGAGGAGGTTGGTTGACATCAGCTTGCCCTAGGTTGAGTTCTTCTTCATTTGCATCCATTGGTTCATTAGGATGTTCTTGTTGGTCATCTTGAGGATTTTCTTCAATAAGCCTCCAACGTTGAACATAACGGATGTTAATTCTTTCAGGACAAGGAAGGATGACATAAGGAATAGGAACTTTATTGACGACCAAAGTGTATCGGCCATCATGGCGGGGTGAAACCAAGTGGGAATCGCGGCAGTAAGTGAGATCGAGTGACTGAGCAGGCTTCATGAGATGAGAGAGTGATAGGAGCTCGTCACCAAGACCTAAAGCACAGGCCAAGGTAGTAATAATGCCTCCAAGCAAGAATGGATTTGTAGCGGGGGCGTTGACTAAGCCTTGGATGTGTTGGAACATAAACGGTGCGGCATTGAAACGGATATTGTTAAGCGCACAGTAAAGGAAAAATAATTCATTTTGGTTTACCTTGTGGTTGTTGGATCTTGCAAAAATAATATGCCCCAAAACACGTTGAAAATAACGTATAGCGGGGTTTTGAATGTGAGAAGCATGAAGAGCTCTCCAACCGGTAGGATTTTCTCCAGTGAGATGGAACCAAAATTCAAAAGCGAGATCCTCCCAGGATCGACCATTGAGTTCTTGAAAGATTGAGCGGTGAGCAATTGGAGCATGATTAAAATGCAAATATGAAGCTACGACATCTTGATCTAGAGCATATTCACGGTTGAACATCCGGAATTGGATGGTACCGGTTGAGAATGGTTGAGTAGAGGGAGTGTCGTAGTTGAAGGAACTCAAAAATTCTAAGACGAGCGGCTCATAAGTAGGTACGGGTTCGGTACAAAGATGGTGGAGGCTAGATTTAGTGAGCAAACGGGTGACACCATCGATGAGACCCAAAGTTTCTAGACACTCGGTGTTCACAAATTTTGTGGGAACAACCGAACGTTCGTAGAAAGCAACATATTTTGTTCGTTGAGCATCATCTCGGAAGATAATGTTTGAAAGGTCGGGAGGTGGTCGCTCGGGACGCTCACTACGGATTAATGAACGTGGAGGCATGGTGAGTATGGAAATGGAAAATAGATATGATAGTAGAATGGTAGAAAAGAAATGGTATGAAGGTTGTGAAGAATAAGAGTGGTGGTGGTGTGGTTTTATAGTGAGGTTTGAAAATGGGGTGGTTAATGGAGAATTAAAATGGATTAATGGTGGTGTTTGAAGTTTGAATAGAATAGAAGAATGGGAAATGAATGGAGTTTAAGAGGTGAATGATGGAGGATGAATGAGGTTAATGGGGTTTAAATGGAATAAATAGGGGAAGAATGAGGAGAATGAATTTTGAAATTCAAATTCAAAATTCAAGAGGGAGAGAAGAGTGTCTGCGTGGTCAAATGCAGACTGCTAGCCTTGGGAGACGTGCGTCTCAGGCAGTCAGTCTGCTGGGGCAGAGCATGGAGACGTGCGTCTCCTGTCCCAAAAATGGCATCTGCTGGTCCCACACAGATGGAGACGGGCGTCTCCTGTGGCAGACAAGTGGGTCACGCATGCAGATGACCAGCCAGTGCTGACTGATACCATTAACAGCAAAAAGTGTCCATCAGTTCAGAACAGTGTCTTATTTTAATACTATTATCAGCAAAGAGTGATAGCCAGGCAAATATATATAGCAGTTAATAGCAGTGTATTATAACACAACAGCAGTAGTGAATAAAATATTGCATTTTAAAATTAAATCAGTACTGAGTGTTAACAATAGCAGAATGGAAAAGTGCAGAAAATGTAAATCTAAACTAAGAATAGAAATTACTAAAACTAGAAATAAAAATCTAATAATCTAATACGGTAACATCTAGCCACGTCTATTGTTGTTCTGATTAGACTGAATGTGTTTGAAGACTTCGTCGAACTGAGCATTGACGGTGTCGATGAAATCGAAGAAATGCATTTGCAAAGTGTGAAGCTCGTTGCGCACATGTTGTACATCGTGTTGTAGTGCATTGATTGCTTGTTCGTGCGTGTTCAGATTGGGCATCCTTTGATTTACCGATGCGGTAGATGTAGCGGGTTGTTGTTGCTCGACCTCGACATCAGTCATATCAACAGTGTGATCTTCAACGGAATCTTCAGAACGAGTTTCAGGTTCATATTCAGATATAGGTTCATCAATAGGAAGAGGTTCATAATCAGGAATGGGTTCATCAACAGGAAGAGGTTCATAATAACCAGGAGGTGTTTCAGGTTCAGATTCAGATGCAGGCATTTCTTCATCAAAATGTTCATAAGCTTGAGGAGTTTCAGGTGATGGCTCTCTCTCAGGAATCTGACCATAGTAAAGCCAGTTGGTAGGGTTGTGCACACTTGTCCTAGGATTCGGTAAGGTGAACTGATACCAAACTTTGTTGTCAATGAGCAATTCAAAACGATCAGGTCCAAGATTACCGATGATACCTCGATTAAAGCAGAAATTGATGTCCATAGAGGTATGGGTACCAAAAGGTGTCAATCTAAGCAAAGGCACTCTCATTCCTATGGCATTAGCGATCATAGTGACAAATCCGCCGATCCTAATGGGTGAAACTTCGTCTTGCGTGATGCGCTCGAAGTTTGTAAGCATGAATGCGATGGCATTGACCGGGCGATTCTGAGATGTACAAAACATGATGAACAGCTCTTCTCTAGTAACTTCAGTGACATTGTCAGGCTTTCCAAAAATGTAGTGAGCAAGGATCTTGTGAAAGTAGCGGAAAGCAGGATTGTGGATGTTCTCAGATTGAAATTCATTCTCTTCAGGGTTGTCGTTTCCAGTGATCTTGCCCCAGTATTTTTCCAACTCCCAGTATGGAAGATTTTCTTCAGCTACTTGGGCGTATGCATCAGGTCCATGAGGTAGTTCTAACATTTCAGCAAAATCTCGGATGCAGAAATTAAACTCCATACCAAAGAGTCTAAAGAGAATAACTCCTTTTTTCAGTCCTTGTCCACAGTTTGGAAGATAGGTCAGGGAGCTCAAGAATTCCAGAGTGAGCTTCCGATAAGTGCTAAACTTGCGGAACAAGTGAGAACCAGTCCAACCGATTTGGTTAAGCAGGTGTAGGATGCTTTCTTCGATACCAAGCTTCACCATAGTTGGTTGGTGAGGATAGCAAGTCAATTCCATGTGTCTTTCAGCCAGCTTGTTAAATCTTGCTTCTTGTCCTCTACCACGGAACACAACTTCCATATTGTCAACTTCTTGCATCGTAGTTAGTAATTAAATGAAAAACCTAGAAGTTGAAAATATTAAGATTGAGTTAGAATTAGGCTAGTGTTTATTTAAAATAAAATAAAAAGTTAAAATTAAGCTTAGGTAACAAGTTATAATAATAAATATAATTATAACGGAAATATTTTCTCAAATCATAGATAGTAGTTATAATTATAATAATTATTATAAGATGTATGAAAAATCAAAAATGATTAAAATTAAATTAAAAATAGAATAAAGTTTTAAAAATGAAAAATAAAATTAAAAATAATAGGAAAATTAAAGTTTTAATAAAATAAAATAGAAGAATAAATAAATGTGGGTTGTCTCCCACCAAGCGCTTTGTTTAATGTCGTAAGCTCGACGATTTAAAAATAGAAAACTATTTTTTCGAAAGAGCGGGCAGTTCGTCAAGTTTAAAAACTTCGATGTTTTCATCGTATTCGAGATGATGGTAATACTTAAGACGTTGCCCATTTACGACAAAAGGTTTGACGGTTTCTCCTTTGATTTCTATCGCTCCACTCGGAAATATGTTAGTTATTTCGAAAGGGCCAGACCATCTAGATCGTAACTTACCAGGAAATAATTTTAGTCTAGAATTAAATAAGAGCACTTTATCGCCTATGCTAAAATTTTTCCTAGATATACGCTTGTCGTGCCATTTTTTCGTTCGCTCTTTATAGATTTTGGCGTTTTCGTAAGCGTCTTGTCTAAGTTCTTCTAATTCGTTTATGTCTAGAAGTCGTTTCTCACCAGCGGCAGTGTAGTTTAGGTTTAAGTTCTTAATAGCCCAATAGGCTTTATGTTCTAACTCTACTGGTAGGTGGCATGATTTTCCATAAACGAGTTTGAATGGGGTAGTTCCTATTGGAGTTTTGAAAGCTGTTCTATAAGCCCATAAAGCTTCATTTAGCTTGGTTGACCAATCTTTCCTCGATATAGCAACAGTTTTCTCCAATATTTGTTTTATTTCGCGGTTAGATACTTCTACTTGACCGCTTGTTTGTGGATGGTATGGTGTGGCTATTCGATGATTTACTCCATATTTTCGAAGGAGTTTCTCAAGTATTCTTGAAATGAAATGGGAACCACCATCGCTAATTACCAATCTTGGCACACCGAACCTAGGAAAAATGACGTTTTTGAAAAGTTTAATAACTACTCGTGTATCGTTTGTAGGGGAAGCAATAGCTTCTATCCATTTTGAAACGTAATCGACGGCTACGAGTATATATTGATTTCCAAACGATGACGGAAACGGTCCCATGAAGTCTATTCCCCAGACGTCAAATATTTCTACTTCTAGAATGCCTTTTTGAGGCATTTCATCGCGTCTTGAAATGTTTCCAGTTCGTTGGCATCTATCACAGCTTAGTATAGCAAAATGGACGTCTTTCCACAGGTTAGGCCAGAAAAGTCCAGATTGAAGAATTTTGGCGCAGGTCCTAGATGTGCTATGGTGTCCTCCACACGGTGCAGAATGACAATGTGTTATTATGCTTCTTATCTCTTCCTCGGGTACACAACGTCTAAAGATTCCATCGGGGCCTCTTTTGAAAAGGAGTGGGTCGTCCCAATAGTAATGTTTTAGGTCATGGAAGAATTTCTTCTTCTGTTGGTAGCTTAGATCAGGAGGAAGCACACCAGCAGCTAGGTAATTTACGAAATCTGCATACCAAGGTGTGTTAGATCGGGCTAAAGCTATTTCAGCTAATTTCTCGGTTTCAGAGTTTGGACGGTATGGTTCGAATTCATTTGCTTCTAATTGGGCGATGAGTCTTTCATAAGGGAAATCATCGTCAATTGGTACTTGTTCGGGTTTCAGATTTTCCAATCGAGAGAGGTGATCTGCTACGACATTTTCAGTGCCTTTCTTATCTTTAATTTCCAGGTCGAATTCTTGTAGTAACAAGATCCATCTCAAGAGTCTTGGTTTAGCGTCCTTTTTGGTTAGGAGGTACCTAATGGCGGCGTGGTCAGTGTATATGATTATTTTGGCTCCTACCAGGTAAGAACGGAATTTGTCTAATGCGAATACGACAGCTAATAGTTCTTTTTCTGTCGTGGCATAATTCATCTGAGCTTCGTCTAGGGTTCTACTCGCATAATATATGACATGTAGTTTCTTATCCTTTCTTTGTCCTAGAACGGCTCCTACAGCATAATCACTTGCGTCACACATTATTTCGAAAGGTTCATTCCAGTCGGGAGGTTGCATAATTGGCGCAGAGATCAATGCTTGTTTAAGCGTTTGAAATGCTTCAGTGCATTTATCGGTGAAAACAAATTCGGCGTCTTTCATGAGTAGTTCAGTTAAAGGTTTGGTTATTTTAGAGAAATCCTTAATGAAGCGTCGGTAAAAACCAGCATGTCCCAGAAAACTTCTTATTTCTCTAACGGTTTTGGGAGGTTGAAGGTTTTCGATAATCTCGATTTTTGCTTTATCAACTTCGATTCCTCTATCGGATACGATGTGTCCAAGTACAATTCCTTGTCGAACCATGAAATGGCATTTTTCCCAATTAAGGACTAGGTTTACGCTTACGCATCGTCTAAGCACCATTTCAAGGTTTTCTAAACATGTTTCAAAACTTCCTCCACAGACAGAGAAGTCGTCCATAAAGACCTCCATTATTCCATCTAGGAAGTCGGCAAATATTGCCATCATGCATCTTTGGAAGGTCGCGGGTGCATTGCAGAGTCCAAAAGGCATTCGTCTATAAGCGAATGTACCATAAGGACAGGTGAATGTGGTCTTCTCTTGGTCGTCAGGGTGGATAGGAATTTGGAAAAATCCGGAGTATCCATCCAGATAACAAAAATGTGAGTGTTTAGCTAAGCGTTCGAGCATTTGATCTATGAAAGGTAAAGGGAAATGGTCTTTTCGGGTAGCTTTATTTAGCTTCCTATAGTCAATGCACATCCTCCATCCAGTTTGGGTACGTTGTGCTACAGATTCTCCTTTTGCGTTAGTGATTACAGTGACTCCTCCTTTCTTTGGTACGACGTGAACGGGGCTAACCCATTTGCTATCGGATATAGGATATATTATTCCAGCTTCTAGCAGTTTTTGGATTTCCTTTTTAACCACATCGCTCATAATAGGATTTATTCGCCTTTGATGTTCCCTAGAGGTTTTACTATCGTCTTCGAGCATAATGCGGTGCATACACAGAGAAGGGCTTATACCTTTTAGATCTGATATGTTGTATCCTAAAGCGGTAGGGTATTTTCTTAGAACATTAAGTAATTTTTCAGTCTCGGTTCGTCCTAAGTTGGCGTTCACTATAACTGGTCGGTTTAGTTCTTCGTCTAGAAATTCGTATCTAAGATCGGTAGGAAGTGTCTTCAGCTCTATAGCAGGTTTCTTAGGTCCAGGTATAGGATCAGGGGTTAAAGCTAAGCATTCACTCAGGTGGTTGTCTTGATATTCCTCACGCCAGTTGTCATCTTCAAAAATTGGCGGCATAGGAATTCTTAGGGTTTCGGTTTCCTTATTTGGTTCGGATTTTATTTCCTTGACACATTCGTCGATTATATCAGCAGAACAGCATGTGTCAATTATAGAAGGTGCTTTTAGGAATTGGGAAAGGATAAATTCTATTTTCTCTTCTCCTACTTCGAAAGTAAGCTTTCCTCGCTTTACATCTATAATCGCACCAGCGGTCGCTAAAAATGGTCTTCCTAAAATGATCGGGATGTTAGAATCTTCTTGGATATCCATAATGATGAAGTCAGTTGGGATGTAGAATTGACCTACACGAACAGGGATATTCTCTAACATTCCTACAGGATATTTAACTGAACGGTCTGCTAGTTGAAGAGACATTCTTGTTGCTTTAAGCTCACCTAGATTGAGTTTCTTACAGGTCGAAAGAGGCATCAAACTAACACTAGCTCCTAAATCGCACAAGGCTTTCTCTATGATGGTTTTTCCAATTACGCAGGGTATAGAGAAACTACCAGGGTCTTTCAGTTTTGGAGGCATGTTGTTTTGGATGATAGCGCTACATTCAGCGGTAAGTGTTATAGTTTCGTTATCCTCGAGCTTCTTTTTGTTTGATAAGATTTCTTTTAAGAACTTAGCGTACGAAGGCATCTCAGTTATGGCTTCTGTGAATGGTATGGTTATGTTTAATTGCTTCAGAAGTTCTACAAATCTTTTAAATTGCGCTTCGGTTTTTGATTTAGCTAATCTCTGAGGGTAAGGAATTGGTGGCTTATAAGGTGGTGGTGGAACATAAGGTTTCTCCTTTTCGGGTTCCACTTCGTTATTGTTCTCATCAGTCTTAGCAGTTTGTTCGTCGGTTGGTTTCTTTTGGGTTTCCTTTGGCTCTTGTTGTGACATGGGTACGTTTTGGGTTCTAGGATCTATGGGTCCATCGTAATTAGTTCCACTTCGTAGTGTTATCGCGTTCGCATGTCCTTTAGGATTAGGTTGTGGTTGAGCAGGAAACGTGCCAGCAGGGGCAGCAGTAGGTGCTTGTTGTTGAGCTACTTGTGAGATTTGAGTTTCTAACATTTTGTTATGCGTAGCTAAAGCATCTACTTTGTTCGATAGTTGTTTTAGTTGCTCGCTATTGTGGATGTTTTGATTCAGGAAGTCTTTATTGGTTTGTTGTTGGGATGCTATGAAGTTCTCCATCATGATTTCTAGGTTTGACTTCCTAGGGGTGTTTTGAGCAGCTACAGGCGCTTTTTGGTAGCCAGGTGGTACAGCAGGTGCTTGTCCAGGCGCGTACAACGCATTGTTGTTCTTATAAGAAAAGTTCGGGTGGTTTTTCCATCCAGGGTTGTACGTGTTAGAATAAGGGTTTCCTTGAGCGTAATTTACTTGATCAGATGGGACTCCAGTCAAGAGTTGACATTCAGCAACTACATGCCCAGTCAATCCACAAATCTCGCAGTTAGGTGCTACAGCGGCAGCGGTGGCTGAAGGAGTGATGGTCAAATTCTCAATCTTTTGAGTTAAAGCGTCTACTTTAGCGTTAACGCGGTCTATACCACTAATTTCGTACATTCCTCCTTTGGTTTGGGCTTTCTCTAGGGCGGCGCGTTCTCCTCCCCATTGGTAATGGTTTTGTGCCATGTTCTCTATGAGTTTGTACGCTTCATCATGGGGTTTGTCCATTAATGCTCCGCCAGCAGCGGCATCTATAGTCATTTTAGTGTTATATAAGAGACCACCATAAAAGGTATGGATGATCAGCCATGGTTCGAGTCCATGATGAGGGCATATTCTAAGCATGTCCTTGTAACGTTCCCAAGCTTCGAAAAGCGATTCGTTATCTTTCTGGGTAAATCCGTTGATTTGACCTCTAAGCATAGCAGTCTTGCTAGGCGGAAAGTATCTTGCTAAGAATACTCTCTTCAATTCGTCCCACGTAGTTATGGAATTGGAAGGCAGGGATTGAAGCCACGCTCTCGCTCTATCTCTCAAGGAGAAAGGGAAAAGGCGTAATCGAATAGCTTCGGAACTAACGTTGTTGGCTTTGATAGTGTCGGCGTATTGCACGAACACGGATAAATGGAGATTGGGGTCGTCTACAGGGCTTCCAGAGAATTGATTCTGTTGAACAGCTTGGACCAGTGAAGGTTTCAGTTCGAAATTGTTCGCTTCAATCGCAGGTGGTGCGATACTTGAATGCGGTTCAGCGCGCGAAGGAGCGGCATAGTCTCTAAGAGGACGAATAGCAGCCATCTCTAACTTCGGGGTGATTTGATTGATTTGATCAGTAAAATTCAATTCCTGATTAATCGGAATTTCTGCTACTTCGGGAAGGTTGCGAGCTCGACGTTTAACGTTAATGAAACGTTCGATCTCGTTAATTCGTTGTATTAAGTCTCCTCCTTGTGAACGAGTATTTGGCATACAATCGTTCAAAAAGAAAGGGAAGAATTTTCCTAGTCTCTACGGTGTAACAGTGAGTTACGATATCGACTTAAATAGTCCCCGGCAACGGCGCCAAAAACTTGATCGCGACTTTACGTGTCTATAAATCTGATAACTGCAAGTGCACAGTCGTGTCGTGTAGTTTTAAAAGATATCGAATCCACAGGGACTATGAATCGATCTACCGTTATCTAAGGTTACTATGTAAAGCTAGGAGTACTAAAATTTTCGATTGTTCCTAAGGGAAAGTGATTGTGAGAAAATAAAGAATAATAATAAAAGACAGGTATCAGTATGTATTTCGTTTAACTAAAGGTAATCCGAAGGTTCATTGGCTTTTACATAATTAAATTAAAAATCTTTACTAATTCCAATTGATTAAAAATCCTCGTCTCAAACTTTCGCTCTGTTGATTCAGACTACTATCCTAATCCTAATGTACGCTTTCGCCATCCCATTAGATTTTAGAAGAGCTTTTTGGAAACAATGTAATTAATAAAATGCCTATTTTACGAGGTTGTTATCTATTTAAATCTCCTAATCTCAAACTTTCGCTCTGTTGACTCGGAGCAAGCTAATACCCCTAACGTACGCTTTCGCCATCCCGCTCGAGTGTAAAAACAATTTTTGAAAATAAATAAGTTCCAATTAGTTTTAATACGCTTTCGCCATCCTTAAAACTAATGTCCTATGTCTACTATCCAGTTAAAGACCTCAAACTTTCGCTCTATTGGTTTTAACCTTTGACCGTCCTAATCCCTCAAACTTTCGCTCTATTGGTTTTAAGACTTACTAATTAAACTAGACATATAAACCAAAAATAAGTGATAATTAATAAAACCTAATTTAAGCCAATTTATTTCGGATCCCTACGGTTAACTTACTTTACATACCGATACCTTTAGTATTTTAGCCAGACATATTAATACGGTTAAACATGCATAAATCGGTTTTGTTCATAATGATAAGCATATTAAATGGCATATAATATAGATATATCATGCAATAGTAATATAAATAAAAGGCGGTAAATAAAAACCTGAATTAAATAAATGGCAAATAATTCTTCAAGTATCGAACTTCCACCACAGCTTGGCTGGATCGTTCTTCGGAATTTAAATGGCAGAAAATAAAAACAAGGAAAATAAAGCGATAAATCTAACGTAAGGCTAGATCTATGAAAAGTTCACAACAATTTCCAGTGTAGAAATCGTTGTGAGAAAATAGAAGGTTAAATGGAAACAGAATAATGAAAAGCAGTTCGCGGTACAATTTCGGCAGCACTTCGTTGGCAGGAAATCGGACACTTTGGAAGTGGGATAGCAGGTCCTATTTATAGGAGGAGGTTTGCAGTTGGAATCCGTGAATTGAGGAACTTTCTGCAGACTGGGCGTGGAGACGTGGGTCTCCGTTTCTTCAGGAAGACTTGAGACGTGCGTCTCAAGTGGAGAAAATCTTGGGCAGTTGGAGACGGGCGTCTCCTCTTGGTGACGTGGCTGGAGAGAACGTGGAGACGTGCGTCTCCACTTGCTTGCAGGTCTGGGCCACGCGCCTTTTGATTCATGGTGGGCTGAATATCTCTTTTGGGCCTTTTGGGTGCTAATTGCACCCTTCTTTAGTTTCAGCACCCCTTTTCGTCTTTTAAGCATAAATATTGGTCATTTAAGCTCGATTTTCTTTCCTTTTCGCAAATAGTCGGAATTGAAGTGTAAAACCTGAAACAAAGCAAATACACGCGTAATATCATAATAAATTGACATAATAAATGGAAAATGCTATAAATATCTATGGATTTTAGGCTAAATATACGATATAAAATCGTGTTATCAGCGGAGTACGTTTTGGGACGTGATTTTGGCGAGCGCTTCAGCTTCTATCCATTTCGTGAAGTAATCTACAGCGACCACTAGGTATTTATTTTGGTAAGACCCGACCGGGAAAGGTCTGAGGAGGTCCATTCCCCATGTGGAGAAAGGCCAAGGCGAGGAGAGAGATTTGAGCTCGTTCGGGGGAGCCAGGTGCATGTCGGCATGACGCTGACATTTATCGCATTTCTGGACGTATTATTTGGCATCTTGCTGCATGGTCGGCCAATAGTAGCCGACTCTGAGGGCTTTCCTCGCCAGTGATCGTCCGGCGAGGTGTTGGCCGTTGATTCCTTCGTGAAGCTCTTGGAGTACCTCAAGTGCTTGCGAGGCGTCGATGCATTTAAGGAGAGGGATGGAGAAGCCTCGTCGGTATAGTTTGTTTTCGATGATGGTATACGAACAGGCTCGTCTTTTAATCGCTGAAGCTTCCTTCGCGTCAGCGGGAAGTTCGTCTTTCGTGAGGAAGTTATATACTGGGGTCATCCAGCAATGGTCGTCCCCGATGGCGAATATTTGTAGAGCTCGCGCGTTTTCGCCTATGCTTGGTCTGGGTAGGATTTCCTGGATGACCGACTTGTTTCCCCCTTTCTTTCTTGTGCTCGCAAGTTTGGATAATATGTCGGCGCGCGAGTTATGTTCTCGGGGGATATGCTCGACTTCTGCTTTGATGAATTTTTTCATCTTATCCTTGACGAGCGTGAGGTACTCGGCGAGTACGTCGTTTTAGGCTTGGTAATTGCCGCTGATGTGGGATGCGACGAGTTGGGAGTCTGTGTAGATCTTGACCTCCCGTGTGCCCACATCCTCGGCGAGTCTCAGGCCTGCAAGGAGGGCTTCGTACTCGGCCTGGTTGTTCAACGTGTTGAAAGATAGGACTAAAGATACTTCGATGATGAGTCCTTCGTCGTTTTCTAAGATAATGCCTGCCCCGCTTCCCGAACTGCTTGAGGCGCCATCTACGTAAATGGTCCATTTGTTCCTGGTCGGGTCTGGGGAGTCGGCTATCGAGGTCATCTCTGCTACGAAGTCTGCTAACGCCTGAGCTTTTAATGCCCTCCTGCTTTCGTACTGTATGTCGAACTCCGATAGCTCGAGGGACCATCTCAGCATTCTGCCGGCCATATCTGGTCGGCTGAGGAGTTGCTTGATGGGTTGATCTGTTCGGACGAAGATGGTGTGGGCGAGGAAATAGTATCACAGCCTTCTGGCCGCTATCACTAGGGCCATGGCGACTTTCTCGATCTGTTGGTATCGCACCTCGGGCCCTTGCAGGGCTTTGCTGGTGAAATATACGGGTTTTTGCCCGTCTTCGGTTTCTCGGACCAAAGCCGCGCTGACTGCTTCGTTTGAAACGGCTAAGTACAGATACAGAGGCTCGTTGTCATCGGGTCGAGAAAGGACGGGCGGTTTGGAGAGCACTTGCTTGAGGTGTGAAAGTGCTTGCTCGCATTCTTCGGACCATTCAAAGGCCGCTTCTTTTCGTAGCAGTTTAAAGAAAGGGAGTGCGTGTTGGGCGGATTTCGCGACGAAACGTGATAGCGCGGTGAGCATCCCGTTTAAGACTTGGATGGATTTTTTATTGTTAGGAGTGGGGAGTTCAGAGAATGCTCGGCATTTATCCGGGTTGACCTCTATTCCCCGTTCGGTCAAATAGAAACCGAGGAATTTGCCTGCTCGGACGCCGAAGGTGCACTTCTCCGGGTTGAAGCGCATCTTGCAGAATCTGGCCCGCTCAAACACCCGCTCGAGATGGGAGGTGTGGTCGGTGTCCTCTCGAGATTTGACGATCATGTCGTCCATATATACCTCGAGGGTGTCGCCGATCTCTCCTCGGAACACTTTGTTCATCATCCGTTGATACGTGGACCCAGCGTTTTTGAGGCCGAAGGGTATTACGTTGTAGTAATAGTTGCCCGACTCTGTCATAAACGCTGTGCACTGCTTGTCGCTCCTCGCCATGGGGATCTGGTTGTAACCTGAATAAGCATCCATAAAAGACAATAGTTTATAGCCGGCCGAGTTGTCGACCAGTCTATCAATGTTAGGTAAAGGATAGGCGTCTTTTGGACATGCCCGGTTAACATCAGTATAATCAACACACATTCTCCATTTTCCATTAGATTTCTTAACAAGTACAACGTTTGAGAGCCAAGTTGAATACTTGGCCTCGGAAATAAAATTTGCCTCTAGGAGGTCTTTTACAGCTTTCTCGGCAGCCTCCGCTTTCTCGGGGGACTGCCGACGCCTACATTGAACTACGGCCTTCGCGGCTGGATCGATGGAGAGGTGGTGGCAGGCGACCTCGAGGTCGAGTCCGGGCATTTCTGCGGCGCTCCAGGCGAACAAGTCTGCATTGGCTCGAAGGCAGGCCACGAGCTGCTTCCTTGGTAGATCTGTGATGCCCTTGCCGATCTTTACCGCTTTGTCGGGGTTGCCGCCCAATGGGACCAGCTCGAAATCTCCATCTGGGATAGGTCGGACGGGATGAGGTGCCTTTGATCGCGTTTCTTCCCCGATCTTCAGTTCTTCTTCTGTAAACCGTGCATCAAGGTCGACTGAGCTGACGTTGGTTGTCTGATGCTGGTCTTCTCGAGGATGTTTGTCTTCGGCTCTTGGCTTTTTGTTGGAGCTGGTTGGAGGGGCGATTAGTTCTAGTCCCTTGATGGAGGCGTCGAAGATTCTCCTGGCAGCTTCAATATCGGCGTTGATGGTGGCCATTCGTCCTGTCCTCGTGTAAAACTTCATCTTTAGGTGGACAGTGGAGGGTACGACGGTTAGCTCGGCTAGAGTGGGGCGCCCGATAATGCAATTGTACAGGGTTTTGCAGTCGATCACCAAGAATCTGGTTTTGACTTGCTTGGAGGCTTCCCCTTCTCCGAAGGTGACAATCAGCTCGACGTAACCCCATGGTTTGGTGGTAGCTCCGTTGAAACCTTGGAGGTCCGAACCCACATAGGGAGTGAGGTGTGAGTCGTCCAGCTGGAGTGTCTGGAAGAGGTGGGAATACATGATGTCGACCGAGCTGCCTTCATCGACCAGGACCCGTCGGACATCGAAATTCGCCATTCTAGCTCGGACGAGCAGGGGAATTGTGGCGTTTGGAGCTCCGCCGGGCAGTTCTTCCAGGTAGAAGGTGATTGGTTCTGACTTTCCCCGGAACTTTCGCAGCGTAGGGCCGAGGTCTGTGTTGGCGCTGAGCAACTCATCGAACTTTCTCTTCACTGAACTGATGGTGAGGGAGCCTGGATCCCCGCCGTTGGAGACGACCATGGTGAATGGGAAATTTTCCCATTTGCTGAGTGCTGTAGGGATCCCGACCGATGGCATGAAATCCTTTGATGGCAGCAGCCTCTCCTTCCTCGAACGCGATGAAAGCTTGAGCTTTGTGAAGGAGGGCGTTCATGGAGTGGACCTTCTCAATCTTGATGGCCTTCTTAAAGTCACTGCCGGGGAGAAGTCCTCGTTCCAAGAGGTATCTCTTCATGTAGTCTTCCGTCTGTACTTGGACGGCCTCCTTGTTGAACCTGTCGAGGTAATCCCGAAGAGGTTCATTGGGCCCTTGTATCACGGCCTCGAGATTGGCCTCCGATTTCGGTTGTCGTCGGGAGGCTGTGAAATGGCTCAAGAAGAGTTCCTTGAGGTCGGTCCAGGAATGGATGGAGTTGGGACGGAGGTTTCTGTACCAAGTCATTGCTCCCTTCCTGAGGGTGGTCGGGAAGATGCGGCACTTGATAGAGCCCTTGACGACGTGGTAGTCCATGACCGCTTCGATGCTCCGAATATGGTCGTCGGGGTCAGTGGTTCCATCGTATTGGTCCAACGCTGGGGGTTTTTCCATCCCTCGAGGGAGGCGGGCTCTTCGGATGTTTTCGGACAAAGGGCTGCGGAAGTCCTCTTCGTCGCTCGGTCTTGGTGAAGTTGAATGTCTGCCTCGCCGGGGTCTTCCCTGGTCATTGTCGGGGCTGACGCGATTGTCCCGAGGAGAGGGACGCTCGCGGGGTTTCAGCACAGCCTTGGAAGGGCCCCGATGACCCTGCTCGGGGGAGAGGCTTCTTGCTTCAGTGACATCTGGTCTCTGATTCTTCCTGCTCTTTCTTGGTGGAGAGCGGGAATATGATCTCCGGCGGCGATGTCTTCTAGGTGGAGAGCGTGAAGAAGATGGGGAACGCCGACGGTGTCTCCTCGGTGGTGAGCGCGAGGAGGAGTAGGAGCGCGACCGGTAGTGTCTCCGCGGAGGGGAGCGGTGTCGTCGCTTCCTTTCCAGCTCGTGGATACGGTCGTCCTGAAGTCGGAGGAGGCTTGATCAGTGCATTTTGATGCACATTCCTCTACGTTTGTACTTATACATTTCCATGGTTTGCTTGTCTTATTTTTGTATTTTATAATGTTTTTATATTTTAATTTATTTTTATTGTTATTTGATTTTCGTATTTAATTTTCAGCATTAGCAGTCTGCACGGAAACGATCATATCTGGAGTTCCAGGAGTCCGATTGAGGCGTTCTAATAATCGTCGGAAAGCTAAGAGAAAGAGCTACAATTCTTATGTTGGAGTCGAAGTCAGAATCGGACTGTAGAAGGGCCAGAAAATTCGTTGAAGTTGCAGCACTAGTTTATTTAAGTTTCGGGTCATTAGTTTTGGGCCTGGGTCGTATGTTTGACCCAGTTGGTTTGTAAAACGGGTTGTACTATTTCCCCTTAGGGTAGCAGCCGCGTTACTGATTATCACCATTCACATTTTTGGAAGAGCTTGTACGTTTGATCATGAAGAACTAATCCCTTCGAGTTAATCTTTCGTATTCAGGTTCCAAAAACTATGAGATTATTATAATTTTGCAATAAAACTTCCTTCAATTATATATGTTGTTTATCTTTTGCTTAATTTGATATTCATAATATATATTGTTTGGTTCGATTGATTATGTTTTCCAATTTATCTGCGTGTTTATCGTATGCTTAATCGTTAACCCGCTTATCGCTTAACCGAATGCTTAATTCGGCAAACGGGAAATATAATTGGTATAATATTGTTGCGCTTGTTGATCATATTATAATCGAACGGGAACGGAATCCGCTTAGGATAGTGAAATTATAATAGTCGATGATTAGTAGGAACCGGATCGGTAGATTGACTTATTTCATAATCACTTTTACAAAAACAGCTTATTTTCAGAATCACTTATTTTAAGAACTTTTTATAATTCGACCACCAAACCAACCCCCCCCCAATTCGATTTCAGTTAGTAATAACCAAGAGTCCTTGAGAGACGATATTCGAGTTACCGTTACCGTCGTACTACAGTTTTATAAATTAACTCGTTCTTGACCCGCGCGCGACAGCGGATCAAATTGGCGCCGTTGCCGGGGATTCTTGTTGTTATTAACTGATATTAGAGTCATAGGTTTAGTGTTCTCGCGTTTAGGCCGTAGTTTCCCCACGGTTTTGGCCAATTCGCGTTTTGAGTCGAAAAAAATCGGTTCTTGGAAAAAT
Source organism: Vicia villosa (assembly GCF_029867415.1). Taxonomy (NCBI): domain Eukaryota; kingdom Viridiplantae; phylum Streptophyta; class Magnoliopsida; order Fabales; family Fabaceae; genus Vicia; species Vicia villosa. The sequence goes on along the minus strand of NC_081184.1, from coordinate 127,116,145 downwards.
TGTGTTCGATTGTAAAAAGTTTTTGCCTACTGGAAGCAGAAAAATCGTGTGATCAATACTCCCTTACTCTAGAAGAGTAAGGGAAATCGACCAAAAATTGCCAAATTCCTCTTTTTTCTATTTTTAATTAATTATTTACTGTTTTGTCAGTTTTGAAAAAATCCAAAAAAATTCCCAAAATTCTTATTTGTCCTAATTAGTTTAAATTTTGTGTTTTTATATTTTTCTAAATTTATTTTAATCGTTTTCCTTCTTTCTATTTCTTTCTGCATGTATGGGACATAATCGGTATTTCTGTGTTTGTTGAACCCATGGCTGAACAAAGAACACTAACGCAGTTGGCTGTCCCTAATGTGAACTATAATGGTTTATGTATTGACTATCCTGCGGGTGATGCACCTTTTGAATTGGAATATGGTTTAACACATTTGTTGCCTAGGTTTAATGGTTTTGCAGGTGAGGATCCGCATATGCATCAGAATGAATTTCAGGTTGTGTGCTCTGCACCTTCCGAACCTTCACTAGAGGATATTGTCAAACAAATGGCTGCAAATAATCTTCAGTATCAACAACACATAGATTCTACTCTTCAGACTTTGCAAACACAGATTGGACAACTTGCCACTTTGATGAATGCCATGCAGCAAGCTCAAGGATCAAACCAACAACCCTTGGATGAGCAATCTATTTTTCAAATAGAGTTGCTTTCTGAAAATGTTGATGATATTTGTACTGATTCGTTTGCAGATGATTTTCCATCATTGTCTGGTTTTGATGATGTTTACTCTTGTGATGTTTGTACTGACACTAATATTTGCTCTGTTTGTGCCGAAATTGAGCTTGCCTTGCAAAATGATATTCTTACTGCATATGAGGTTGCAAATGAAGTTGTTCATGTAGATGAAGCTCTCGACACCCCGGCTGCCTGGAACAAACCATCCATTGAACAACCACCTTCCCGAGAGCTGAAACCAATTCCTGAAAATCTTAAATATGCTTATTTAGAGATGAATGAAAAACTTCTGGTTATAATTTCTTCTAAACTTTATTTTGATCAAGAAAGTAAGTTTTTGCAGGTTTTGAAGAAGCATAAGAAAGGAATTGGATGGACCTTGGACGACATTCCCGATATTAGCCCGTCCATGATTTTGCATAGGGTCTCAATTGAAGTGGAAGGTGAAACAAAAGTAGTGAGGCATCCCCTTAATCTTTTGATCTCCGAGGTTGTGGAAAAGAAGATCACATGCCCATTCGAAACTTTTACTTATCGAAGATTCTTCTTTGATCCTGGAATAAAAGGCGAAGACACTAATATAAATTCCAAGTTCAATGGGAATTACCCAAAGCTACTCCATGAGATCCCCACTCTGGAAGAAGAGAATGTAGAAGATATCTCTATGGGAAAGGTTGCTTATGTGATCACTTATCCTCCATAACTCCTCGGGTGTGTTCTTTCCTTTCTCTCACTCTTATTTTATATTTATGTTCTTTCATTGAGGACAATGTATGTCTTAAGTGTGGGGGAGAAAATCATTTATTTGTTTTGTTTTCTTTCAATTTTCTTTTTTTTTGTTTTCTTGTTTTGTTTTCAGTTTAAAAAAATATAAAAAAAATATGCATCGTTTTGAAAGTTTTAGGCTATAGACTGATTTGAGTCGAGTTTGCGGAGACTTGGGAAAAATTCACAAGATCGGTATCGTTTTAACACTGTAAGTCTCCTGCATATGCAAATTGATTTGAATTTTTTATTATGTTTTAGCCTTAAATTCTCATTCTCTGACAGCTCTTGAGTAGTTTATTTCAGCAGTCGGCACCATCTCTCACACACTTTACGCAGAGAAGCCGATGAATATAAGTGAGTGTTCCAAAAGAAAAAAAGAAAAAAAGAAAAAGGGAATGCACCTTCTAAGTTTGGTGACCCTCACCCGGTCACTTAACCCAACGGTTGTGGAACCTTCAAAAGAAAAAGTTTTTCAAAACTCTTTTTTAGTTGGTTCAGCGGTTTCTGGTGCTGAACTTGGTAGGGAGGATTACGGTCCGATCCCCCGCAACTACAACTGAGTAAACAAAGGGTTATGCCACGTAAGTACCAGAACCCCGTGCAGAAAAGGATCAGAGTCACTAACCGGTCGTCTTGCTATAAGTGTGTGGAGATAACGGGCTTAATGTGATTGCGCCTGAATGAAAAAGAGCCAAAAGGATGAGTAAGTTAGGCTATGGTATAATAATATGATTTGAATTGATTTGTGTATTTAGGAGGCTTATATCTGCATAACTGTGGTTAGTGTTCTTACGATATCCTTAGTGTGCAAGATTAGTACCTGTCGATGCAAACTTACCCGAAGAAGACTTGTAGCCTAGGATGAGTAACTGTTGATGTATTTCTGCTTTCTTTGTTTTGTTTTTCATTTTGCTCGGAGTGCAAAAGTTCAAGTGTGGGGGAATTTGATCAGTGCATTTTGATGCACATTCCTCTACGTTTGTACTTATACATTTCCATGGTTTGCTTGTCTTATTTTTGTATTTTATAATGTTTTTATATTTTAATTTATTTTTATTGTTATTTGATTTTCGTATTTAATTTTCAGCATTAGCAGTCTGCACGGAAACGATCATATCTGGAGTTCCAGGAGTCCGATTGAGGCGTTCTAATAATCGTCGGAAAGCTAAGAGAAAGAGCTACAATTCTTATGTTGGAGTCGAAGTCAGAATCGGACTGTAGAAGGGCCAGAAAATTCGTTGAAGTTGCAGCACTAGTTTATTTAAGTTTCGGGTCATTAGTTTTGGGCCTGGGTCGTATGTTTGACCCAGTTGGTTTGTAAAACGGGTTGTACTATTTCCCCTTAGGGTAGCAGCCGCGTTACTGATTATCACCATTCACATTTTTGGAAGAGCTTGTACGTTTGATCATGAAGAACTAATCCCTTCGAGTTAATCTTTCGTATTCAGGTTCCAAAAACTATGAGATTATTATAATTTTGCAATAAAACTTCCTTCAATTATATATGTTGTTTATCTTTTGCTTAATTTGATATTCATAATATATATTGTTTGGTTCGATTGATTATGTTTTCCAATTTATCTGCGTGTTTATCGTATGCTTAATCGTTAACCCGCTTATCGCTTAACCGAATGCTTAATTCGGCAAACGGGAAATATAATTGGTATAATATTGTTGCGCTTGTTGATCATATTATAATCGAACGGGAACGGAATCCGCTTAGGATAGTGAAATTATAATAGTCGATGATTAGTAGGAACCGGATCGGTAGATTGACTTATTTCATAATCACTTTTACAAAAACAGCTTATTTTCAGAATCACTTATTTTAAGAACTTTTTATAATTCGACCACCAAACCAACCCCCCCCCCCAATTCGATTTCAGTTAGTAATAACCAAGAGTCCTTGAGAGACGATATTCGAGTTACCGTTACCGTCGTACTACAGTTTTATAAATTAACTCGTTCTTGACCCGCGCGCGACAGCGGATCAAGGCTGTTCGTCTTTTGCAGTTCTTTGAGCAGACGGACAATGATGGGGTCAGTATCCTCGGGGATGTTGAGTGGCTCCTCCTCTTCTTCATGACGGGCTCTCTGCCTGTCGGAGGTGTGGGTGAATGAGGAAGCAGCGTGCCCGTCTCCGGCGTCAGTCTCATTCTCATTTTGGGGATGTTCAGGCCCATTGTGGGTTCGGGCCTGCTCGTCTTCCCCGTTCTGAACGTGTCCCTCGGGAGGGGTTTGTTCGACATTCTGAACCTGTTGGAGGCCCTGCAGCTGCTGGATGCTCTGGATCCGCTGCCTCTTAGGTTGCGAGGTCTCATGTCTCGGCCTTCTCTGTCCGGCAAGAGCATGTTGTGGTTCTTCCTGCCGACGACGATTCGTCACCTCGCGGGTGGAATCTTCGATCAGATGTTCCAGGAGGAAGGGATCGGGGTTTGGGATGTTGTTGTTGTTAGCCATGACGATCGTGAAAGGTAATGCTTTGATCTTTGTTAAAGAAGGGGGAGCAAGATTCCCACAGACGGCGCCACTGATCGTACCTGATCAGAAGAATCGTCAAGGCAGCGGAATCTGGCTTGGAGAGCAAGATGGGGGGGGGGGGTACCTGCAAGGTTCTCCGATGCTTAAGTTAGTAGCTATCAGAGAATGAGGGTTAAGAGTGAAGAATGGAATACCTGACTCTCTAGTGAAAGAGGGTATTTATAGCCCCCAGCGCTGGGCCAAGGTTCCCTAATTGGGCCAAATCCAACTGGAGGCCCACGTGCTAGGGAACTGCCAGAACGTCCCGTGCTTGGGCTGAGTCAGCAGGAGACTCACGTTCTGGATGAGCATAGCGTAGGGTTCGGAGATGGTTGACCGAATCCTCCGCTGCGTGACGCGTGGTCTTCGCGCGTGGATAACTCTTGACGGTTATCCAGTAAATGGGCCCAAATGACTTGGGCCTGCTCGGCTAGTGAGAAGAGCTGGGCCTGCTCGGCCCAGTCTAGAACATTAATCTATAGTAAACAAGTTCAGTCAGCCAAACAACCAAGTACCCCATGTCTAGTATACAAGGGAATAGGGGGTAGCGAAAATGGAATCTGTGTTTTATAAAGGGGGAATCTAACAAAAAAAAAACTAATAGGGGGCAAAACTGAATCTCGCCCTAATGGCAGGGGGTGAATATGTATTATCCCTAAAATATATAATCAAATAATTTTATCAATCTTATAGTTACTTTAGCATTCAAACTTACAGTTACTTTTTAGAAAACGTCTTCCTTGAAAATATCATTAGAAGCGATTTCAATGATTTTCTTTAAAGCTTCTGTCGTTCTTCCATTCCTCAAACTTCATCGATCCCACATAACCAGGTACCTTTTAACTTAAGTTTTATCTTCAACATTTTTGTTTTCTAGTCAGGAAGGGCGTTAATACGATCGACCTAGTGAGTGATTCTGAAATTGAAACTTCATCTGCTTCTACACTGGGGACACCCTCCAATTCTCATCTCCCCTCTCTTAGTAGCGATCATATAAGACCAGAAATCATACCCATATCTAATGATTCTGACTTAGAAAGGGTGTCTAGAGATTCCTTGGAGGAAGAAACTTCGTCATCTGGTTCATTAGACGCCCTTATATCAAATGTTGGCGGAGGAATAAATCGTGTCGAAATTCCTATGTTGCCTCGTGTCTTATTGGATTAGAAGGTACAAGCCAATTTGCAAACGAGAGAACACTCTAAAGATTACATTCAACTTCATTTGCAGAGTAATGGTTACGAGCCTAGCAACACTGGTGTGCTGGCCTACTTGAATCTTCAAAGTCGGTCGATTGCATCAAAGTATGACTGGTAGATGCAAAAGTAGCGGGCACTTCATCAGCTCTAACCACTAAGACCGCTATAGATAAGATTGATATTATGGTCGGCGATCCCCTAGTGTGGTTAACCCTCTTAATGATAGGGAAAAAAGGATATGTAGTTCTTTTGATGGTTGTGTAGTCCTTTTCTATGAGTGTTTGTTTACAAAATAGGGCTTCGACTGCCTTTTTCTGAATTTGAGGTAGATGTCTGTTACCTATTGCTACTAAGAAGCATAGTCGAGAAAAGCTTTAGTGGATAAAAACAAAAGGTTTTTCAAAGACACATGAAGACTTGTGGGACGAAAGGTTAGTCGAGAAATGTTTAATTTTTTTCTAAGAGTTTCAAAGGCTAATTTTGACAGGACTCGCCTAGATGGGTTAATCTCTCTCTCTCTCTCTCTCTCTCTCTTCTCTCTCTCTCTCTCTCTCTCTCTCTCTCTCTCTCTCTCTCTCTCTCTCTCTCTCTCTCTCTCTCTCTCTGAATTCCCCTTCCCATTGAAAAGGGCTTTTCTTTTTTGCTATAAATGGGAAGACCTTTATAATTGATTTGTGGATGATATCATTATGAAGGTGAGAATTTATTCAAGAGAAAGGTGATTGTGGACCCTTGTTTTACATTGTGTCATATTTTTGGTGTTTTCGTCGAGTCAACTTCGCAGTAGTGTCTAGTATAGGATTTTCAGTCAATAGGGGTGACAAATAGCTCTTCTTAGGGATCCTAATTTTCTCTTTGAGAGTTTGCTTAGGTGGTAGGGCAAAGTGTAGGGGGAGTTTTTCTATGATTTGACATAATGCGGTGGTCTAGACCATTTGGAGGACGTGAATGAGGTTGCGTTTTTTGGTTCTTCAACAAACGTAACAGAAGTGGAGGAAAAAATATTTTTTTTTGCTTGAAAATGATTTTTGAGTTGATCAATGGAGAACTCTTGCATCTTCATATGATGACTTCAAATTCCTATCCTTACCATAGCGAATTGAGATTTCGACCTAGTAGGAAATGCATGTGTCTTTTTTCTTCTTCCCTTAAGATATGTTTGATTTGATGATATGAGATGGAATGAAGTGGTAAACAATAAAATTTCATTGTTTAGATTTGCAAATAACTGATAGAGTAGAATAGAACATGATGAAATTCATTTCATATCATTCCATCAAATTCTCTATTTTTTGTTTCATCCGATTTTGTTTCATCCGATTTAAGAGTGTATATAATAGAATAATAGATTCTCTTATTATGTTCTATCGATTCAAGAATAACCTTAGTTATTATTGACTTAGTGTTGGTGATCCACCTAGCTTAAACTACTTGTTCTTAAGGTGTTCTTCTTTTCGAGATTGATTTTTTGAAGTTGAAATGTTGAATTGTGATGATTTGTATGTTTTTACTGTGCTAGTTTTTTTCTCTCCTTTATTTATATTGTGCATTCTTGTTGTAATTTATAATATATCTTATACGAATGTATGCTCTTTTCTACTTGATTCAATTTCAACTATTTTACCTTATTATTAATCTTAATACTATTTTGCCTTTCTAATTTTTTCTCTTCACAATATCCCTATAAAATTTATAACTGACATACACAAATGTGTTTTTTCGGTAAATAATTTTAAAAATAAAAATATGCACTGACATGGTAAAACTATTTTACACTGTCAACCAATGACGATCATTCCCAATGACGATCATGAATTAGGACAAATTAGACTGAAAATTTAAAAAAACTTGTATGACATGGCAGAACGTTATATTTTAATTGGATGACAGTGCAAAACTTTTTTACACTGTCGGTGCATAACCATTAAACTCTTATTTTATTTAAGGGTCATGCTAACGAGTGCCCCAGGGGCACTCTTTAAGCATTCTAAATAAAGAAAATATTCTTTCAAAAGTTCACCATTTCAATTTTCGATGCATTCATTACGCATATTTTCAAGAAAAACTTACTTTTTAAAGCTATTAAAGAGTGCCCCTGGGGCACTTGTTAGCATTTCCCTTTAAACTTTAAAATAAGTTACCAATAAAGAAAAATAATGGGTTTAAAATACACATTTTTATTTTATCTTTTATAATTAACCACCAGTGGCCTGAGTTTTGATTTCGGAGTAGTGCGAGTCGGCCAATCGACCTCAGCCATACCTGCACGGCTGCTCACTCTTCGCCGCCAACCTCCGTTGCCGTCGCAGATTGAGTTCACAGAGATTGTTCTCCTTCTCTTACAACCTTCCATCACTCTCACCGGTACCTACCTCTCGCCCCTTTCCTCTGTATTTAGGGTTTTATCTCTGGTGTTTGATCTGTTTCGATACCAAAATATATAAAATGTTGGTGCCTGTGATTGCGGAACCAATCTTTCATTGTTTTAATCTCATTTTTCAATTGAATTTTTCACATTAAGATATTTTTCTTTGCGTTTATCTGTTTTTTTTTATAAGGATCTTATTAGCATTTATCCACTTTGTTTAGATGTTAGACTTTGATAAGTAGTTATAGCTTTATAGATTTTCAATCTGCTTAATTGTTAATGTCACATTCTAAAATGTGATTGAAATTATCATATGTTGAATTTCCAACACCTTGATATTGCGGCATTTGGCTTGGCTTTGTTGTGTTGGGTTTGAAGGGATGCATTTAGTCCCACATTGCTCAGAGATATAGTCTGTGTTGTGTTTATAGTGAGGGCATTCCTCATCCTACAAACCGGTTTTATAGGGATGAGTTAGGTCTAACTCACATTCTGATAATATGTAATTACGGAACAAACTTTGTCTCTCCGATTTTAAGGTTGGAACAATCCCTTCAAAGAAAATTTTCAGAGTTCTTGTAACTTGTAAGTCTTGTTTTAAGAATATTAAAGCCTTTTAGCTCTATTCTCATCTATGGAATTGTTATTATAATCCTCTAAGAAAATTATTTTAGCGAACAAAATAATATCATATGGACATAGATCAAGGGCTGTGTATTTTTTAATTCTAATTTTATGGCATGGCATGAGATTAAATCAATTCTTATTTGATTTGAAAACTTAGTGAGTGTTTGTTACAGCTTTGGAATCCTTACAAACGTGCGTCTAGGCTGATGCAACACATCGTTGCTTTATAATTTCTACGTTTAAAATGCATAGGGATGCGATGCGAGCATGAAGATGCATTAGCTGTGTTTAATTGATTTTGAAAATTAATTGATTCTTGGTTTGTGTTCATAGATCCCAATTCCGGTTTTAAACTTAGTGCGCCACCAAATCCTCAAGCTCCAAGATGTTTGGTTTTGGCAGAATTGTTTCTAATGCTGCTGTATGTCTTCGTGAAAACTTAACAGTGAGTTTTCTCCTTTCATCATTTTGGGTTTACGACTGCTGTCCTTTTCAATTTTAGAAGATTATTATGCTTCAACTATGCTTTTGCTTAGTGTAGGGTTTTCTGTTTCCCGACATGCATTGCAGTTAAGAATCAAAATAGTTACACCGTTTTGGTTTTGTACAGTTTCGCAGTGTGCAAGTACGAAATATAAACATTGGAGGTGGTCTTGGAGGTGAGATTCCAGATAGCAAGCGTCTTCAGTATGCTCTTCAGCATATCCACGGGATTGGCCGTGCAAAAGCTCATCACATTGTGTGTGAGCTTGGAGTTGAGAACAAATATGTCAAGGACCTAAGCAAAAGAGAACTATACTCTCTTCGTGAATTGCTGGCCAAGTACTTGATTGGAAATGATTTGGTACTCTAATCTTCTTTACTTTTTGATTTTGCACGTTATGTGTTTTGTTCCATAATATAATGTACAATGCCTCTGATTGTTTTGGTTACTTTTTTATTTCAGAAAAAGTTAGTTGAGAGAGATGTGGGAAGGTTGGTTGGTATTCAATGCTATAGGGGGATTAGGCATGCCGATGGTTTACCCTGTCGTGGACAGCGAACTCATACAAATTCCCGCACTAGGAGGACTATGCGTACTTACGGAGGTTCAAGATAAATGCTGCTCAAGTAACAGATGAGTTGTGTTACAGCTCTGCTTCGAGCTTATTGAAATAAGTTTTGTTAGACACTTGATTACATTAGTCAAATCCACACACATTGATCTTTGTATTATCAATTACCCTTGACATGCTTATTGGCTTATCATAGCTTTGCAAGAATATTAGTTATAGTTTTTGCATTGATGCTGTCTTGCTGGATTTTGTTTTTCTTAATGAATTGCTTTTTATTCAATTTACCATTCAATGAAAGAATAACATGTTGGAGGCAAGAAATGAAGGTCAACACATCAATTTCGTTGACACAGATGGTTATTTCCTTTGTGTTTACTCTTTTTTTTTTGCTGAATCATATATTTTACAATGTATGAACAATTGGTCGAACATAAAAACTTAATGCACAATTTTTTTTTGTTATTTTAGATATACAAAAGAAAAAGAATTTATCTTAACGAACAACACCCGTTGTTGTTGCTCAACTAAGATTGATGATTGAATTCCTTTTTGAATTCTGTAAAACCTAATTCAAATTTTACGAGGAACTCCAACCCCAAACAAAGGGTGCTATGTAGAAAGCAACACATCTCTTGATCAGCGAAAAAACGTTATATGCTATACTCGGGGCTAGGGTTTCTTGGCCTGCAACAAATTCAAAATTCCAGTGTTTTATGAGGTGATTCATTATTATAGATCACTTCCTTTACTGAAGTTTAGCTATCCTCATGTTAAATAGAAACATGAAGATATGGAAAAGTAAAAACAAGAAGTGGTTATTGTACCTTTTTCAGATATTTTTTGTGAAGTTTCAGTGCTGCCATGCAGGCCTTTTTGGCATCTAGATTTCCATTTGTGTCATTCAATATCTAAGAAAAATTAAATCAAATGGCCAATGTTAATATATATGATTTCAAAAGAAAGACAAACATGATCGATGCAATTGTTCCTTCGAATTCAGTATAACAAACCTTGACAACATCATCTAGACCTCGTGCTTGCTGAAGCAGTGTTGCACTTTTTTCTTTCAACACACTAGCAACAAGGAAAATCGATATGGGAAGAGGAGGTTCTTCTGTGTTCTTTGCTCCATTTCTCATATTTTCTCTCTCGAACTTTCCATAATGACGAATTGACTTTAATCTTGCTTTAGATTCATCAGATTTTTCAGAAGCGTCTTCTGATTCTTCATACAACCAGAACGTATTGGGATCATATTCTAGAGCCCACATCATCTGTTAAATATTTAAAGTAGTTAGTTATTATTACAATCACGATAAACTAGTGATGTATGCAATTCAAAAACTTGATTTCAACAAACAATTTCTAACAGAAAATGATGCAAACTGTTATTAAGGCACTGAGTTATGTTAACACGCGAAAATGATGCAAACTGTTATTAAGGCACTGAGTTATGTTAACATGCGACTAACATCGAAGAAACATGATTGAATAAAACTGGTAGAAAGTAAGCTAAACAAACCTCCCAAAGATACAATGAATCGCAAAAGGAGAATTCTCGACGAAATAGAACCATAAGCATCCGAAAAGCGAACAGATAGTCACCTCCTCCAATATGTTCTGTGCCACAACATCAAAAGACAGTTTCCAGTTACTTTCCATTTTGAGAACATCAAGTTGTTTAAAAAGTAGCCACAGAATACAAAAAATCAATGGATCATAATATATGAAGGAAAATATTTCAACCCTTTGAAATGTTCAAACAATATTGATATAAAATTGAAGGACAGATTCAAGGAAATACCTATATGTTGATGAAGTTTTGGATCAATTACTTGAGTAATTAAAGCCAAATTATTTAGTTGAGTTTCCACCCCGACCGAGTTATTAGTGCATCTGAAATTTCCTCGCTATAAAAATTAAACAACATAGGTCATAAGCCAATAACCGATAAGCAACGATGAAAATTTCTTCTGTTTTACTAGCTTTTCAAGAAATCATTTCATGCTAACCATGTTTAAAAACATATCAATAACAAAATAAATCACATATAGAGATTAGAGCTTACTAATCTACGCATCAGACGCTCGAAACACCAGAAGGCATCAGCTTCATCATCGAGAAGTATTATCATAGGAGAGCATAGGTCACTCATTCCTGTCGATCGTATAAAGTTAACCATAAGTTTACATCAGTTCGAAAATATGGTTACATTATAGATTCAAATCGATTACATATCTAATGACCAACCTTGACCATAGCCGACATCTGTATCTATCCGAGCATAAACAGCGAGAATATCCCATAATTTCGACAAATTTTCTTTCTTCTCATAAAAAACCAGTGTCCTATCGGTTCGAATCACGTCAAGACCTGAAATGTGAATCATTTTATGATATAAGATTTTACTTTTCAACATGTGAAAAACATTCAATAGGAGATATGTTTTCACAAACCTATTTGATGTAGAGTTAACATCCATTGAATTACTTTTTTGTCTGTCACCTTCTTTGCTGCATTAATAGTGTTTGTACTACCTATCTCCGGAACCGGTATAATCACTCCATTTTCTGGATTATTTTCTAACAGAACGATTGGATCTTGAATCGGTTGACCGTCGTCAGTAACCACAGGTGCTGTGATGAATCTACCACTTCCCACGAGCGGGAATAATTGACGACATTCTTCCTTCCATTCAGCATATTTCTCCCTGAAAATACAGATTAAGTTATACAACTAATCAATGATCAATTAGATTGATAAACGGGAAATAATTACCTTCGACGCTGCCTTATCTCCTCTCTTTCCTCAAATGTGCTTTTGGCATCATAGCAACTGAGTAGAAATTCCCAAACTTCTCCTCTAATTGATGGATGGATTCCCTGGTTCGTAAATTTCAATAACGTCAGACAAATTATTCCGAGGATCCATTAGGCTAACCTATCTTCAACATATTAAATCACGATTTTATGATTCAAAACGCGATTACCCCACGGTGGATTCGGCTTAGAGTCTTGCCAATATCCAAATACCCTTCTGGAGAAAATGCAGCCTGCCATTTTTTTACACTTAGAGTTTTACCAGCCTGCACGACAAGTAACAAAAACAAAGCTCGACTCAGTTCGACTTATTTCCATCTCTAGTCGTGACAAATCATTACAAGTCAATATACATACACATGCATGCATGCATACGTGCAAACATGTATGTATATATGGATTAAAAACAAACCTTGATTCTAAACCGAGACTTGGGAACATCGGTGCATTCGGGGCGGGTTTCATAGAAAGAATCAGCAGGCGTTCCAGGATCAAACCACATCCCAAAAAAATGAAAAGAATTCTGAGAGAAAAAGGTCTATATACAAATATAGAAAGAATGAAAGATTGTTGTATGAATAATATATGCTTAACGGCTAGCACCCATAGCTGGACCCCTTTGAAAAGATCAAACAAACTCAGGAAAAAAAGAATTCCTTGAAATCTTTGATGAAGAATTCAAAGGGGATCCAACTAAGGGTTGGCTAAGCTCCAAAGGCAACAAAACAAAAAGACACAAAAAATAGTTTATGGTTTTGTGGATTAACATTGGTGATTGTGTTAAGGGAATGGAAGTGCTGTCAAAAATAATTGTTAACCTCAAATAGTTGCCGTTTAATGCGTAAACTTGCACAATCTAGTTTGTTTTCTCTCTCACTTTTTTTATTATTTGTTTGTAATTGTGTATTTTTGTATGATGACTTAGGAGAAGACTTGGTCTTTTTCGTTTACTTATTATAGGAAATGGTTTTTGTGAGTGGATAACAATGCATTTATATAGGTGAATGTATATTTATAATAATTGGTTTGGTTTGAATGGTTAAAAGTGGAAATGATCAACAAAGCAAAGTGGAAAGAATCCTAGTATATGCTAAATCTTTGGTAAAAATGTACTTGAAAACATCATAATATAGTGTAATCTAACCACAATGGTATATAGCACACATAAATAATACGTCGGATAAATCATTCAAATAGTGTCATACATAATACATAAAAAAGTACATAAATTTAATCAAAATACATAATAAATAAAAAAGTACATAAATTTAATCAAAATACAGACCTCAATAAAATCACAGGAATCACTACTATGTGTGCCGGACAACATCCTCTTCCTCTACCATGCCTCTGTCTCTGGCCCCGCCTCTGCATCCACGTCCTCCGCTGACTACTCTGTCTCTACCGTCAAGTGCCCCACCGGTTCTAGCACGATGTCGACGGTACAAAAATGCCCTCTCTTCCACCCCATGATACCATCTAGTACACGTCTGTGATCAAACCCCTCAGAGAAGAAACTAGCGGCAATAATTGCATGCGACATATCAAGTATCTCACGACAGCGAGGAAGAACATCGTCAGTATGGTCCAACTGAGACTGATGAGTTTCCAAGATTTCCTCATAGGCTCTGGGTGGTGATCCCGGTGCAGTGGGGATCATTTATGGATGTGACACCGTGAAGTACCAAGTGATGTACCCGTCTGCGGTGCTCTAGTCTCTCTCTGATCTGGTTGCCCGAGCCTCGTCAGGAACCATGTGATGCTTCCAATCTACAAAGACCTCATCTATCTGCCGACAAGTCATCAAGATAGGAGCGGAGACAAGAGGGTCGTGAGGTATTGTCTGACAGTACCCGAACTGCCGCATGACGCACTCCGGAAGATAACGAACTGTGATGGACGAACTGACAACCAACCATCCAGAATATAGGGCAATGTCATCCCACGGAACTGTCTCACGGTGAGCTGCATAGAAGTCCTATCGAATGTCCTCTGCAGCGATGCGGTCAAATGTGTGTTTGTAAGGCTCCGACATGGGGAAGTGGTGTAATATTCAACCCTAGAAAAAAACACGGGGATCATCTACGGAACCACCAAACGTTTCATATGTTCCGTAGATGCATCTACGGAATATTCTGCAACTTCAAAAACGCAAAAATGGCGTAAGTAATTGTTCATATAGTTGGAAAAAACAATTTTCACCCCATGATCATCCGTTTTACACATCAAACAATATCTACATTGCCTCTAAAGTATGTTTCTAAAACTAACTAATGATTTAAACACCTAAAAATCTACTCAAACTCTATTACGGGAAATACTCTAAAATAACTCGAAAACTAACCGATTAAATTGAGTTTTAAAGTTATAATGTGTTGATGTTGACATTAACGTTAACGATCGAACTCAAGAAAAAAAAAACTATTTTGGTGGAAGTTTGATTTTTGAGTTGAGAGAGTTTGAGAATTTGAGAAGGTGAAAAGTGAAGAATGAGGGAGGAGAAGAGTCTGACGCGAATATAACATCAAATGCTTCCGTAGATGTGCCTACGGAACAAAACAACTTTGAAATAAAAAAAAATAGTATTTCCGAAAGTACATTTACGAAAATAGGAGGACATTTTTGACAACGCGCATGGTGCATGAGAGATTCAAGGGATGAGGTAAGAGATTCTCGTTTTAAAACACATGAAAATGGACAATACTTACAAAAGGGCTCACCTTTTTTGTTCCATATATTTTTCTCTCAGCCTAGTTTGTATTCACATGTTCAGAAAACCAAGAACATACATAACGACACATAGCTACAACAAAAAGGTGCAAACAGTGGTAAGTGGTCACCATCTTCATCTAATTATTTCAATTTTTTCAATACATCTAATTATTTCAATTTTTTCAATATGTTCTGCTTCAATTCTCAATTATCTTTCACAAGTTTTAATGTTCTCCCTCTTTATTTCTCTTGTCTAGGTTATTACTATGGATGTTCAAATATTTTTACGGATCATATATTTGGTGTAAATCACACTACTTCATATATGGCTTTTAGGTTATTTTTATGTAAGTTCACAATGTACATCAGGCATAAATTGTTTAGGTTAGTGCTAGCTAATTTGAACTTTAGGATAAATGACCTTTTATAGTTTCTCGGACTTCAAATAAATCAAAGTTTTTAGCACTGAATTAGCAACGAGGAAAATTTACCGTTGTATTTGTTTTATTATTCCTTACGACTTTGATTAAATTAGTCTAATGAAACTAAATTAGAGACAAAATGGTTAAACGAGCAATTGTGTTATAGATAAGAAATTGGTATCTACTTATCAATTGTTCAAGGAATATGAAGATGAAGTGGATGTGTTTATTAGGGTTGATGTTGCTCGTCCAAAGAAAACTAGTTTTACAAAAATCAGACGTCCTTGTTTAAAGTGTCATTTAAAAATGTGAGTGTAGATGTTTTGAAAGATCATTAAATATGTAATGTAATTAACAAAAGTAATACATGTTGGATATACAAAAGAAGAAAAATATGAGTCCATCAATTCAAGTAGATATATAGAAGATGAGCCTATTGATTTTTTTAAAAAAAGTATGAATCTGATCATACCAAAAAGTTTATGAATGTAGTTAAAAGTATGAATCTGATCATACCGAAAAGTTTATGAATGTAATTAAAGAAGATTTTTGTGATTGTCCCAAAATATTTAAGAAACTGGTGAGTGATGCAAAGACGTTATTATATAATTGTACTAAGTTCATAAAATTGTTTGCGGTCTTAAAATTGTATAACACTCGAGGTGATAATGGATGGTCTGATAAGAGCTTCACTAAGTTGTTAATTCTTTTAAAAGACATGCTTTATGAGAATAACATGCTCTCTAGCCAAACCTATGAGACTAAAAAAATTGTGTTCTATTGGCATGAATGATGAGAATATACATGTATGTCCTAATGATTTTATTTTATTTATAAATGAGTATGCATCATTAAGTATGTGTCTCAAATATATCATCTGGGATATAAGACGAAAGAAACAAATTTAACCAAATTGTTATTGTATTTTTTGATAATCTCAAGATTTATGTGTATGTATAAGAATGTGGGAGATGAAAACCAGTTGACATGACATGCAAATGATAGGATTATTGATGGAAATTCCCAAACTTCTCCTCTAATTGATGGATGGATTCCCTGGTTCGTAAATTTCAATAACGTCAGACAAATTATTCCGAGGATCCATTAGGCTAACCTATCTTCAACATATTAAATCACGATTCTATGATTCAAAACGCGATTACCCCACGGTGGATTCGGCTTAGAGTCTTGCCTATATCCAAATACCCTTCTGGAGAAAATGCAGCCTGCCATTTTTTCACACTTAGAGTTTTACCAGCCTGCACGACAAGTAACAAAAACAAAGCTCGACTCAGTTCTTATTTCCATCTCTAGTCGTGACAAATCATTACAAGTCAATATACATACACATGCATGCATGCATACGTGCAAACATGTATGTATATATGGATTAAAAACAAACCTTGATTCTAAACCGAGACTTGGGAACATCGGTGCATTCGGGGCGGGTTTCATAGAAAGAATCAGCAGGCGTTCCAGGATCAAACCACATCCCAAAAAATGAAAAGAATTCTGAGAGAAAAAGCTCTATATGCAAATATAGAAAGAATGAAAGATTGTTGTATGAATAATATATGCTTAACGGCTAGCACCCATAGCTGGACCCCTTTGAAAAGATCAAACAAACTCAGGAAAAAAAGAATTCCTTGAAATCTTTGATGAAGAATTCAAAGGGGATCCAACTAAGGGCTGGCTAAGCTCCAAAGGCAACAAAACAAAAAGACACAAAAAATAGTTTATGGTTTTGTGGATTAACATTGGTGATTGTGTTAAGGGAATGGAAGTGCTGTCAAAAATAATTGTTAACCTCAAATAGTTGCCGTTTAATGCGTAAACTTGCACAATCTAGTTTGTTTTCTCTCTCACTTTTTTTATTATTTGTTTGTAATTGTGTATTTTTGTATGATGACTTAGGAGAAGACTTGGTCTTTTTCGTTTACTTATTATAGGAAATGGTTTTTGTGAGTGGATAACAATGCATGTATATAGGTGAATGTATATTTATAATAATTGGTTTGGTTTGAATGGTTAAAAGTGGAAATGATTAACAAAGCAAAGTGGAAAGAATCCTAGTATATGCTAAATCTTTGGTAAAAATGTACTTGATTGGTGATATCTAGAATGAATGTGTCTCTTTTGATATACATAAGATAAATCTTAATAATAGTTTAAAACTAGTACAACAATTGGTGTCTAAAATTATTACAACAATTAGTTTCAGCTAGTTTCTAAGTGTTTTTATGAGAAAAAACAGTTCTTTTTAAAAAAATCTTATTGATTAATTTATTTAAATATATTTTAAATAATTTACAACACCTTGTAAATATATTAAAGAAAAATCACTCTTAAAATCAAGAATGCTTTAAAGAAAAGCACAATAAATTTATTTAAAAATATATCAAACAGAAATATTCATATTAACAATATTTATAAAAAAACACTAGAGTGTTTTTTTAATTTTATAATAAAACACATTTTCCTTGGCATAGGATATGTTTTAAAACACGTGAAAATGAACAATACTTTTGTAAAAATGACTCACCTTTTTTGTTCCATATATTTTGGAAATTTCTTTTTCCATCCCATGTCTTCTTGGTCACCTCCGGTGAAAAATCCAAAATACTCATAATTTCGGAAATGCATTTCGGAAATGCAAAAAAAATGCTGTTTTCGGAGATGCATCTCCGAAAATGCCTTTTTTTTTTCTTCAAAATTTGTCTTATTTCGGAAATGCATTTCCGAAAAACAGCATTTCGGAAGTGCATTTCCGAAATACTGCGCGTTTTGCAGATTAAACAAAACAGCCCCTCCCCCAATTCATTTTTACCCTAAATCACCATCAACACTTCCTCTCTTAATATTTTTTGCAAAACCAAGTTTCAAGTCTACATCAAAGGCCGATTCTAATTGCTCTACTACATTCAAAAGCTACTCAATCACTTCAATTGGTAAGTTTCTAAATCTTTAGATCCATGATTCAAATGCATTTTAGGGTTGTTAGAAATTGCAAAAACGATATAGGGATAGGTTGGTAGTAGTATTTAGGTTGTTTAGAAGCATTATAACATGTTAGAAGTTTGCATTTGAGGTTCTGCCATGGATGTTGCAGAATTTGACTTCGCAGCGGTGTTTCGGAAGTTCATTTCTGAAAACACCTCCCTCACCAGTTTCGGAAATGAACTTCCGAAGTGTGCCCATAATTTTTTTTTCAATTGTTCCGCATTCTTATTGATTTCAATTGTTTTCAGGAATATGGCAGGCAACCCAGCACGCATCAGACAGGGGAGAGAGACCCAGACAGCGTCGGCTAGACGCGAGCGGGCGGCGCAGCTAGCGTCGACGCAGGGACGGGGTCGTGTGCGAGTACCCGTGCAGATGGACGAGGGTACTTCCTCATCTGGATCGAGGAGTCGTTTGGCTCGGGTCTCTTCTTCCCGCCAGCATGAGGTATGAGAGGAGGAGGAGGAGGCAGTTAGATACCAGGAGGCGGAGGAGGAGGTACCGGATGTTGACCCTCCGCACGGGGAGGAGGAGGAGGAGGGATACCCGGGAGGGCCTATTGACACGTCCGTGCTGATTTCCTACCACGAGCACGTCGCTCGACGTGTCTGGGTGGGAGAGGTATTTCTTATAATTTATCCGACTTTATTAATTAACTGTTTTTTATTTAGCTTTTTATTCCACATTTTTTTAACGGTCTAATTAACAATGTTTTTTTTGTTGTAACAGGAGAGACAGACTTTAAAATAGGTGAACCACGCCCGGAAGATTTTAGGTCTCTTTAAACCAGAGGCGCAGTGGTTTAACGACGCGGTGAGAGGTTTAGGGCTAGGTGGGCTATGCATGACGGGGTATACCACCATCAGCCACGACATGCAGGGGGCTTTGTAGAGCGGTGGCACATGGAGACGTCTTCTTTCCACTTACCAGTTGGGGAGATGACGATCACCTTGCACGATGTGCAGTGTTTTCTCCACTTATCGATTAGGGGGATGCTGCTGGATCATTCCCGGATCGAGAGGGTCGAAGTCATAGAGTGGATGGCGGTCTATCTGGGTATGGAGCCAGATATGACTGGTTTTGAGTTCCAGGCGACAAATGGGCCTCATATCTGGTGGCGGCCGCCGAATCTGAGGCTGCGGAGAACGCCCTATTCATGGAGTATCACCGTGCCCGCGCTCTCCGGTGCTGGTTCATGTTTGTGGTAGGCATTGCACTCTTTGTGGACAAGAGTGCAAGATACGTCGACGTGACCTACCTCCGCTACTTCATGGACTTGACTACCGTTCACCAGTGGAACTGGGGTCAGCTATTCTGGTATACCTATACCAGAAGCTGAATGAGGCCTCCAACTGGAGGACCAGGCAGTTGACCGGATCTTGCACACTCTTGATGGTACGTTTCATTTTAATTGTTTCACATTTATTTATGGTTTGTATTTATTTTTAATACATTATCGTGTTTGTATTTCAGGGCTGGATCATCTTCTACTTCCCCCACATCCCCGGCTTCCACGTTGATTCTGCGTACAAGGACGCCATGCCCAGGGTTGCCCGATACGTTCTCCATAGGGGGAACAATGTTGTGGGACCATACCGTGGGTACCTTGACCGCACGATGCACGATGACATCAGTAGGAGGCCAATCAGCGACTACACTGCTATTGTCGCCTTCGACAGCATCTCGTTATATTCTGGCTGGTTGGCATGCGGGACCAACACCATGGTGAGGTATCTCCCGGAGCGGTGCATGAGGCAGTTTGGATTTGTGTAGATGATACCCAGGTCACCTTTTGAGGCTGCTCCCGATACAGTTACCTGAGTGCACTCCCTGACATATTTGCGGATTGGGAGCGTCATGTGGTCCCAGAGGAGTATCTTCGCTTGCAGGTCACTCAGGACTGGCACAGTGTGGAGGGGTATGTCACATGGTTCTATCAGGTGTCACATCCTCTGATGACACCCGATGCTCCCGACGCTCCTAGGCCAGCATACGAGGAGGTCCTGGAGAACCAGCAGGCCGAGGATGACCATGCCATTGATCTCCTACCGATCTGCCAGCGGATAGAGCTGCTTAGGCGGGACGCGTTGGATCAAGGTATCATTGATTTGGGCGGTCCAGAGGCAGTCATCGTGGTGGAGAGGATCGTCGGTGACGCGGGCCGTGTGGCGGCATATACGAGGCAGAGGAGGTCCCAGGGAATGAGGGTTAGGCATGCCCAGTAGGGGTTCGGGTTTATTTTTCTTGTATTCGGATTGTATTTCGCACACTATTACTCGTTTTGAATATATATTATTTGAATTTTATTTATCATATTAGTAGTTTATGTTGATATGTCGTTTAGTTTGTTCGGCGTTTTCGTTTAATTAAATACGAGACTGTTAAGAAAAACATAAAAAAAAATACAATTTCTGCATAATTCGGAAGTGCATTTTCGAAATCCCCCAAAATGTGAAAAAAGGTGTTTTCGGAAGTGCATCTCCGAAAACACCCCCCATTTGGTGTTTTTGGAACTGCACTTCCGAGTCTGGGAAAATTTAGAAAAAAAAATACTTCGGAGATGCATTTCCGAAGCAGGGGTAAGTTAGAGTTTTCGCTGTTTAGGGTTTAGGGTTTATGGTTTAGGGCCCATATGAAGGTGGATAAAGAAATTTTCTATATTTTTCTCTCAGTCTAATTTGTGTTCATATATTCAGAAAACCAAGAATATACATAACGAGTAACGACACATAGTTACGACAAAAAGAGGCAAACAATGGTAAGCGGTCACCATCTTCATCTAAATCTTTCAATTTCGTCAATATGTTATGCTTCATTTCTCAACTATCTTTCACAAGTTTTAATTTTCTCCCTCTTTATCTCTCTTGTCTAGGTTATTGCTATGGATGTTCATATATTTACAAATCATATATTTGGTGTAAACCACACTACTTCATTTATGTCTTTTAGGTTATTTTTATGTAAGTTCACAAGGTACATTATGCATAAACTATTTGGGATAATACTAGCTAATTTGAACTTTATAGTTTAAGTCCGAGTAAATCAAAGTTTTTAGCATTGAATTAGCACCGAGAAAAATTTACTGTTGTCTTTTTTTATTATTCCTTACGACTTTGATTAAATTGGTCTTATGAAACTAAGTTAGAGACAAAATGGTTAAACGAGCAATTGTGTTATAAATAAGAAATTGATATCTACTTATCAATCATTCAAGGAATATGAAGATGGAATGGATGTGTTTATTAGGGTTGATGTTTCTCATCCAAAGAAAACTAGGTCTATAACAATCATATGTCCTTGTTTAAAATGTTGTTGTAAAAATGTGAGTGTAGATGTTTTGAAAGATCATTAAGTATGTAACATAATTAACGAAAGCTATACATGTTAAGAAAAATATGAGTCCAGAAATTCGAGTAGAGATATACAAGAGATGGGCCTATTGATTTAAAAACAGATACGTAAGAATGTGATCATGCCTAAAAGTTTATGAATGTAATTGAAGAAGATTTTTGTGATTGTCCCGAAATGTTTGAGAGACTGGTGAGTGATGCAAAGACATTGTTGTATGATTATACTAAGTTTACAAAATTGTTTGTTGTCTTAAAATTGTATAACACTAAAGGTCACAGTGGATGGTCTGATAAGAGCTTCACTAACTTGCTAATTCTTTTAAAATATATGTTTTATGAGAATAACATGCTCTTTAGCTAAATCTATGAGACTACAAAAAATTTGTATTCTATTAGCATGAGTTATGAGAATAGACACGTGTGTCCTAATGTTTTTATTTTATTTATAAATGAGTACGCATCATTAAGTATGTGCCTCAAATATATTGCCTGGATATAAGACAAAATCATGTTACATGGTCGATGATTTTGTTGATTATAATAATCTACCTCGATTAGCATGCATGAAGCGCAAGTTTATGATGTTGTGTATGTGGATTTTTGGTCCCACACAACATGGAATGATATAGACATATACTTGGCCCCATTAATTGAAAACTTGTGGCTTTTGTGGGAGATAAATGTAGATGTATATGATGATTACATAAAAGAACTATTCACATTGATGGTTATGATATATGGAGTCATTAATGATTTTTCGACTTACAATAATCTATCTGACTTTAGTGTCAACAGAAAGTGAGAATGAAAATGAGAATGTATTTCTAGGTCATTGTGAAAATTTGAATTCTAAACATCATTATAGAAAGTGGAATGAAGCTCTTAATGGTGAATCAAAATAAGGTAGAGCCTTTTTTTTTTGTTGAAAAGTGATCAATTATACGAAAAAGTAAATAACTCGGACAATAATTGAGGAAATCATTATCCGAGCAAACTTGTCACAATGGGAAAAAGGTCAATTTTCTTAGAAATGTCATATATGAAGTCATTATATGCAAGATATTTCCTTTATGTCATGTATATCGAAAGAATATTTTTGAAAGTGTAATTGGTATGTTACTCAATATGGCGAGAAATACAAAAATGCGATCAATGCAAGGTTGGACCAGTAAAATTCTTGATTAAGACTATAATTTAAACCGCTAAGAATGAGAGTGATCATATATATCTACCCCCAAAAGCTCATACTGTGTCAAGAAGATAAAAATTATCTAGTGTAATTTTTTAGGTAAAATACCCTTTTTGGTCCCTTAAGTTTACGTCGGGGTCCATTTTGGTCCCTTAAATTTAAAAAGTTCCAAATTAATCCTTTAATTGTTCAAAAAGATCCACAGTGATCCTTTTCGTCAATTTGGCTAAAACATGCGTTAGTTTTGGTCTACGTGGTCGGTGATGTGGATGACAATACCTTCTTCTTCGTTCCATCTTTCCATTCCTTTTTCTTCTTTGTTTCATTTTCTCTAAATTTTAGGGTTCTTAAATTTTAAAGCTTTCAAGTGTGAAATTGATTGTGGAAAATGAAGTTGTCATCATCAACAAACTCTGAACAACGTACATATGAATCCAATGTCGATGGTCGTTTGGATGCCAATTTGCGATGGAAACCCATATGTGGCAGTAGAGACATGGCTATTCTTCGAAGAGCTTCAACTGTCAGAAACTTTGGGAAACAATCTTGGGGTTGTCATTTTTATAAGGTAAAAATGAAATTAAATTACTTCTTCATTTTTGTTTGTTATGATTGGGATGCAATGTGAATTACACGGGATACAACACAAGATGGTTGTGGATATTTTCAATAGTTTTATGATGATGTGGTGGATGAGAAATACCAATTTATGAAGAATCAAAAAAGTAGGTTAGAGAAACTTCAAAAATGAACTTGATGCAGGAAAAATGGAGGTGGAATCTATAAAGGCAACAAATGATGGACTGAAGATACAAATTAAATGAAGAAGATCATGAATTCAAAAAAAATTGGAAGAGATTGTTTTGTATTGTTTTAGTTGTGGTCCTATTTAGAATATTGTAACAATTGTATCAGTTTGAACTAATTTGAGTCAACTGCAACATTTTGTTTTAGAATGTCGTGGTATTTATAATGTTGCAACCGTTGTAACAATTGTATCAGTTTCAAATGTTTGTTATGAATTAATGTGTTTCCATTTAAAGTATTGTGTATGTTTGTTTTCAATTGAATATGTTTTCTTTCATTCACAATTAGTTTATACCATTATTTATTAGTTGGTTTATACTTAAACATATAGATATTCAATTGAACAAAACACTTAAGTTTGGTCCATTAATAATGTGGTGTGAACCACCAATATTCAGACATTACATTATAGATTCAAAAGACCTTACATTACAGCTTGTAGCTTGAAACTTAACTAAAAAAACTAAACTAAACTTACAAGTGACATCAGAAGGTAGGAATAACTTCAAACGATTCTCTAAATAAATCGTCATCCTTTAATAAGAAGAGGTATGCTCATTGGAAATAGAAGACAAAAACCTTTATAAAAATAATGAATTATGATATATTGGTTGCTTTAAAATATGACATATGTTCCCACACATCTAGTTGATGATGTTGTGAAAAACAAATCAAGAAAAATCTGGACCAAAGAGGATAAGAAAAAGGTGTAGCACAATTTAAAAGAAAAAATTGTTATCACTACCGCTCACAGTATTGATGAGTTTTTTTGTGTTTCTCATTGTAAATATGCTAAGTAAATGAGAGACACCTTTCAAGTTACCCATGAAGGTACAACTGAGGTAAAAAAGAACTATAATGAACATATTGGCCTATGGATACGAGTTAATAAAAAAAATATTGGAGTATTTTTCAACTTAGATGAAGATGAAACAGAGATTAATTACTCAAAAATAGGAAGAAATATTTTTAGTCAAATGAGGCACGCCATCAAAGGAAGGGAAATCATCACTCTACCTCCAAAGGCACAATTAAGGGAAAGACAATAATAAGCAAACAATGGCCTTCCTTCATCCTCCACAATGTTCATGAAGAAGATCAGAAGTAAAAGCAATCAAAGCTTAACAAAATCATCAAGAAATTGGAGAAATAATTTCTTATATCTCCAATGGTGTCTAGTGAAAATGATGGTGATGAGATTAATTAGTTATTTGCTTACTTGTTATTGTTATTTGTCTTTCTTTTGCAATTCCTTTCTTGTACTAAAATTGCCTTCAAATTGAATAAAATGTTGTGTTTTCATTTTCTAAATGTTTATGTGACTATGTGTGCATATTTAAATTCGTGCAATGCATCTTTTTTCGCCTTTTTGACTATGACAAAGGGGGAGAAATATACTCTCGGTGAGAGTATAATATATTTTCTACTTAATAGAGGGGGAGTTTAACCACTCCAAATTTATCCTTCTATCTGTTTTTCACCACTTCCCTGAGAGATGCGTTGTCATCATTAAAAATGTGAAGAATGTGAAACCATGTTTTGCAGATTATTCAAGAAGTGATCAAAGCTAAAGATGACTATCATAGTTTGCTTTTGATGATGACAACTTAATTTCACTATTGACAACTTATGAAGATGCAACCTTTGATAAACCTTAAATCATAAAGCTAAGCAAGTTTGTCAAGCAGTTAAAGATGCATGAGATAGTCTATTCAAGATTATCTCTCCGAATCAAGCAGGTGAACTAGGATTTTGATGAACCTTAAAGCATGGGAACACTCATCCACACAGAGCAGTGAATCACGTGCGGGTGATTTGAACTGTTTGTACTATATAAAGACCAGATCGTGCCATTTTAGGTATTCAATTCATTCTCACTCTAATATTACTCTTCATCGGTTCTTAATCAAAAAAGGTTTAAGTCAATACTATCTCAGTTTAGTTTGGTTTAATTTTTAGTGTTTTTCAAAAATGGAACGAACCAAACTAACCAGTTTGATTCAGTGTGGTTTGGTTCTGACGATCGGTTTACATCACTATTTTTTTCAAATATTATATTAATTTGTGTATTATCCGCTTTCATGTTTTTCAATATATTTTATGATATTATCTTTTTAAAGAATACATTTCATATAATCTTTTTCATTTATTTCATTCTCTTATTTTCAAACAACTTATAAATTGTACTTAATCCATATAAAATAGTATCAAATAGAACACAATAATAACGACAAAAAGTTTTCATGCATAGAAATTATCATGCTTCACACCTCAAATACATCAAAATTATTTTGTAATAGGACTAAAAGCAATCAAGACAACTTGAAATATGAAGAAGGATAACTATAGTCATCAATTTAGCTCTTCGGTTTGACGGTTCCTAAAAACTTAAATGAAGAACCGAACGAAATCATCTCAGTTTCATTGGTTTGGTTAAGTTTTTGAGACAAACCAGAACAATTAATTTTTTTGTTTGGTTTGGTTTAGATTGTCGGTTTAATTAATTTTTTTTTATCCACTTACACCCCTAGTATTAACTTGGCAAATCCACCCCTTTCCATCGTATCGGAAACTTGCCCCAATCGCTTCAAGATCTCATTTTTCCATTTCACTAACATTTTTTATTTCCAAACGGAAAGGATTGGTCTTTTGATCAATGATAAAATGCATCAAATTCAATTTTTGATTATATATGTATAAAAATTATTTGATTTTTTTCTCTCATTCTCTATGAAATTAGCTGATTCTCATACAGTATATGCTATAACTACAAATCCTTCTTTTTCTAAACCTTCTATTTTCTTACAATATCAAGAACATAAGCTTATCTTTATAAACTTTTGAAGCATCCAAAGGATTCAAAAGCCTTCAATTCTTGATGGAAATTTTTTTGTCGGCTATATATGACAATGCATCTGGTAAAATACATCCCTGAAAAAGTTTACTAAAGATGATTACCTCATAAAGGAGAATTTTTTTTTTATCAAATTAACAGACTGTATGGAATTAATTAGCCTCATGTCACAAGACATGAATATTCTTGTTAACATGAAGCAAAACACAAACCTACATACCAAGTTACAAAAATATTCAAAGAGAGTTCATACTCTAAAGAATGAAAGTGACCTTATACTTTGCAACAGAATCAAAGTAACCCAAAACAGAAGGGAGAATAATAAAAAGTTGTAACAGCTTCTTTACCACAATTTTGCAAAATTTCCCATACAAATACTCCAATGATGACTCTATTCTAATCATCCCTCTCTAGCTTCATCATTTCTAGCATATTTCTTTCTTTGTCATCATCCTCTTTCAATGGCCACCTTCATTTTCAGGTCTAACAAAATGGTCCATGCCTTGACCTGGTTTTGTCTCACGCTAATGATTCATAAGGGGGCTGCTTATGAGTTCATAGTTGGTGGCCAAAAGGGATGGAGTGTTCCAAGTGATTCCAGTTACAATCCTTTCAATCAATGGGCCGAAAAGAGCCGTTTTCAAGTAGGAGACTCCCTAGGTGAGATATATATACTCGTCTTCAATCTAATCCTATATTATTTTTTATACGTAGACGAAGTAGTAATACTTATTAGAAACTCACACACACAACTGCGAAAACCAGGGTTTGAATCCTGGTGTTGGCGTCCAACCTAGCAAGATCGGTTTTTATGTACTAACACCTATTTTTGTGCATGCTTACTACAGTGTTCAACTACCAATCTGGCAAAGACTCGGTGCTTGCTGTAAAGAGTGAAGACTATGCAAGCTGTAACACTGCTTCACCTTATGCAAAATACACTGATGGTCACACAGTCATCAAGCTCAGCCAATCAGGGCCTCATTTCTTCATCAGTGGAAACAAAGACAACTGTGCCAAAAATGAGAAAATAACAGTGATTGTTCTTTCTGACAGAAGCAACAGCGGCGGTTCATCAAACACTAACCAAACAAGCAATGCTTCTCCACCTTCACCACAATCATCATCATCGCCTCCTTCACCATCTCCTTCTAAGCCAGATGATCAAACTCCATCTCCAGATACAAACCAAACACCATCTACTAGTGATCATGGTCATCCTCCTCGCAACGGTGCTGCTTCGGTCTTTGTCAACATAGCTGGTTCTGTTGGAACACTCATGGCTTCTGTTCTTATTTTATCTAAGTATTGATTGATTGATTTTTTATATTTTGTTTTCTGTTTGATTTTCTATGTTTTGAGTTCAGTGTGAACTATGTGTTTGTTCAAAGTTGGGATGGTGTTTGATATTTGTTTGTGAAGATTGAAAAATAAGGTGCAATGATTTATATACACTTTAGTGTGCTTCTTGTTCAATAATGTAAAAATGTTGTAATGTTAAAAATGAAATGAATTAAACCCATTTTTTTATGGAAAATGTCTTCCTTTTCGATTGGTTTATGACTTCATGTGGCATCGGTCATACTTTGATTGTTCATACATCATAGACAAAGTAAAACATGAGGGATGTATTATTATTAGTTTATTATTGTCCATAAAAGAAGAAAGAAAAAACAAATAAAACATTCGATAAAAAACAATAAAGCAATAAGGGGTCCAAAATCTAAAATGTAATAGTGGTTCAAATTGTTGGGTGAACATTATTATGTTTATATAGTGTTTGAGGAAGGAAAATGTGCTCAATATATATTTTGAACGCATCTTAAATCCATCAAGTTGTTTTACACATTTTCACAATATCAATAATTGATTCAACGTATAATTAAGACCAATAAGTACATGCTACATTTGCTTGAAATTGTTATTTTTACTTCTATAGAGATGACATATTCAGATGACTTTACATTTTTAGGATATAAAAAGGAGGATAATGTTACTTAGACTCTAGAAATATGTCGCAAGATGTTAAAAGACTCATAAAATATGTCTTATGTGATTGTCACTGATCATAATACTTCACGATAAATTCTACTGCAAAAATATTCTCTACATTATATACTTTGCTGTCTCGATATCACATAACAAAAAAGCAAGATCGAAAATTAAAGGAATCTTGAGAAAATAATAAATGAATGGTGAAGACAGAAAAATGATCAATCTACATAAAGATTGGAACCCGTAATAGATGCATGAAATTAGGGGTGTTCAAAACCAAACCAACCCAATAGAAAACTGCAAACCAAATAAAACCAAACCAAAACTGTAAAAAACTGCATTTGGTTCGGATTTGTTTGGGTCATCTTTTAACAAAACCGCACGGTTCAGTTCGGTTTGCGGTTTGTATTTTCCAAACCGAACCAAACCGCATTATGCTACAACTTAACTTTTACTTAACTCACTTCCAACCCAAACTTAAATCTATTATACCTTAGCCTTATAATTACGAACAATTTTCTCATCCTTACACATATGATTTCAGTCCCGACCTTCTCAAATCTCTAATAGCTTCTTTGTCACATACATCTTTCATCTTCTTCTCTAATCTCTAGTCTCTTATATTCTTTCTTTTTCACCTTCTCATTTTTATGCAAATGTTCCCTGTTTCAGTTTCGTTTTTATCGCACATGTTCTTCTCTAATCTCTCAACTCTTTTGTTTTTTCTTTTTCATCTTCACTAATCTCTCCTCTCTTCTATTTTTTGTCTCATTATAATAATTTTTATATTAATTTATGCTATTATTTTATGTTTATTATTCCACTTTTGTGTAATTTAATTTTTACATATTAAATGGAAAGTTGTTGTCAAAATATGAAGAGTTTTGTTGTTATTTGACAGTGTATGAATGTCTAAGTATAAAGTTATGTTGTCATCTATATGTATATGTATGACTCAATAAAATATTTGTAAAAAACCGAACCAACGAGTCGAACCAAACTGCATTGGTTTGGTTTAGTTCGGTTTTTTTTTAAAAGCCAACCGAACCAAACCGCACGATTTTTCTCTTGCGGTTCGGGTGATTTTTTTCGCCAAAACCGCACCGCAAACACCCCTACATATAAATAATCCTCCTACATATGAGTCGTGTGTTGATTTTGTCATGAGATTTAGAAAAATGTGTGCGCGAAAATTCAATTTTTTTTCAAATACGTTGAAACTACACTATTAAGCTAGATGGTGAAGAAAATAATTTGTACATGGACCGATCAGATTAGACATTTTGTCAACCAACAATAAATTGATTTTAATTTGTTCATTGTAAATTGAAGAATTGGTTGGAAAATAGTTAGAGTGACTTTTACACGGGTTGGAAAGAAATGAACAATGCGATTGTAGTGCATCACAATAAGATACAAACATTTTTTTAGTAAAACTATCAATGTACTCAAACATAAATTTGAGGATAAAAGTTTGTATTGGTTGAAGATTTATTTCGTACAGTCGGCAATTTTATTTATCACAAATACTTTGCAAAAGAATCATAGTAAACCACAACAGAAGGGAGAATAATAAAAAGTTGTAACAGCTTCCTTGCCACATTTTGCAAAAATTCCTTACAAATACTCTAATGATGACTCTATTTTAATCATCCCTCTACCTTGAACATTTCCAGTATTTTTCTCAATTTATTTGTTATCATCTTTCCATGGCTACCTTCATTTTCAGGTCTAACAAAATGGTCCATGCCTTGACCTGGTTTTGTCTCATGCTAATGAGTCATAATTGTGCTTCCTATGAGTTCATAGTTGGTGGCCAAAAGGGTTGGAGTGTTCAAGGTGATTCCAATTACAATCCTTTCAATCAGTGGGCTGAAAAGAGCCGTTTTCAAGTCGGAGACTCCCTAGGTGAGACTTCTGCTTCAATCTAATCCTATATTATTTTTCATACGTAGACGATATGATAATACCTATCAAAAACTCACACACACAACCGTAAGATTCATAGTCTATGAAGCCCGGACTCGGACACGGGACACGACACGGACACGGACACGAGGACCCCGCTAATGTAGAAAATATAGGACACGGATACGGCTATATATATTTTATATATTAATATAATAATGCAATATATGAGCCCAATTTACAAAGAGTTTAAAACGAGAGGCAAAACTTATATTTATTTAAACTTAGTATTTTCAATCAACAAAAAAAGACATAAATCCACCAAAATAAAATGATACAAATCATATTATAATCACTCCATATCAAGAAAACTAGCCTCTAAGCCGGACTCATCCAAAGACAAGTTAGCAACTTCAAGAAATCGACTGTCGTCTAATGATCCAAACTCATCTCCAACGACATCCCACATTTTGGTTTCCTCTTGATGAGTTGGGCTTCTTTTTTTTTTTTAAATCTAAATTTTTTTGAGTTAGGTGTGTCATTTATTTGAAACAACGTGTCGTATCCGTGTCCGCTGCAATTATTATTAATTTTTTTGTTGGACACTTCAAAAACATGTCAGATACGTGTCGTACGCGTGTCGTACGAGTATCCGTGTCCGACACGCTGTGTGAATGGCGTGTCGGCGCTTCATAGCTCATAGTTCAAACTCTGGTGTTGGCGTTCAATTGAGTAATATCGGTTTTTGCAAGTTGAACTAGAATTTGCGGACAATCTAATCTTATATATACATATGTTTTTTTTGTTGCACTATTTATTGAAATATTTGCTAGAAATTTTGATTAAGATTACAATTTTTGTACATGTTTACTGCAGTGTTCAACTACCAAACTGGCAAAGACTCAGTGTTTTATGTAAAGAGTGAAGACTATGCAAGTTGCAACACTGCTTCACCTTATGCAGAATTCTCTGATGGTCACACAGTCTTCAAATTCAACCAATCAGGCCCTCATTTCTTCATCAGTGGAAACAAAGACAACTGTGTCAAAAATGAAAAAGTAAAAATCATTGTTCTATCTGACAGAAGCAAAAGCAACAGCGGCAGTTCATCAAACACTAATCAAACAAGCAATGCTTCTCCACCTTCACCACAATCATCATCGCCTCCTTCACCAGCGCCTTCTAAGCCGGATGGTCAATCTCCATCTCCAGATACAAACCAAACACCATCTAGTGATCATTGTCATCCTCTTCGTAATGCCGCTTCTTCGGTCTTTTTCAGTTTTGCTGGTTCTGTGGGAACATTCATGGCTTCGGTTCTTATTTTATCTAAGTATATTTAGGTGGTTGGCTATTGATTGAATGATTTATTTATTTTTATTTTCTTTTCTGTTTGATTTCCCATTTTTTGAGTTCAGTGTGAATTATGTCTTTGGTTCATTGGATTGTTGTTTGATTTGTTTGTGAACATTATAAAAGAAATTATTAAGAAAGATGTTGATTTGGATAGAAGCAAGGTTATGTATAAAATTTTATATATTTTTGTTGATCCATGTAGTAAATTTCTGTTAGTGAGATAAGGTTTGATTGTTCGTTATTTGTTGGTTTCTCAGTAATGTAAAAAATGTTGTATTGTTTAAATGAAATGAACTAAACTCATTTTTTTATGGAAAACGTTTTCCTTTTTGTTTGGTTTTTGACTTTATCTTGATTGTTCTTCAAACCATGACTCATTTTTCGGAGAAAAAATAAAACAGAAAAGATGTATCATTGTTTTTTTTTTTTCAGTTTCTTAAAATTAAAGTCTCTAAAGCGATTGCTCTGAAGATGTTACTCAATCTCAAAGGAGGTGGGGTGTGAATCTGGAGGTCAATGTTAGCCAATGTGCCAAACTTTGCCATGAAATCAGCATTTTGATTGCTTTCACGGAGGATGTGAATAAATTTAACCATAGTATTTTCAAGGAGGATATTTTTCATATTTTGAATCAACTAAGCATGTTTATGGTACTTATTTAAGGGGAATCCCAAATGATGCTGATATGGAGGGATAAGTCTGAGTAGCATGTTGAGTCAATAATTTCCATTCTTTTGGCTTGCAATAATCCTTTGTAAATGGCCCAAAGTTGTCCATACTTTTGGCTTGCAATAATCCTTTGAAAACAATATGATTTTATATGTTAATGTAATATATTGTTTTTCAAACTTTTTAAATTTACCAAACACATTTCAAGACATAGTCGCAAGTCAACCCTCCAAAATCCTCCTAAAATCTACCTCTCAAACGGACCCTAAGAAAATGGATTCTCTCCATTGTGCCTTCCGCTAGTTTTTCCATCCAGTTTTAATTACAGCTATTAAAACCAATCCGTCTAATATTCATACTTTAACAATCATCTTTATATTTTAACAACCATTTTTAAAGGACATGATTGCAGGAGAGGAATTCTCACTCCGCTCCCATAACTTAACCAAATCCTTATCCATTTATATTAGAAATTGTAATATGATCATTTTACTGAAGTGACAACTAGAACATTACCTTTGTCTGATTTATAACATACCTATATAAAACAAAGTGCTAAGGAAGCTAGTTATAACAAAATTAGAAGCATTGCGCTATACAAAAATTTTGCCTAACTATCAAAAATTCTTGCCAAGCTCAACTTTTTTCATTGCCCTCATAGTGTTGTGCAGAATCGAGTCAAGAATTCCAGCTACCTGAAATCATAAAAAAGACTTGTCAACAATAATATAATTAACAATACGGCTTAAAACTGAAGTATCTAGAATAAATAAGTGGAAAATACAAACCGTGAAAACACCCCCAATAATAGCACAAATATTTGTAATAAAATGTGAAAAAGACTTCTGGTTCTCTGTTATTAAGACCTGAAAACAAAACAAACATCGTAAACAAAAATAATTTTACGAAAAAAAGCAGTGCCCATATATACTTGAACCATAACTACCTGCATGGGGGAGAGCTCAAGATGAAACCTTGCAACAGGGATGTTTATGCTGTGTGCCACATTGCTGTGTGCTGTGTACTCGTACTCCTCGATTAATGTATAACCTTTTCTGGTTACTACCTCTGTTTTAACTACCTGAATATAATGATCTATCTGCAGACAGATTTCAGATTTCAGATTAATGTATAACATTGTGGTCACAGTAAATCTCAAATATAATGATGACTGGGATCATCCACACAGATAGAATAAGGATGACTGGGATCATCAAAATGATAATAGATTGCATCAAAGAGAAGTTGTATTATATCATCTCAGTGGAGACTAAGGCGGTAATGAGTAACGGGATGAGGGGGGAACCAAGTTTTATCGGCTCCACTGCATATATTGATTTCTTTAGTTAAGTTGTCTCCTTGGTGAGGGCTCCAAACAGAGATTAGGGGATCATACAGATAATAAGGACAAAAAACACTCAACATCTTATAGAGTGATATTAGAAGAGACACTTCAAGAAAATATTCACTCTAGACTTAATGTAAGCAAGAGAATACATGTTTCTGTTCACATTTGGATCAAATACATTATACTTGTACTACTTTTTTCTTAAATTTAAGTCTGGAGTAGTAGATATGTCCACGTCAAAGCTTTTAAAATTCTAATGTGACATTTAAACGTTCCTCCCAGATTACTATCTCCCATATTTAAGCTTTGCAAAGAGCGAGTTTTGCAGTTGAGAAATTTGAAGACTTGGGAAAATTTCAACAAGCAGAGAATAAGTCATTTCTGTGCTGATTCAGTGTTAAAATCAATAAGCATTCCACATTATAATTTGTGCTTAAATGATTTTTCACATGAGATGGTTCTTTAAGATTATTACAAATTTGTTTTTGATGTTTTAGTTATATTTTTGTGAATTAAAAAAAATGATATGAATAATCTAGAGATAATTTATAGAGATTTTAAAGAAAAGTGTGCTATTCAGAGTTTGTTTAAAATTATTAAAAGAGAGTTTGTATTTCTTTCTCTACTATTAGAAATGATTGTCTTCAAAAGCTAATCAAAATAACTTATCATTTTCAGCATAAACATCATTTTTTAACAAAAAAAAATTATTTTTAAAATAAGTTTACACAGAAACATAATTAAAAGAGAAAAGTGATCTTTTAGGCTATATTTGCGAGTTTGGAGGGGAGGGGAGGGGAGGGGAAGACTTCCGAAAACAAAAATTTAAAAAAATATAAAAAAATATTTTACATTTTTTGAAAAAATAAATTTGTTTAGAATGATAAAAGAGTCATTATCATTACTAAATTATTAATTTTCAGAATAGTATAACAACCTAAAAGATATTTGGAAAATTTATGTAAGCCCCCCAAAACCCTTCAAAACCTTCCTTCAAAACAATTTTTGAGTTCCTCCATTTCATGGGGTTTTTGGTGTTATGAATAAAATCAAACCCTCCAAAACCCTCCTACCCAAAATCTTTTTAATCTTTTCACTCAATTCTTTCTATTTTCCAAAACCCTCCCCTCCCTTCCCCTCCAAACTCGCAAACAAAGCCTTAGTAATCTTAAACAAACAGGTTGATATTGTTCTCTGGCTAGACAAACTTAAAGAGAAAGACAGAAAAGGCCCAACCTATTTATGATGGTTTGAGTGGTACAAGAACAGTAAGGCATTATAGAATAAAAGAAAGGAGAGAAAAAAGAGAAGAAAAAACTTCAGGCCCTGGACATCTATGCTATAGGTAGCATCTTAATCTTGCAAATGGTAATCGTAGGGGTGTGCAAAATATCCGGTTGTGATGTCCAAATCCATAACCAAATCCAAATCACTTTTAAATATCCGGATATAATTGAATGGTTATTAACCGTTTTTGTTATTAATGGTTTGGTTACCCATTCAAATAATCCGGATATAATTAAATGGTTATTAACCGGTTAAATTATTTTGGATTCGGTTATAATCTGGTTATTATCCAAATCCAAATATTTTAATTCTCAAAATAAATTTTTTTTTTTCAAAACTGGCTTTTTTTTAAAAACCGGTTATATAATCATAATCAAATTTATAACCAGTTTTGATTAAAATGTGGTTATGGTCATAAATCCAAACTATTTAAATGGTTATGGTTTGGTTTTTGAAAATAACCAACCATGCACACCCCTAGGTAATCGACATACCTTGTCCCGTCAAAATATGCAATTCAACATTCTATATCAACCATACAAATTCCAATAGTAAAGCTTGAACTGAGTTATAAGAAAATTCTATATAAAATATTATACTTACAGTAACATTTCCTTCGAAATCACGAGTGTTGATAAATGACCGTCCATTAAGCCTGTCATGGTTTCTTCCTATGTATGGTATCCAATGCTTCACGTCACTCAAGGCTCTAGGCATCACTTTTTTTCCAAAAGTCAGATGGTCTACGACATGTGACATGTTCATTTGAGAAGCATCAAATGAATGTGCATCTGATCTAGCTGAGATAACCAAGCTTCCTGGAACCTGCAATGTCCTAAACATTTTATATTTCTTTCAACATATTATATTAAAAATCCTGGGGGGAAAACCTAGAAATGTCACTTTCCTTACTTTTTCAGTGGTTTTTTTACATGAGCAAGTGACTTTTGTATTAATCGATGAAATTTCTATTTTTTTAATGGAACAGCTAAAGTTTCAATAAGAAGCCAAAGTAAAAAAAATCAATCAAGGAGTATCTATATCAGTTCTTTCCAGAGAAATGTAAGACCACTTAATTCAAGGTCATATTAGAAAACTAAGAAACAAAAGATTTTTTCTATAACTTAAGGTCGAACGATAACTTTTAATCCTGAGTTTACCTTTTTCACACGTACATATCCCTCAATTCTACATCCACCGGTTGATGGTGCGGGTCTTTTTACATTTTCAGTTCCATTGGATTTATCCTCCAAAGCTAGATGTTGAGATCCTGTTGGAAGAGATGCCACTAAACTCTCCATTGTCTGCAAACGGAGAAATGAGGTTTAATTACATGAAATCCCATTAAGCAGTCTGCTGTAAAGTTAGTGTATGTTCGGATGAGCATCAATTTGATCAAAATTGCGTTGAAAAACCACAAATCAAAAGCCCCATATAGTTGCTTCATTATTTTGACGTTTTATTGCATTGGAATGTGGTTACCCACCGTGATTTGGTTTTCTAACATGAATCCAAACACATGATAAATTTAATTCAAAGTATATTAACTCAAAGCTAAATATTGCAAACCTTGACTAGGCTTTCTGTATCACGATCTCCATAATAGGACTCATGTTCATGATGTCCATGGTCACTTCTGAAATAGGAAAAGCATTCAACAAATTAGCTTTATTTAGAAAATGCAAAAATTCAGAAATCCAGTCACCTCCAACATGGCGCAGTATTCAGGAAGTACTAACTCACATGAAATATCAAACAGATATGGTTTAATAGGAATTGAAAAAGCTCTAAATACATAGAAGAGAACCAATCATTATAAAAGAATAGACATTGTCTACTAGTAGTTGATTCATTGAGAAGCTCAAAGTGGTAATTGAGAAGTTCATAGCAGTGAAGTCCTGATAATTTCACCAATTTAGTTTTACTTATCAGTACATTAGTCATCAATATGATTTCCCTTTATTCAGCTTATCAACAGGAAATACTGCAGTGCCATAATACAAAAATGGTTTGCACAAGAGGTTCTAGGAACACAGCTTTATCTTCTTTTCAATTAGTAGCAGAAAAAGAAATCTGTGTTTAAGCGAAACTCAGGTTTATCTGTTTGTATCCATTTCCACAAAATGATTCCGTGATACTTACATTTCCCAGTGAAGAATTGTCATTGCCTTTCACACATATTTCAATCCATACTTTAATTTTCATACCCACATCATTTTATAATCACATGTAGAATAAATACAATAAAACTATAAATACTAATCGATATGATTTACTAATTCAAATCCTAATTTATGATTCTAATCCTTATAATATTAACTGTGCAGATTTGATTTTTTGATTCTAACACTCACCCTCAAGCTAAAGCTTACTAAGCTTATGCTTGCTACAATAGGAAGATCTATTATAGAAAAAATAGAAACAAGGCTGTAGCCTCGGCTATGAAGCTGGCTATGGTGGTTTTTGAAATTTGTTTTCAATGAAGACAGGGCTGGTTGAGTCACATTTGGATTTTGGATGCAGAGAGAAACACAAAGACGAGAAAGAGAAGCACTACATGATGCACAGTGAATGCATGCAGCTGGACGGAAACATCAACCGGCTGAGAAGAGCTAATAAGAGGTCACAATACATCCAAACAAGGAGAGAAAATGCACCAAAAAAGGTCTGTTTACAAAAGAAAATGTGTCACTGCACTCTGAAATGAGAAATTAAGCATGGATCTAGAACCAGACTGTGAAGGCAACATGCACGAGTGAAAACAGTGCCGGAAACCTCACCGGACCCGCTCATACTCAAGGATGAGGGCAGAAGCCGAAAGTGAAATTGCCAGAACTAGTAGAAGAAGCATGTGGGAGTGCATAATTAGGACTTCAATGTAATGAACCAGAGAGCAGCTGAGTCAGCAATTGCAGCAGAGTCACAAGGAAAGAGATTAGCTACCTCTGATGGTTGGTAACTTTAGCGTATTAAGATGATAGATGAATGAATAAAATAAATTATTTAAGTGAGAGAGAACAATTGGTTAGAGAGAGATAGAGACAAAGTTATCAAAGGTATGGCTCTTCAAAGGTAGCCAATCCTTTTCCAAAGTCACGAGCAGAAGAAAGAAATGAGCAGCAATAAATGCAGAGCACTGGAACAATATGAAATCTCGCTGGAAAACTTTTCTGGTGGGAGCTCGCTGCTGGCAGCAGCTACATTACACACATTCTAGATATGAGTTTTAGGCCTACTCCCATATTTTTGTGAAAGGAAAAAAAATTTGGGCACTATACATTTCAAAAACTGTAATACAATCATATAACTGAATACGTAGACAATATCCAAAAACAGATATGCAGATGTGTACTTATTCATTAAGATGTTTGCATAAGGATAACTTCAATGATGTTATTGCAGTATAAATTGTATAATACAATAAATTACTAAGCATGCATGATATAAACAGTAACAAATGATTGTTAATTCAAATAGTCAATGTAAATAGGATTTTTTATCAAATATCGGACGAATGAAAAATGACTTATCATAATGAAATTATTACCTGACATCACTTCCTTTCCGAAAGATGCGAATAGACGGATACCCTTGTATGTGATGCCTGGACATTGAAAATGAGAAACAATGTCAAAGAAGCATAGATAAAAATAGCAAGAGCACGTGGAAATGCAAACAAACCAAGACAAAGAAAGTAACAAATTATAATGAAGAGAGTTTCAGGTTCAATTTGAAATCTTTTAGAACATTTCAGATTCTTAACATGATTACAAGATCCTCTATGTTTCCTGTCGGGAAGGACGGAAGACATAGCACACACAACATAAACTAAACCTTGAATCTAAAGGTACCAACAACATGTGATTTCTAGTACATCCAATTCCTGGTATAAAAACCAAACGAGTTATTCTCAACTGTTCCAATTGATGGATTTCTTTTGAAAGACATTATATATTTGGGCAGAGAGAAATACTAGCAACACATTCTTTGATACACTCTTATCAACAAACTCCCTATTATTGGATACTTTCATGTGGGTTCCACTAAATAGAGAGTGCTCTGGTTATTTAGTGGAACACTAGAACCCACATCAAAGTGAACCAATAATAAAGAATGATTTATAATACAAAGAGTGCGCAAAAAGTATGTTACTAAATAAATACTAACATTTATCTTTGGGAGAATATCATGAAGCTAAGTGTTTGTTTTGTTCTCCTTCTGCATGCACCCAACAGAGGTTTAAAGCACCACAAACAGAAAACAAAAACAGGCAAAAACTTTGTTTTAAAGAGGTTGAAATGGGGAGAATATTTTTCCAAAATGAAAATTTCATGTGAAAATCAAATCCCCCTTTTACGTAGTAAACAAATGAGAAAACAAGAAAAAAAATCCTATTGTAAATTCTAATTGATAGTATCCAATTGTAAATTCCTACTACTCATACAGATGACATGCAATTAATAAAACTCTCTTTATTCTCATTCACCTTATTCATATTGTCAACTTATTGTAGACATGTGTTGAGGTAAATGCAAAGTATAACTTATTTCCAGGCTTCAGATTGTTGGACTACTCATGTTACTAGCATCTATATGCATTTTGACAGTTCTTACCTTAATAACTAGTAATACCTAATAAGTGATGAGCAAGACAAATTGATGAAAGATTCAAGTTATTGTAAGGGTCGAACTGACAAATCCTCTTAATACATATGACACATCATTCTGCTGCATTTGCTAAATCAGGAAAGAACCGAAATGAGGCCCACCAGCGCGTATTTTTTTTAGTTCTCTCTAAATATTATATCTCTCAAAGGGCAGTTATCCCCCTTTTTAACTTTCCACAACTTTATACTCCCTTCATTTTCTACTAAGATAAATAAAGTCTATCTCCACTCTTTTCTTTCTCCACTCCAAGTCATCAGCAGCTTGGCCTTTCATCAGTATCTAAGCACTTATTTTAAAGGCATAATTTTGCAACATTGTCTCTATATCTCTGATTCCAAAATTTAAAATGAAAGGCTACAAATTTCATTGAACAATAAAATTGAAAAAATAAGTACAAATCTATGTAAACCACGAGTAAAAAAATAAATAGCAAATAAAATAGCAATAGTACCTCCTGCATAAATCACTTTCTTTAGTGCAATCTACCTTTGCCAACAGAATACGTCCATCCATTTCTGGATCATATCTAAATAAAGTGTAATGATATGAATGTGGGACATTGAATTAGCAAAGTGAGAGTAGACCATCTACAATGTATTTTCAAGAAGTGGGAGAAAAAATGACTGAATAATAAAGTACCTCTCTCTCATTATTTTAGCTGCCTTCTCCCATGAAGGTTTCTGAAGCAAAAGAATAGATGATAAATCCATGTAACAAGTTCAGAATCTATCAAGCACACCATCATTCATTAAAGAAAATAACTTTTGCATTAGTAATTCATTGTATAAAAGAAACTTCCAATAATCTTATATGGACCAATTATATGCAGCTATTAGCATCCTTTGCATGACAATCAATATATCATTTAATCTTCCGCATCATGACTTAGCATTAGTCTGTCACTACTGAAGTGTATCTAATGATGCGGATACACTAAACAATTAAATTAGACTTTGCCACTGCTACCGGGCTTGTTAGTAAGACGAGATATATCTTTTGAGGAAGAGTAAGACTTTATTGAAGAAGCAGAAATCAGTGTAAGAAACAACAAATACATCAGGCGGCACCCTTATTTCCTGAATTAAAGAAAAGCTAAAGAAATAGGATAAAATAATTACCAAACGTTGGCACCAGGAACACCAAGGTGCATAAAAATTTACAACTGTAATTGGAAACCTGCAAAAGGATTAAAGGATCATTAAAAATGGAACTGTGTAAATGATCCATTAAAAAAATCTAGGAGATGAGCTTTTGCATAACTAAAAAATCAAACGAATCAATATCAATGCTGGTTCACTTACTGCTGAATAAATTTATCAAAGCTATGTGACGTGAGTGGCAAAGCTCCTTCAACAAATTCTTCATCTACTTCATCATCATGCTTAACAGCATTTGCAATCGTTCCCGAATGAAACTCGGAGCCAGTGGGTCTTAAATTTGAATCTATAGAAAACTTACGAATTGTTTTTGTTATATTGAGCCTGTTCTGTAAATAAGAGGTAAAAAATTAGGGACTAATGCCAAAGTGTCAGGGAACAAGAGATAAGATGTCATAGCATGAGTATAAAATGAATAAGAAAACAAAGCAATAGAAAGTAGCAACTTACTGTTCCCAGCACGTCATTCAAATCGACCGATGCAAACTCACAAGAGAGAGCAGGAAAACTGCAAAATAAGTGGAAGCTATCAGCCAGAAAAAAAGAGATAGAGGAATATAAAGCTCATAAAGAGCTTTAAAATTAAATTAACATACTGATAATATTACTAAGATTAGCTACAAATGGAATGAAAGTTTGGAAAAAACTGATAGAGTGTGATAGATGAAGGCATCACTTTGGCAATGTTTGGACTTCATGCCAATTTGATAAACCATCACAACACGCCAAGTATCAAAATTGAACCCAAGCCTTTTAATGATTATCTTGTTATATCCCCGTCCCACTCCTAATTTCACCAATAATCCGATAACAAACTGGTACACTTCATCAAAAAGGCCTCCCATACCTAGTATGAAAATGCCCTTGAAAGGTGTAACAACTCTTAACCACTCTTCCTTCTACAAGAGTATTTCAAGCCTCCAAAATGTCAAAATACAATACGTTTTGTTTAATGAATTAGCCAATACTCTAGCAGGCAACTACTTAATATCCTAACAAGGTGGTCTTCACAATTTCTTTAAGGACAATTCAGTATTCTTAAGAAAATATCACAATTTGTTAAGATGTAAACTTAAACGCCCTTCCAGAAACAACATATTTAACCAAAGACAGAAAACACCTATCTGTATTATTACCTCATATTGAAATCTATACGTAAAAAGTCACCATCAGAACTTTTGTCAACAATCACAGATGTAGTAGTGCTGACAGCAAAATAATTATTAAGTTCCTGAAACAAAATTACAAAACAAACATCAAAACAAAAGTTAAAAACCAATTCAAGTACCGAATCTTAACAAAACAAAACAGAAGATGTTCATAATTGGATTGGATGCATCTGCAATAAAGCATTATGTTCATAATTCTATTAGTGATAAACAGAACAAGCTAGCAACTAACCATTCCAAACAAAAACATCATGGAGAGAGCTGCCACAATGGATAACCCCGCTCCCGACAACGACGCCTCAGTCAAATCTCTAGGGATTTTTCTGTTGACAAAAGTCAACAACAACATGCACATGTCAATAATACTATAACAAAAAAGAAAATCAAGAAAGAAAGCACACATTCATGATTCATACATTCCTAATGTCGGTGCTGTTAAAATTCACAAAATTATTAACAATTCACAACTAAATTTTCAAAACCTCAAATCAAATTATAACAGTAGAATCGATTATTTTCAGTATCTCATAATAATTCGCTAATTATAACAGCGGTAATGGTTGAACTCTAGCGCTGCATTTTCGATCGGAATCTCTTTAAAAAGAGCTCAAAAGAAGAAGAAAAGCAACGACAAAATCAAACGAAGATGAAATCATAAAAGAAGTAGAATGCGGATGCGAATTCGGAGATGAAAATTGTGTGACCTGTAAAAATCAACCGCTTTGATTTTGCTAGCGGAAAACATGGCTGCGAAAAGGGGGGAAATGAAGGAGAAGAGGAGACTATCGGAGATTGAGATTATAGATCTCAGAAGCTACCTCTTCTTCTTCAGTTGTAGCTTATTACTGTTACCCTTTGCTCTCTTCTCACTCTATGAGGAAAATAATTTAAATATTT
Source organism: Vicia villosa (assembly GCF_029867415.1). Taxonomy (NCBI): domain Eukaryota; kingdom Viridiplantae; phylum Streptophyta; class Magnoliopsida; order Fabales; family Fabaceae; genus Vicia; species Vicia villosa. The sequence goes on along the minus strand of NC_081184.1, from coordinate 127,073,269 downwards.
TTTCTTTGTTTTTGGTTAATTAAATTTATAATTGTTAAAAGTATATTATTTGACTTATAAAAAAAAGTATATTATTTAGTATTTTTCATTAGTTTTTTATTAAAAAAAAGTAAAACAGTTATAAAAAATCTTTATGACTTTATAAGGAGAAAAAATCAATATGGTCATTTAGACTTTAATAAGGATGGTTATTTAATTTCATTTTTGTTTTTAGGGTGGTCATATTTCATGCCTTTTTAGAATTTTTTTGGCTGAGATTTTTTAAAAGGATGAGAGATAATATTTTTATTCTTCTTTTTATGAAGGGATGATGAAAGGAGAGAAGAGCGTATCATAATTTCTATATTATTATTTTGGAGGTATATGCTATGGTTACACTTAATTTTCTTAGAGTGTATTTACTCTAGAAATTTTTTTTTTCAAAGCGTAGTAGTAAACATTAACACAAAAACCCAAGCAAAAATAAAATTTTTCAAAAACAAATGTACATATCTAAATTCCGTGTTGATATCACTTCTGATGCCATTCTTGCATTATTAATTTTTTAATAGAAATAGGATAAGGAGTGAAGACAAACTATTTTAAAATATAATCTATTCTCTTCGTTTTAGATTTTTATAAGTATTTATTAAATAATTAAAGTATCTGATATATATCAAATATATTAATTATTAAATAAATTTTAAAATGTGAAATTTATTTATAATATAAAAAGGAAAGAGTATTTTATTAAATTTCTAAAATATTAATAATATTTAAAAATATTATTTTTTAATTGTTTAAAAATATTTTTCTATAAATTTGCTTCAGCCTTGTTTTTTTTCTTTTTAAGTTAATCTTATCTTCATTTTTCACGTTAACTCTTATTGTCGTTTTGATAATTGTTGTTCTCTTTTCCTTTTTTTGGTTGCAACTTTTTAAGAAATCAAATCATTACAGTTTTTTTATTTTATTTTGTTGTTTTCTCTCTTTTGTAATTTTGATTCTTTGAATAATGAGGTGTCAGATTTGTTAGATTTTTTTACAATAATTAGTTGGCTTGTAATTAACATGTCCTCGTATAGCCATTGAGGCACTATGCAATGAATAACCATTATTTTCTCTTCTCCTTCAAATCTCCATTTTCCTTTTATGATGCTATATCATCAAGTAGCATTCTAGGACATTACAACAACAAGTATATCATACAAAATCAAACAATTTTCATCAATTGTTATAACATAACATATATATGTAAAGCTACGTACAAATGTTATAACATATGAACACATACGATTGGTACAACATCTCTTAGGACATTTTCAATACTGCATCTTTTAAGCCTAAAAATACTAAAAAAAAAATTATATTAATACTCGTGCTTGCAAAGCCCACAAAAGATAGATTGGGGTGTGGTGCGGACCAGACACATTAGAGGGTGTGAGCATAACTCTTGGCCCGTTCTACACTAAAATGCGAGCAAAATAAGTATGTCCAACGGGTCGAGCCTATTTTGTCACATCTAATTTTTAGTTGCTCAATTCTTGCAGATAGGCTTGAAAAACTATCGTTTGAGTTCCTCTTAATCTTGATAACATTAAAAATAATATTTAGACAACCAAATTCAATATTATGTTTTGCAATGTGTTGATGATTTTAATTTCTTCTTAAAGTATCGAGAATTAGTGTTCTAGACATCAATCAGTACGAGTGATTTCGATGATTTGGATCTCTCAATCCATTTTTATTTAACCTAAGAAAATACATGTTAACAAAAACATTTTAAAACAGAAAAAAATCATTTTACATATAGTGACAAACATGTGCTTGTTAAAAAGTATATATGTGTGGCACTCATATGTTGGTAGAGGTGGTCAGAGGCTTTAAGGATTTTTTTTATGGTTTAGGGCTTGCTCGCGGTGGTGAGAAATATTGTTCGATAGGGGGTTTTGTCTAAGGAGAGAGTGAGCTCACATGAGGTGAAAAGCTCTGTATTCTATGGGTAATTCATGTACGTTATGAGTTGTCCTCTTCGGCCCTAAGGTTCAAGTATTTATAGAAGTCTATGTGCTTGGTCTAAGGGAAGTTACTTCCACTCAACTACTAGATCATGGGGAATGATGAGTTATTCTTCCTTAGATCGTGGGGAGAGCAATTTTCTCTCTGGTTGACCCTTAGTCAGTTATTATGGGGACACATCATTCTCATTAGGTGGATCATAAAAAGCGAGTTTAGAGGGCCCAAATCCGATGGGCGACTCCTTAGTTGGATATTTTTGTTTAATAATTAATTAATTAACTAACTAATTAGTTGGATATTAATTAAAATATGAGAGGATGTCAACATAACCCATTAACAAATATATAAACTATGGTATACAATATACTATACTATGGTGAACATATTATCTCTTCTTCTCGTTTGAAGAATGTTTAAGACAATAGGAGTATCGATTGAGAAATATTCACAAGCTAACAAGTGTCAATCACTTATCTCTATACTTTCGTGTTTTAGGATTATTGGAAAAAACTTTTATTCAGTGGACTCAGGCATTTCTGCAATCTTATATCCCATAGACTATCATGTCGTAGATCATACAATTATATACATATTCATTTATTTTAGTATGCATTAAAGTGTGTGTGTGCGTGATTAATTGTTATTGGATTAATTCTAGCAGGACCTTCATAGATATGAGCAACAATCAAAGAGGAATTAGATTGTTTTGCCAGTGGAGGAAAAGATAAAGATAACATCGAACATCAAAGTTTGATGATGATCAGAAGCTTTAAACTAGCTTTTAATGAATAATATACTTTGGGATAACTCAGCCTTTGATGCTCTGAATCTGATTAGTTGTCTAAGATATCATATAAGTGGAAAGTGTTTTCAACTACTTGTCTTGACACTTGTCCACTTATGTGTCACATATTTGAAGGGTCCTCTGACACGAGGTGTCTGTCTATTGAGTATTTAATTTCAATTTGTTTTTATTTGACTCGAAACGAGCTAGTCTTCTGAAGTGAGAAGACTTTCTAGGTCAAAAGGTCCTAAATCTAAATTCTTTTGGGAATTTTATGTCTTTTAGACTCTATGCTATATTAACTGGTATATCTTTGGGAATTATTTTCTCGGATAAAATAAAATCATGTTAAGAGCCCTTTTAGTCATCATTTTTATGCGATTTAAATAATTTTGAAATACTTGGTTGAAATAGTTGAAAAACTTCTCTATCAACCCTGGTGAATATCTCAAAGGATGCTAGTGACGAGGGAATCATAAACAAGAGTTAATAAACACTTATTATTATTGATGGTGAAGAAACTGTTACAGATTCAGAATCATTCTCAAGATAACAGATGACCTACAAAATGTTATGGCCTTCAAATTTGGTTGTTATTTCAACCACCTGATCTTATAAAGTTCACCTATTCCTCGTCAGCATATGATCAAATTCAAATTCTTCACATGGATCCTCTTCTTCTTTATTTTCTTCATCTTTGACTCTTAGGTCCTTCCTACCTTTGATGCTCCAGCAAATGTGCTTGTACCTTCAAAGGAAGTGATCATGTCATCCTTCTTAGAAGAGTTCCTCTTAGAAGAAATGATGGCCTTGCTAAACTCATTGGAGGAACCTCTCTTAAAATTCTCTGAAGACTTGCTAATTTTGTCTGATATGAGAAAAACTTGTAGGAAGAAAGAGGAATGTGATATTTCCAAGAAGGCAGTTGAACATGTTTATAGTAATTGAGAAACTTCATACAATGAATTTCCACATTATTTATTGGGACTTCAAAAATATGTTCCACATATAGTGGCTGTAATGGAGGCATTATCAACATTATAGGTGATGACACTTGTGTTGATGGAATCAGAGTCTTTTACCGACTCTTCTAGGTGTTTCAACTATGCATTTGAAATTTTGCATACTCCAAACATTTTAGTCAAATCAATGAAACAAGCTTATACGGTAAATGTAAAGGAACTTTACTTATAGTCTTGGCATAAGACATTTATAATAATATTTTTCGATTGATTTTACCCTGGTGGAAGGAGAAACAGGTGGTAGTTAGAGCTTCTTTCTCAATAATTTCAGAATGCATGTGAGTCTGCAGGCCAACTTTTATTTGATTTCAGACATACATGCTTCTGTTGAGAGTGCACAAAATAATCCTGAAAATGGTTGACTAAATCCTCTTTCTACACATGTCTACTGAATAAGGCACATGGCTCAAAACGTCATGCGGGAAATCAAAGACAAAAAGTCTTCGTATAAAACTTGTAAACATGGATAAGTATCTATATTTTCCATTGCACCCACAGTCTACAATTAAATTTATACACAAAAATAAACTATATTTACAATGCATAATATGTTTTAAGCCATCCAGCATTCAGACACTACCGCAAGAAAATAAAATTGTCAAATGAACAAGCTTTAAGGTGGGTGGATAATATTTTAGTGGAGAAGTGGACAAGGGCTTTTGACAAGGGTCGACAATGAGGTCACATGACAACAAAACTTGCTGAATTAATGAACTTTGTCTTTAAAGGTGCTCACAACCTACCCATAACAACATTGGTGAAAGTGACTTACTATAGGATGGAAGCACTAGGATGGAAACACCGTTAGCTAATAAAGGTTCAAAATAAAATTCAATGTTACAATCATACCAATTGCTCATGAAAATTGCAAGAATGTGATGAAGGATGAACTGACAAATCAAACACACATAGTAATAAAATTTGACTGTCAAAACTTATGTTTTAGTGTCTAGGAGACAATGGACAACAATAAGGAATAACCAATGGGACATTATAGTGTCGACCTACAAAAAGGTTGGTGCGAATGCATAAAGTTTTAAGCCTTCAGTGTGCCATTTCTCACATGTCACTGCGATATTTTCTAGTGTTTTCCAAGGCTCTTTCTTGCATTTGTTCGACGTTTACAAGGTCGTAGACCTATTTAATGTCTACAACGAAAGCGTTCCAGTGGTATCCAACAACGAATATTGGCTTACATATCAAGGGAATGTAATTTAACATAATGAAAATACGTGTAGAAAGAAAAAAAGGCCACTCAAACATCACACATATTAGAAGCGAAATGAAAACTATCTATAAATTACAAAAAAAAAAAATGCGGAATGTGTCGTCTTACCGATCATTTACAAAAACATTATCCCAATGTTAGAACCAATTTTAATTAAAAAATTATTTCGTTGTTACTTGCAAACTTTATATTATATAAACAACAATTTCAAATTACAACATAGCAAAACAACAACTCAACAAAACAACACCACAACCACAAACAACAAATTATCAATCATAAGACTACTTAAATGACCTTATACAATACACCAATCAAAACAATTTCATCTCGCCCACTTGCACCGCTGTAAAAGATAGCTTCCACGTCTAAATATTTTTAACTGACTGCCTTCACAATTGATATGTACTAAGTCAGTTTGTTTATTCTTCTAACCTTTATTTCTCATGCATTTAGATCTTAGAATATAGAAAGGGCACCAAAGATAGAGGAACTTCCTAGACAAGCTTTTTTTTTAAACTGAAGTGGTTTGGAATTTATGTGAATAAATTGAATATTAAGGGTATTGAGTTGGGAAAAAGGAGGTATGTCAAAATTGAATTTATGTGAAAAAGGAGGTATGTCAAAAACTCACCAACTTAAAATCTGAAGTGAATTGGCGAGGCGGAACAAGATGATTGACACGACTCACTTATGCACACGGGGTCTCATCGCATTAGGAATGTACATACATAGATAGATTGAACAATTAGTCAAGAACACGTCATTGTCCCTATCATCATTCTCACAATAATAAACAACTCATCATCATTTAATAACTCTCATAATCCTCCTCGCCAGCACCAGCACTCTCAACACAACACACAATGGCCACTCGCATGTTCCTCAGAGGAGCAATCACCAAACGCACCGTTTTATTCCCTCCATTCCTCCGTTCCTCCATTTCATCTTCTCGAAATGTAATAATCCACTCCCTCTCTCGAACCTTTTCCATTCATTTCTTTATATCCACTGCACAGTTTTTCGTTAGATTCAATCGATGTGGTGCAGGGTAGCACTCTTGTTGTAGCGGAGCACGAAAACGGCGCCATCAAATCCCCTTCCCTCTCCGCACTCCTCGCCGCCGCGTCTCTTCCCGACAACGACTCCTCCGTTTCTCTTCTCCTGGCTGGCTCCGGTCCTTCTCTTCATCAAGCCGCTTCACATGCAGCTTCCTCCCACCCTTCCATCTCTCAGGTAATTTTCCCCTCTCATCAATTTTGGCTCGAAATTAAAATTTGTGAGTTTTCATGGTTGGCGTGTCTGTATACTGTAGGTGCTGGTGGCGGATTCAGAAGCGTTCAAGAGTCCACTGGCGGAACCTTGGGCTAAACTAGTCCATTTGGTTCAACAAAAAGGTGGTTACTCTCATATAATTGCAGCTTCGAGTTCGTTTGGTAAAAATGTCATGCCGCGTGTTGCTGCTCTTTTAGATGTTTCTCCGGTTACTGATGTTACAGGAATTTCTGATTCTCATACTTTTGTAAGGTGCATTAACTTTTGTGACTCACTTGTTTTCATGTTCTCGTTTTGTTTAGTAAAAAAGAAGCTTGTACAATTTCTTGCTGGTCACTTATTAGATAGTCATGATTGATGCTTACAGTTAACTAATTGACCTTCTTTGGACATGGAGTTGTTATTGTTTTCATTACTGTGTAAATTCCGTGCTCTGGTTTGTTAGCCTATTTGACAAGATCCTCTGTTTGGTATTGTTATCCTGCGAGTTAGTAACCTTTTAGCGATTAAGCTATTATTATGATAGTACTGCTATTCCATTCTTCTCCTGCTTTGCAACTGTCAGGTTCATATTATAGATTCGTGGAAGATCACGTTCCCTTTGGATCGTGTCTGGGAAGAAAGGAAACCATTTTATTATTTAGCACTCTAGTCAATCTATATAATCAAGACTCTGACTTCATCATTTTGAGAGTCTTGGTGATAAAAATGTAGCAGATGCGCTGTTTTCTTAATCTTCATTGCTGTCATGAATTGTGGATCCCTGACAAGATTATTTGCATAAAAAATAGAAATACAGCAGGGCTGCTATAAACCCAGGAATATTCCAGTCGCCCACAGTTTTAGTGTGACAAGCTTTTGTTTAGCTCAATAGTCAATAATGTTAGTAATTTTTTAAAATATATACAACAGCTATTTTAAACAAAGTGTGACACTTAGCTTCAGTAGTAAGCTGGATTCTGATGTAGACAAATGAAAAACCTGTAAACCTGGACTCTTTGAGGACCTATCCTTCAAACTTTAGGAAGGTATGTCGATTGGGATGTATTTGCCATAGATAGCTTCTAGTTAATGCTACAAGACATTAGGACAGGTTTTGAACTAATGTTGAGTTGTGATTATTAGACGAGGACTGAAAATGATATACTGTAAATTTTGGTTCGTGTATATAGCAGACGATCTCTGCAGTTCAGACTTAAGACACAATAAATAAAGTTTAGAAAGAGTGAAAATATAATGTACATTAATAACCACTTAAGCTTTAAGGAGCAGGTACCCTTGAAGTGAGTTTATCTGTGCTGCCGCTAAAATTCACCTCCATAGATAATGGCATAGTACTAAAAGGAATAAGTTTGTATGCCATGTTGGCAGATTTATAGAGTTGCAAAGATGGTTTATAAAGTAAGAATGCGATTTTAGGTTTTTGATTTTATGGCTTTTACAGCTGACTGGTGCAGCATGCTTTGCTTCTTGCATTTGAGTTATACATTATGAACCTGATTATGAAATATAAATGCTTTTTTTATTGGAAGGTTGGCTCTTTATCTGACTGAATAATATTTTAATTTCATACAGGCCAATATATGCTGGAAATGCACTTAGTACAGTGCGATATACTGGTGCCAGTCCTTGTATATTAACAATTAGATCCACATCTTTTCCTGTTTCTCAGAAGTCTGATGACTCAAAATCTGATAAGGCTTCCATATCTCAGGTTGATCTTTCAACCTTTAACGAAGGTCTGTTTATCTTTTTCTTGTGCATTTAACATTTTATTTTTGGGAAAATTGAAAAGACAAGTAGGAACTGCCTTATATATCTATTGACTATAGATCCTGGTTAGATGCTACAAAGATCAATGATTCATCTGTATCAGGGAATTATCCTTGGTTATTTACATCGATATGATCAATTACTTTCCTTTTAGACTTGGATAATTGAACAGTTGCAAAAGCTAAAAAAAACTTAAAAAGTCTTCACTATTTTGGCAGATCTGGACAAGTCTAGGTTTGTATCTCAAACTTCTCGAGATGACGAAGGACCAGATCTTGGGAGTGCGCGAGTTGTAGTTACTGGTGGTCGTGCACTAAAGAGTGCTGAGAAATTCAAGTTGATAGAAGATCTAGCCAAGAAACTTGGTGCTGCCGGTAAAACTGTTAATTTATGCCATTATGATGCTTATTTATATAGCCAGAGTATTTTTTTTTTAATATATATTTGCATGCTTTGGCAAATGATAGCGTGCTTCATTTCTTCCGTATCATATTGTTTGTTTTGTGAATTGAGTCAAATCTGCTAACTTCATTCTCTCCTTTGTCCAGTTGGTGCGACTCGTGCTGCTGTTGATGCAGGATTTGTTGCTAATGATCTCCAGGTACTTTACTTCCCTTTCAAATCAAAATTAACCAACCTATGAAACGACACACAAACATACAAAATTACAACTGAGGCCAACAAGGTCTCTTTATGGACTACACTTTTTACATCTTTGGCTACTGGTGTGCAGTGTGCTCTGTTTCTTCCATGATTATGATAATAATTGTCATTTGTGTGGAACAAGAGTGGTTAATTAGTGTTCAAATATCACTCTTGAATGCTAAACACATAAAAGCTGAACATGTACCAATAAAATTTTATTTTCTGTCAAGTATAGCAGGGTATTATGCAAATCATTAATGTTTCCTTTCATTCTTTTAGCAAATTTTTGTAGTTTAAAAAATTAAAAGGATGGCCTGGTGCAATCACTATGCATGGGGTCCAAGGAAGGGATGGGTATGATCTGATGTCTGGATCTATCTTGGGCAGTTTTTTGGTAGCAGTTGGTTTGATTCCTCAACTTGAATTTATGACCTTTGGGTTAGGTACCCAACCATTGTATCAGGCACCCGTTCTAGATAAGATATTTTAAGCTGTTATCTTAGTTGAAACAAAATATATTTTCCGGCTTTCCTGACTTGATAATGGCAGATCATTTGAGTGATTTGAATATGCATTTTTAATTGGGTTTGTATTGAGTCTCACTAGCCACTTATTCCATTTTAGTTCATGGCCTAGTTTTATTCTCATGTCTGTTTCCTATTTTCAAATTGGATATGAAGATTGGACAAACTGGAAAAATTGTTGCTCCTGAACTCTATCTGGCTTTTGGTGTATCTGGAGCTATTCAACATTTGGCTGGGATGAGGGATTCTAAAGTCATTGTTGCTGTGAACAATGATGCCGATGCTCCTATATTTCAGGTAATGGGTTTTCTGGTTTAAACCAAATAAAGCTATTTATTCAAGTGTAGCTTCTACTTTATTTGCCACAAGCAATTCGGAAACAGTTTTTCCTTATGTGATATGCTGAATTGCAGGTTGCCGATTATGGACTGGTAGGAGATTTATTTGAGGTTATACCAGAGTTGTTGGAGAAGCTTCCCGAGAAAAAGTAAAATGCATGGTATGCATATGTTTATAGTGTATCATCCTCAGTTGTTGAATGTATCTTCCTTGGAATTACAAATTCACAATAGCATTTATTTACCTGAAAAATTAGAAGAAAATTAAGTTAATAAATAGAGCATTATAATACCAGAAGGCTCATTTTGCATTAGTACAGTGTGTAAAAAACACGAGTAAATTGCATTTACCTCCTTTGAGATATATCTAAATGACATAAACCTCACCTCAAATACCTTACCTTCTCTCTATTTTGTTGTGTAAGTGTAAGTCATTTAAATAGCCTTGAGGGGAGAGGTGATTGCAATTTTTTTAACAAATAAAGAGCGCTCATCAAAAATTTCAATTGGCTAATGTTGGAGGCTTATAAGTTATAACTAATCCAGATGTTTTGATCATTCAATGTCTCAAAAGCAAAATATTTTCCCAATTATCACTTTCTAAATGCTCAATTGGGAAAAGGACCTAATTTCATATGGAGAGGTATTTACCATGTACTATTATGGATTGTTGGACTATTGGAAATGGTACCAATATTAACATTCGGCATGATAACTGGCTGCCAAAGCAGAATGGCTTGAAAGTTGTTTATAAATTCTCCTAATTCAACCTTGGAAAACGTTGAAGACTCGTTAGAACATTTTTCTATCATTTGAAGTCGACCAAATCCTACAAAATCCGAATTACATCAATCACAAGACATAACAGGAAAAAACTTTAAGTCTTATATATCACAAACCACATACAAACATCTTATTTTTTTACCACTATCTGCCACAAAAATGAAACATCTTATTTTTTTACCACTATGCCACAGAAATGAAAACAAAATAATCTTTTTTTTTTTTACCGCTATGCCACAGAAATGAAAACAAAATACCAATATGTCACAGGTTGAAAAAATAAAAAATCCAAAGTGCCCTCTTTTATAGTTGGGTTTCGTTTATACATTGGCTAAACCAATACTAAATTTTTTTCCCTTCACAGATTTGTCCATGCATTGGAGAAACGTTTGAAAATTTTTAATAATTGCAGAAAACTTGTTAAGTCGGTTAAACAGAATACCTGACTTAACAAGTGCGGAATTTGAAATTTGCACTTGTTAAGTTAGGTTTCCTGTTAACCGACTTAACAAGTTTTCTACAAATTTTCAAACATTTGCCTAAGGGTTGGCATAACCCCAACTGCGTGAGTTTTTCTTCATGGTATCGCCAATGTATAGACAAACCCCAACTCTAAAAGAGGGCATTTTGAATTATTTTTTTCAATTTATGGCATATATTGGTATTTTATTTTCATTTTTGTGGCATATTAGTAAAAAAATCTACAAACCCCTAAATAATTTCCCATTTTAAAAAAACATACATATAAGAAGGAATTTCCTCTAAATCTTCATCACCATCAACGATTTGCAACCTTTAAATTAGGGATGACAATGAGTCGGGTCGGGTGCGGGCTTCACACTATCCAAACCCGCACCCGAAATCGGCACCCGAACCCGAACCCAAACCCAAATACCGTTCGGGTGACAAATTATCATCCACGTCCACACCCCGTTGGATTCGGATTTTTTCACCCAAACAGCAAAATACATAAAATACATTTTTTTTTACAATTTTCCTACAACTTATATATATATATATATATATATATATATATATATATATATATATATATATATATATATATATATATATATATATATATATATATATATAAGCGGGTGTGATATCGGGTTTCGGGTGCGAGTTTCACACTACTCAAACCCACACCTGAAATTTCGGGTGGCACCCAAACTCAAAACCACTTAATTCGAGTTTTCACCCGTTGACTCGGGTTCGGGTACGGATAGGCTCTGCGGGTGCGGGTCTGCTTGTCATCCCTACTTTAAATGAATGATTGTTGTTCAAATGAATGAGTTTATCGTGCTACAACTTCTACGCTATTACACAAGCACACGACAATCCATATGTTGTTTTTATTGAGCAGTCATATTTAAATTTATTCCTACCACATTTCTCTCCTCAACCTTCCTCTTCCACCATTGAATGTAAAGTGTTTATAGAAATGTTTCCAGCTCATTAAGACCATCACACATTTTGATTAAATGGTATTTTTAAAATGAAACTAGTATCTTAATATGTTGCAGGTGTATTACACTCTTTATTGTAAGGTATTTTTTTAATCTACTATGAGCATATTCTACTCTATTGATTGTTACATTTTCAATATGCATTATGCGACTAGTCAAAGACTATTGTATCTACCAAATATTCCACAAAATTAAGAAATTTAACACATACAATTTTGAACAAACGATAGATTTTTGAAAATGTATTTCCTTCGAGTCAGACTCCGGTATAATTTCCTTGTTATAGTTTTCCATGCTTAGGTTGATTTGATTTTTTTCTCACCATTAAACTTTAAATATTTCACATTGACATCCAACTTACATCCTGCTTTTATATTTTTGGAATGTGATATTTACACAGTAGAATAATAGATATGAGAAAAACTTTGTCAACAAACATTCATCAAAGCATTTTTATTGTCACTCACAATTTCCTTGTGATAAGTTTCTGGAGATTTCAACATGGCACATCTCTAAAGTCCTAATAACAATTTCTTTTTCATGATACTACCTCTGCGGTTTCTGTTAGGCTCCATCTCAATAGCATCTCCAGGTACATGGTCCGCCTATAGCTTATCTTACTAATTATTCTATTTCTACATATTTTATCTAACAAAAGAAATATAAAATTTTAATTTATTTTTTGAATTTAAAACTTCTAAAGATTAAATTGCCTCTCCAATTTTTTTTATAAAGATCAAAATATTATATTTCTTAGTTTGCAACACACATGTACTATTGAATTACCAAGTCACCGTTCAAAGATGAGAAAATAAAAGCTTTCATTCATCTCGTTATTGGCCACTTTTGGATAGCTAAAGAGAGTCAATTGAGCTCAAATTTATTGGAGTTATACTCTCAAACCTTTGAGTAATTCCTTATCGTGAGTTTCTCTCAGCCCACAAATTGTGGAAATTCTATTATTCACTTGCAACTGCAACTTCTGTGAATACAAATAGGGGTTACTCTCTCTATTTATAGTCTTAGGTTTGCTTTCTCCTTAAGTCAAAGCCCAAAACATAAAAGCCCAAAATACCTGTTTTAGACCTAAATCAAATCCAATCAAATCTGTGTGTAACAAACTGTTTCCACACTTTGATAGATTTATTCGACACACCCTGTGTTCGAGCAACAACCTACTTCGACACACCTGTATGGAATTTGAAAAATAGCATCATTTTTAATGGACACTCTTGTGTGTGTTTTAGATGATTTAATTTGGAACATTAAAGTGTTGTCTTGGCATGGTATAGGTAACAAGGCCAATAGATGCCCTTTAGATTTCCTGAAACTCTAATTTCACATTGTAATGGGTTAGAGTACTTCCTATACCTTATCAATTCATTTTGCTTATAAAAAAAAAAAATCATTATATCCCCACCACAATTTTCCGGATAACTTGTTACTCGATGATTACAACAAAAAATGTGGCAACAGTTAAACAACATGGTTTAAAGGAAAGAAAACTGCTATCTAAAATTTATCCGGGGTAAGGCATGATCTTTTTACTTATGGCAATGATTATTAAACATGGTCTATTATCTTAAAAAAAATAAAACAAGTTATCCCATAAACAAATGAAAAAAAAAAAAATTATCCCATGAACAAATGAAAAATTATTGAAAAACTTATAACCAAATTATCCGACAAATAACATAGTAACTATAGAAAAATTTATAATCAAATTATTTATTAAATATATAATACCAGATAACTTTTATCTATGTTATCCGATAAATATATCATTCTAACAAAATATTTGATTGTAATTGTATGTTGAAGAAAATCTACTAGTCAGAATTTTTTATATAATGTTCTCCGGTATATTGGTGTAGGGGTACAAATTTTTTTATTTAAAATAATAATAATAATAATAATAATAATAATAATAATAATAATAATAATAATAATAATAATAATAAAATATAATTGGAATATTTAAAAAAAATGTAGAGTTGAAAGAATAATTGTTGGAGCATTGAGTATAGTTTTCTAATATTAACCTTGAATTTCCAAAAGTCCGTATTCATGCGTGAGTCCATTAATTTGTTTCTCCAGCTAGTAGACATGAGCTGTGGATTGAAGTACTTTTTATATTCTTCTTAATTAATTATAGTACAATTTTATTGTTTAGGAAAAAACAATGAAATTTCGATCACAAAGTCATCAATATCCTTACAAAAGTCATTCCTAGAAAACAATCATTAGGTTCGGTATTTTATTTTAATAGGGGCGTATCATGCTTTGTTTGGTCTCTCTCTCTCGTCTTAACTAATTAGCAATGGGGAATCTAAAGGCATATAATGCCAATCTTTCCTCATCAAAAGTTTCTAATCATTTTGAAAATAGCTAATTATACGCCTTACAAAAGTTAGTTACATATGCATAACCAGAGTAGTTTGGCCAATTCCCTTTAATATGCTCCACTCCAATTTTCCTACTTCATGCATGTTTGGTTCGAAATGCATCTATAAGCTGTGATCTCACCTACTTAACTTACCTGCTTAGAGGGTCTATGGTCCGTGTTTATAAATTGAAAATGAAAAGGATTTGAGCTTAAAACATTGGTTAAAGAAACTAGTATATCAGTGGTGTATTGGAAAGTGTTATATTTAACTTTTTTTCTAACGTTTGAAAATTTGTTGTTTTTACTTTTTGAGACAAATAATGGGAGTAATAATGTATAATATAAGTTATACAAAAATAACATATAAATGGGCAAAAAGTTGCGCCGCTACGTTTTTTTTAGATGACAAAATCAATTATCTTAAAAACTACATTTATTGTTCTAGAAGACACAATATTGTTATTCATGAGTCATTGCACTATCGGTAAAAGATCTACTACTTCTGGTGCTAGAAAACCAAAAGTATCAAAGGAAAATGGTATGAAAGCATGTTGATTGTCAGAACACGATTTCTCATGTTTGACCATTTTACTTGAAGCGGCTTTGGGAGTTGCATGTCCCACAATAAATTCTCAAGTCCCCAATCCCACTAGTGGAGAAACCCCAATCAAGTCTACATATGCATGTTTCCCTATTTAGTCAATCTATTTAGTACGTAACTTATTCATTAACCAAAAGGCAGTAGTAGTGGGAGGCTTTGATTCTCCTGCGAAGGCCATCCAAAAGTGTGGGTCTGGCTCTTACCAAAACCAAAAGAAACTCCAAAGTATGTTTGATGTTTTGCTAAACCTTCTGGTTGTTTTCATTATACCTTTCTCCTGGGTCATACTAGACGCTCAACCATAAGATTCACCTATGAGTTCCTTTTTCCATTTCCATCTCTTGTTTCGGTTTCTTTTCCTAGATCGGGTACGGTGGTTTGAAAAGGCCATTCTAAAATTGAGTGGCAATGGTTGAGGGCAATTTAGGGTTTAGGGTTTGAATTTAATATCTTCCCCCATTGTACTAAAAATCGCAATATTATGAAAATAATTGCTCTTAATGGTCAAGAAATATCGTGGAGTAATGCAAAATGCAAGTTAACTAGTACTGTTGAAAACCAAGCTATTAGGTTCTTGGATATAGATTTATATGCGTACTAGATAAGTTGACGAGCCCATAATTATTTCTTAAGAATGATATCTTCTAGGTGATATCAAATTGACGTTTACATCTACATGTCAATTTGTTAATAATTTGATCTAAGATTCAAGCTTTGGGCAAACCCGACGCAACCTTATATCTGGATTTAGAATTCTTTCTTTTGCTACCCTCAGAGCTTTTGAGGAAACCATAGATATTTATGGCGAATAATCAAGGCTGAGACGGTGATTAACTGAATCGTTTGTTACAAGTTTCTATTTTCATTTCTCTCGATTCTGAGATCTGAGGGAGCAGTAGATGATGAAAAAAGGAAAGCATGAATCGCTGAAATCGTTGAAATAAAAAATTGACTGCGCTTCTGATTTGGTAACCTAAGAAGGCTACAAACTAGTGAATCAGGAACTGGATTTGAATCGTGAAATTTTGGATCTCGAGTTTTTGCATATGTTCGTTGGCGTTTTACGAAGCAAACGTGATTCTCGAGGAGAACACATGAATCAAAGTCGGTTCCCACAAACGACGTCATTGTTCTATTTAGCGACCAGAAATAGATGAACTGGCTCCACGAAGGAACCATAACTGAAGAGATTTGGATGACGATGGTCTTAAACAGTGGCTTCGATCTCCTTTACGGTGAAGCGGGATGGACTTGCGTGATCAGTTCAAGATTCAAGATGAGTATAATCAAATTGGAGATCATAAATTGTGTACCTTCTCATTGCATGTGAACTGTTTTTATATTTAGGTCGAGTAGAGTGGACTTTGATGAATCAGGCCTTGGTCGATTGGGCCTGTTTGCCGGTCCATGATAAGTGCCAAATTGTAGTTATATTTGTATATATTTTTGTGGCACTTATCGATTTATTTTTTTGGAATATAGTAAATAACCCTCAACTTGTATGTAAATATGTGCATATTTCGTTATCGTGTAAATATTGTTTATAGTTGCATTATCACGTAAATATCATTGAGTTTGATTATTTTTTTTCTCATTTTTGAAGGTACTCAAGCAATGATATTTATTCATTGTAATATAGAGCATTGAATAAGCTTTCCAACGCTTCTGACCGTGCCTAAATTGGAGTTACGACTCTCAAGTTATGGTGAAAACAACAATTGATTTTTTCTCAAGACAACACAGAGCATGCTAAGCGCCCATAAAGTGGGCTAAGCGAGGTTTGCGACTTTGAAACACTATAAATACCATTTCACATCAGATTTTTTATGTGTCACCCAATTTTGAGAGAGGGGTTTCACCATTTTTAGGGTTTCCTAATTTTAGGGCGAGACACCAAGAGTGTTAGATGATTGGAATTCAACAAGGGAGGTTGAAACTTGAAGATTGGAAGTTGGATTAACTTCAATTTTTGATATATCAAGGTTGGGGTTTGCTCATCTTCTCTCTTCTCTTTGTATGATACATTTCTTGTTGGGATTTGGGTGACTTCACCATTGTTGTAAGTATGTCTTTTAAGCTTTGTATTGTGAACTTTGTTATGATTCAATATAAATGTTAATCCTTTTTCATAATATGTTCGATTTGTGTTGAGAGATGTATTTCAAACTATTGAGTTAATATTTGTCATCTATCGATAACCAAACTCTAGACATAGATTTGGGAGTTGATATTCACTCTGTATCAGATCTTAACGTCTGTGTGTTCTTTAATATGTTGAGACGTCTTCTATCAATCAACTTGTATAATCCTACAATGCTGCTCTAGACATAGACTGTGTTGATGAGTGATACGTGATTATAGAGATGATTGACTTTGTTCACATGCTAAGATTATGAGAATGCGTATTGGTATAGGTTTTTATTGATCATGGTGTTATTTGTAATCTTTGTTTGATTTAATATCGAGGACATCTTTGCCTCTATTAGGTTCTAAACTCTAGACATAGATTTAGATATAATATTCACAGTGGGTATCGATTTTTAATGCTCTGTATTGTTTAGTTGTGTGAGACATCACTGATGAGACATTGTCGTAGAACTTTCGTCGGTGTTGCAGACACGAGCATTGATGTGAGGGATATGTGTTGATATTGGTGAATGTTTAGATTGCGTTTAACTGATTGATATAATGCTTATTCTGTGGGCGAATGAAATTCAATCCGGAAAAGCTATCTTCTCTCATATACTTTACTTTTCCGTTTTTTATATTTTGTATTCTATACATGTAAACAACTTTTGCACCATAAACTCAGAAACATGGAGATTGTTGAACAAAATTCGACCCCTCGCACTAATTCCTGTGGAGGCGATAAAATAAAAATACTTACTTTTACTTGCTGCTTTACCGCAACCAACAAAATGGCACCGTCATGAGGGATTGATGTTTAGATATTTAATTGCATTGCAATAATTTCTATTTTTGAGCTTTGTACATATTGTCTATATTGTATATGTTTATATTTGAACATGTTTTCCATACTTGTCTATAATGTATACATTTGCTTTGTACATGTTTTCTATACTTGTTTATAATGTATATTGTATATATTTTTGTTTCCCTTCACGTTTGCTAAAGTGATTAGTTAGGAGCACTAGTAGAAAAAAATGCTTGTTAAGTCGGTTAAAAATGACTTGTTAAGTCGGTTCCGAGACTGACCTAAGAATTGCTGACATAAGAAATTTTGGCTTCTTAAGTCGGTTTTTGACCTGACTTAAGAAAAAGTTATTAGGTCTGTTAAACAGCATTCGACTTAATAAGTCCAGGCTTTAAGAAAGCTCTGGTGCCATTGCACCCGACTTAGGAAGTTTCTTTCTTAAGTCAGATATATTTAACCGACCCAACAAGTTTATTTTTCTACACATATTTTCTTGTAATAGCACTATTTCTTGATCACACACACACACACACACACACACACACACACACACACACACACACACACACACACACACACACACACACACACACACACACACACACACACACACACACACACACACACACACACACACACACACACACACACACACACACACACACACACACACACACACACACACACACACACACACACACACACACACACACACACACACACACACACACACACACACACACACACACACACACACACACACACACACACACACACACACACACACACACACACACACACACACACACACACACACACACACACACACACACACACACACACACACACACACACACACACACACACACACACACACACACACACACACACACACACACACACACACACACACACACACACACACACACACACACACACACACACACACACACACACACACACACACACACACACACACACACACACACACACACACACACACACACACACACACACACACAAGACTAATATCAATAACACGCAAAATAGTAATAATACAACATCATATAAAGTTAGGCGTTTCAAGCTAAAAACACTAAAATTTATTACTCCCTCTGTTTTTTATTATAAGTCGTTTTAGACTTTTCACACAGATTAAGAAAAATAATAATTGTTGTATGAAAATGAGAAATTAAGAAGGTTTTTACAAAATTATCCTTGATTAATGATATGTGGAAGATAAATTTATATAATTGAAAGGAGAGATAATAATAAATATTTAAGGATATCATAGGAAAAATAGCATTAATTATTCATTGGAATTGTAAAGCGACTTATATTTAAATACAATTTTTTTTCCAAAACGACTTATAATAAAAAACGGAGGGAGTAACACTTTATTTTATAAAAGAACAAATATCACTAACCATAACTTTTCTCCTTTTCGTTCATTTTTTCAATAAATGATCATTGTGAAGCGTCAGCCACTCGAAACATTAATGATTAATCAGCTCCAAAAGCCAAAAGTTTTTAGAAGCATTAGAATTTGAAGTTTCTGCTAATCCAAGTTCTTCAAGTAATTGGTTGACATATACATTAGCTGCTCTAGAAAAATTCCAATCACTATCAGAAGATGTTGAAGTCCGAAAACCAGTTAATCTTTTGACATTTAGTGGCTGGTCAACCGAAGGGCCATGGCTCATCTGAGAACTTTGAACACTTTCTTGTTGATGCAATGGCATTGATAGTGGAATAGAAGAAAATGGATCATTATGAACATGTGGCCATCCAGCTTGCCCTGACATCCCAGTAAAGTGCTGGCACAAAGTTCACACATTTGTTAGATACTACACAAATAAAATACATCTTAAACATATAAATAAAAAATAAAGCAGAAGAAATCAATGACTTTTACTATCTATTGGAAATCTTTACCTGAAAAAGAGAAACATCATACATAGCACTGGAGATGCCATTGGCATAAGTGATGAACCAGAAGTAAGATGCTAAATTTGAGAAGGCATGCTAGCAGGACTCCTCTTAGATGTTGTTGTCGTATTCATAGTGTTCATATCCCCTTCACTAGTCCCGGCTGCAGAAGTTGTAGGGATGTGTTTCCTATCAGGCTGCTTTTCAGAGGGGATATATCAGCAGGCTACAAGGAAATTGGTGGTGTCTCAACAGATAAATCAGCAGGAAAAGATACATTAAGAGGCTTCTCAGATCTAGATTGGCTAGTAGATTGCTGCTCACGACCTACTCCTGCTAAAGTAATTAATATTATTAGCACATATTTCTGAAGAAACAAAAAAACTTAACTAAAGTCTTAATGAGGGAAAGAGAATCATCTACTACCCTATCAGTATCTTCAAATACAATACTTTTAGAATCAGAAACTGAGACAAAACAAGTACTCAACCTACAGATCCCAGATGTCATATACGATGTTGTGACATCTGGTCTATCATCAGCTTGGCTGAGGCAGTACATACAGATCCCTCAATTATTTATTACATCTAACATCCAGAGGTCTGGAAGTGTTGGGATCCAATATCAGCTCAGTTAACATTAACAAATCTGCTTAGCAGAGGTTCTGTGTTAGCACAGTCATTAACTCACACACTGATGTCATGCACGATGTTATGACATCCAAACTGAACTTACAAATAAACAATGCAGAAACATAAACAACACAACAGAATTGTTCACCCAGTTCGGTTCAATCAACCTACTCTAGGGGCATACCAAGCCAGGGATGAAGTCCACTATTAGCAGTATCAATTCAGAGCTAAACTCCCAGTTTACAACTCCTCACTTAAACACTACCCAATGACCCCTCTACCTAGGTTCTCCCTAGATATAGAATATCTCCATTCTACTCCCAATCATAGCAATGATGTCTAGCAGTCAACAACTCAGCCACTGCATCAACAGCTTAATCACCAACAACTTAAATATACATGATGAAGTAGTTCCAAGAACATAATCTTCACTCATTGCTTCACAGCTTCTGAGTGAATAAAGTAAACCTCTTACCTACAGGCTTCGAGGCACAAAAATCAGTGACCTTCCAACAACCTGGAGGTTCACCTACACACCAAACCCCAATGACTACATTATGATCGTTAGGTTTACAAGGCTACAAAGATTCCTATATATAACCTGATCCTAGTTGGACTTGGGCTTAAAAACGCAGCACTCCATGCTGTTACAAATCAGCAGATTTCTTCTGCTACAAACAAGGCCTTATGATCATAAGTTACCTAATTTATCTCCTAAATTAGTAACTGCTGAAACTTTAATGCTTAGATTTGATTCTTCAATATTCTGACTTGATTCTTTGACCTTTAAGGCTGCGCCACATAGGATTACATAATATCCACATAGAATATTCTGTATCTTTTAAAACCAAAACTGAATCTTCCTTCCTCAGTTCTGCAGGCGCGATGTCATGGTTAATGTCATGACATTCCTTGTACCATCTTGTGTTTAGTATCTGTTTTTGTTCTTTTAATATTCGCAAGAGTACATTATTTTACATTCAGCTGCTATTATGTTTTAGCCAAGCATGGATGCCAATAAGACAATAATACAGAACAGAGCACACTAACAATCTCCCCCTTTGGCTTATTTTGGCTAAAACTAAACATAAAATAATAAATACACATTAACTCCAAGAGCAGCTGCTTCAACTTTCAGGATACCTATGCTGAACCACATCATAACATCTTCAGTCTGCTTCTACTTCTGTCTTCAAATCTTCCTTTGTTTCTTTTGACAGTAGCAAAATCAGCGTCAGCCTCTCTCCCCCTTTTTAGCCATAATATGACAAAGATGTATACAATGTCAACTCCCCCTGCACATGAGGAAGAAGATACGAAAACCAATTCTTGCCACTGTAGTTCTCCAAGAACTAGCCCTTGTAACTCAGAACACAAATCACAATTAAAACGTCTCCCTTCTCGAAGACTGAACAAGAAGATGCATGCTCATTGTTATTGCTGTAACTCCATTTGTAGAGATTCATGATTTCCCCACCCTGTGTTATTCTGAGCAGATTTTGGTAGAGGAACCCAACGCAATACCAAATCTGAACGCACCCAACACAAACACACACGAAACACATCTTGGAGAGATTTGATATCTGAAGCCTGCTGCGAAGATGCTAATTTATAGCCATTGGAGAAACATAGGAAGTAACGATAGTCTTTGGTCTTGTTCAACAGACAAACTATTAATTAGGAAACAGTTCCAAAGGCAATTACTCTTTCCAAAGCAGTTTTTCTTAGTTTGACTCTGCGGGATCAATGTCTTTATCTATGTCATGACATCCTGTCAGACATTGTCCCTCTTTCACCCCTCAAGCACATAGCTTAAGATTCTTTAAGAGACATTGACAAAGCATCCTATGAACCACGTAATAGACCTCCTACTTCTTTACTGACTCACTATTCATAGACTTCTGTTGTTCTGATCACCTTGAGACTGTATACTGCAACTGTGAAGAGCCTTCCAACACTTGTTGACATGCAACTACTAGACCAGTTCAAGATTTGTGGATACCAGAAGCACATGGTTAGATTCAACCATTCCCAGAAAAACTGACTGTAATGATACATCTTGTTAAATAAACCTTTTCATAAGAAACTTCCTCTAACTAAGTTGAAAAAGCTCCTGCTGACTTGGACCACCTTCATTATGATGATAGAGTATAATAGACCAAGATAATTTTCTAGAATTATATCTTGAGCTAAGAAGACACTCCCCTATCTGAGATAATTTGTGCTTCATACAGGAAAACTTGTAATGATGAATGGAAAATATAAGACGCATCTTCATATCTTCAAGAGCGCACCCTCTTCCCAACTAACTAGCTGACACGCTTCACTATTACAAAGTAACTCCTTTACAAAAGATACTCACATCAGAATTTAGATGTTATAACATCTTGTATAACATTAAGATATAGTTGAACAGTTCAATACATCCAACTAACTCCACTTCTCTTTCTTCAACAGATTCAAGTCTACCACCTTATCTCCACCTGAAATAATCAACAAATAACCCTTTGACACTTGATGCTTCCATAGAAAGGTTGTCACAGACTCAACATAAAGAACTGCCACTTCTTCCACTTGTTGATCATAACCCTACCAAGTTGCACTCTGATCAAGGTCTGCCAAGATAATTTGAAATCCTCCTTGATATGATGTTTCTCATAATGCTTAACATACTCTCCAATTTGAATTAGAAGAATCCTTTTTATCCTCAACTAAGTTGATCATCTCACCTCACTTCTGTCTTCATAGTCATACTCCATACTCCCCCTGAGAGTTACACCATAAGGATGTTTTGAATAATTGTCCTTAACCTGAAGCATTCTTCATTTGGAACTGCCACACTTTCCAAATTTGGAATCCTTAGTTTGCTTGCTACACAAGATCCAGACTGTCACTTCATGTACCTTGAAATAGAGGAAACTTCTAAATAGCTCTTGAACAACTCTTCAACAGATAGGTCGGAACCTAATCTTTTACTGGTGTCTTCAAGTGTTGTGATGTATCATACAAAACAAAGCATCACATACATCTTCTTCTTCTTGAGACAACTTACCAGACAACCATTGCCTTTCTTAATGCTTAATTGAAGATAACACAGAACTATAATTGATGCATAGATCAAATCAGACCATGGACACTTCATACACATACTTAGCTCCTGACAGAGTATATGAATCTGTATTCATGCTGTTCATCCAATAAGTACTAAGTCTCTCATCAGAGCACCTATTAGTCCCTCAGATAGAATTTACTGCTCACACCAGGTCCTTCTAAATGATCTCATCTTCATACATGAAAGCATTCTTCTTAAAAATGATGTTGTAACATTTGTTATGACATCATTCATTTAGACTCTTTGGATTTCTTATTCAACATCTCCTGTGTGACACTTGGAGAAGGACAAAGAAAGCACGACCAACACCTTCAGCTTAGCTACACATCAGTCATGATTAAGGGATAATATATGCCATATCTCAATAAGCTTTTCTTCAGACTTCTCTTCTGACTTTGAGATAATGGATGCCACAATCTGTACCCCATGAGGAGATTCCCTCAACAAGGTTTCTGGAACAGATTCACTTATGACATAACTCCTGAAAATACCTCAGATTCCACACCGTAATCTGACTCCCTTGAATCATCACACAATATTCAAAACCATATTTCACTATGCACTATACACAGTATTCAGTTTTCACCACTAACTGTTCTATGGTTAAGAAAACAATTCACACATCTGGTTCCTTTGATCAAAAGAACATACCAGATATAAGCTCATCTTGAATTTTCATAGAGGTCTTGAAAAGAAAACCTGAATGAATCCTTTTACTTGCACTGAGCTCTACTTCCAACTCCCATAAGCTTATGCCTGAGATAAACTAACATTTGGGATGGAAGGTTCAATTGATTGTATTCTGACCAATCAACACAAAAAGCAGATGTCTCCTCTTCCAGATCAGGAGTAGGTTCCAAACAAATGTACTCACACTACATAAGTTTAGCACCAGAACATCTGTTCTTCAACTGGTAGCTGCATACCAGTATGCCATCAGTTCCTTCTTCTTGGAACACACAATTCTTGACAATCTTGAAGATCATCAAACAACTTTGCAGATGAATATGAGGAACACTGATCATTTGAACCTCTTCAACCTCAATAACCATGCCTTTATGAGTGGACTTGAGAAAAGATTTCAAGTATCTTTGACACTTGTACTAAAGTTGAGAACAATCTGCTACAAATTCTGTTGAAAACCATATAACCCTAGAGATCTTCTTTCAAAGATAGGATTATGCATCAGATGCTATGCAGCAGAAAATAGCCATATATCAACAGAGATTACACAATGCTTACTCCCAGAACCAGTTGTAAGCATGACATCCAAGAATTGCAGCTGAACAATCCAACAATATGCTTGCTTCTTCTTCAAGCAACACAACAAGACCTAACCAATATTCTGACCAGAAAGAAACAGATAAGCACAAAGAATATCTTATCATTAACTTCACTCCCGCATGAAGGTTTTGACAATCTTCTTCTCTGTACCTTGCTATATGCTGAATAAGACACCTCAAATTCTTCACTCCCACATGAATCATTTGGATATCAGTAACACCATCTTCCCTTGCCAAGAGAATACACCTGTTATGGTCAGTTTGGTCCAGTCTTCCACACATAGGTCCATCCTCCACTTCTAGGGACCATTCAATATGAACATGAATGTTCAAACAATCAACTACCTCCAACAACCAGAAAGTATCTCCCATGGATCTCATCCAGAAACAGGCAGGATGCCTGCTCTGATACCAATTGAAATTCTGGTAAGACAGACCCCAGATGTCATATACGATGTTGTGACATCTGGTCTATCATCAGCTTGGCTGAGGCAGTACATACAGATCCCTCAATTATTTATTACATCTAACATCCAGAGGTCTGGAAGTGTTGGGATCCAATATCAGCTCAGTTAACATTAACAAATCTGCTTAGCAGAGGTTCTGTGTTAGCACAGTCATTAACTCACACACTGATGTCATGCACGATGTTATGACATCCAAACTGAACTTACAAATAAACAATGCAGAAACATAAACAACACAACAGAATTGTTCACCCAGTTCGGTTCAATCAACCTACTCTGGGGGCATACCAAGCCAGGGATGAAGTCCACTATTAGCAGTATCAATTCAGAGCTAAACTCCCAGTTTACAACTCCTCACTTAAACACTACCCAATGACCCCTCTACCTAGGTTCTCCCTAGATATATAATATCTCCATTCCACTCCCAATCATAGCAATGATGTCTAGCAGTCAACAACTCAGCCACTGCATCAACAGCTTAATCACCAACAACTTAAATATACATGATGAAGTAGTTCCAAGAACATAATCTTCACTCATTGCTTCACAGCTTCTGAGTGAATAAAGTAAACCTCTTACCTACAGGCTTCGAGGCACAAATCAGTGACCTTCCGACAACCTGGAGGTTCACCTACACACCAAACCCCAATGACTACATTATGATCGTTAGGTTTACAAGGCTACAAAGATTCCTATATATAACCTGATCCTAGTTGGACTTGGGCTTAAAAACGCAGCACTCCATGCTGTTACAAATCAGCATATTTCTTCTGCTACAAACAAGGCCTTATGATCATAAGTTACCTAATTTATCTCCTAAATTAGTAACTGCTGAAACTTTAATGCTTATATTTGATTCTTCAATATTCTGACTTGATTCTTTGACCTTTAAGGCTGCGCCACATAGGATTACATAATATCCACATAGAATATTCTGTATCTTTTAAAACCAAAACTGAATCTTCCTTCCTCAGTTCTGCAGGCGCGATGTCATGGTTAATGTCATGACATTCCTTGTACCATCTTGTTTTAGTATCTGTTTTTGTTCTTTTAATATTCGCAAGAGTACATTATTTTACATTCAGCTGCTATTATGTTTTAGCCAAGCATGGATGCCAATAAGACAATAATACAGAACAGAGCACACTAACAACTACCAATGGCAGCAATAGCATTAGTTGAGCAGCTGCTTCGGCTTCAACAAGGTTGTGGAATATTTGCATGTCTGATTTTGATGATCGATGGGGACCAATACCATGAGACACCCCATGGTAGAGATAACTTTTCATTATTTTTCTCTCCAGGCCTCTTCCATTATTAAAATAAATGATGGAGGAAAGAGAAAAAAAAAGAATGACACATAATCTTCACAATTTATTTTAAAATCTAATGATTCAGATTCATTCTCGTGTTCACATAAAAATGTCATTCTCATATGATATGCCATATATATATATATATATATATATATATATATATATATATATATATATATATATATATATATATATATATATATATATATATATATATATATATATATATATATATATCTTATTGACATTAATAACATATATTAGTGAAATTATTACATCACTAATATATAGCTCACTTATCCATATATTTTCTTTAAAAAAATTGTATATTAAATTAAAAATAATTAAAAAATTAAAAATATTAGTAACATATATGATTAAAAATAACACATTTTTCTGTGTTTGGATTCATATAAATTAAATCATTTTTTGTCAATATATTGTAAACATTTGAAAATATAATTTTATGTGTCAATGTCAAAATGTTTTCTAGTATTTTCATAAATAATAAACTTTTCTCGTTAAAAAAACTATTAACATTTACTCATTAATTTAAAAATATTTTAAATTTATTTATAAGATATATATATATATATATATATATATATATATATATATATATATATATATATATATATATATATATATATATATATATATATATATATATATATATATATATATATATATATATATATATATATATATATATATATATATATATTTAAATTAATTTATAAGAAACATATTTTTCTCATATTTGGATAATCAATACACTTTTCCCGTAGATATATATTTCCCTTATTTACATCAATAACTTTTAATAACTTTTAATTATGATATAATTACACATTTACACCAATATAATAGTTTCTCTGATATTTAATTGTGTAAACATTGTTTTAATTGTATAAATTTGAAGTCATAATATAAATCATATCTTAAATATTTGAATCACTAGCATATTTTTTCTCCTATATAAAAATAATAGTGTTTCTAAAAATATTTGAATTAATCATACATTATTTTCCCGTATTTTGACATCAATTATATTAATATTTAAAGAAATATTATATTTTTTTTATGTATATGAAAGTAAAGTAACACCCTTTTTAAAAATATTTGAATTAATCATAGATTGTTTTTCCGTATTTTATTTAGAAGATTAAACATATATTTTAATTTTATTATATGATATTATTTAATCACAAACTTAAATTAAAAAAACTATTTAATATAGTTGTTAAGTTCTATAATATTACATGTTTGACCTTTTATATATTAATACTAACTTCAAAAAAAGTATTGATTTCATTTTAAAAGTGAGAATTTTCTTATATATTATTTTATTTTTAAAAGCAAGAATTTTGAAAACTATTTATTAAATATTATTAGTAATATTAATTGTGTAAACATTGTTTTAATTCTATAAATTTGAAGTCGTAATATAAATTATATCTTAAATATTTGAATCACTAGCATATTTTTTCTCCCATATAAAAATTATAGTGTTTCTAAAAATATTTGAATTAATCATACATTATTTTCCCGTAATTTGACATCAATTATAAAAATATTTAAAAAAATATTATATTTTTTATGTATATCAAAGTAAAGTAACACCCATTTTAAAAATATTTGAATTAATCATAGATTGTTTTCCCGTATTTTAATTTGTTTGTATTACATGTTTGATTATTTGCACGATTTTTGTTATATTTAGAAGATTAAACATATATTTTAATTTTATTATATGATATTATTTAATCATAAACTTAAATTAAAAAAATATTTAATATAGTTGTTAAGTTCTATAATATTACATGTTTGACCTTTTATATATTAATAGTAACTTCAAAAAAAGCATTAATTTAATTTTAAAAGTGGGAATTTTCTTATATATTATTTCATTTTTAAAAGCAAGAATTTTGAAAACTATTTATTAAATATTATTAGTAATATTAATTGTGTAAACATTGTTTTAACTGTATAAATTTGAAGTCGTAATATAAATTATATCATAAATATTTGAATCACTAGCATATTTTTTCTCCTATATAAAAATAATAGTGTTTCTAAAAATATTTGAATTAATCATACATTATTTTCCCGTATTTTTACATAATTATAAAAATATTTAAGTTAATATTATATTTTTTTTATGTATATCAAAGTAACACCCTTTTTAAAAATATTTGGATTAATCATAGTTGTTTTCCTGTATTTTAATTTGTTTGTATTACATGTTTGATTATTTGCACGATTTTTGTTATATTTAGAAGATTAAACATATATTTTAATTTTATTATATGATATTATTTAATCATAAACTTAAATTAAAAAACCTATTTAATATAGTTGTTAAGTTCTATAATATTACATGTTTGACCTTTTATATATTAATACTAACTTCAAAAAAAAGCATTAATTTCATTTTAAAAGTGAGAATTTTCTTATATATCATTTTATTTTTAAAAGCAAGAATTTTGAAAACTATTTACTAAATATTATTAGTAATAAAATTGTTTATTCAAATCAGAAAGTTGGCTTAAGTCAATTTCCAAAACTTATTAGTCTTAAAATTATTTATTACCAAAATCATTAAAATAATTATTAGGTGAATTCTTATTTACCCAACTCAAAAAGTTGGGTAATGTTACCTCCTTTGTAAAATACTTTGAAAACAACCAACATTTGTAGCATTTTAATAAATAATTAAATGTGTTTTAATGAGATGGAATCATGTGATTGGTTGAAGGTACACTACCCAACTTTTTGTGATGGGTAGAGAAGTTGTCCCCTAATTATTATTATAATGAATAATAAAAAATTGTATGACAATCAATTTAATAAAATTAATTGACATTTATTAGCTACCATAAAATAACAGTAATAGAAATATTTGATATTATCATCAACTATTAACTATTAAAATAAATTTTAAATGTATTATCTATATAATTTAATATTATCATCAATTCAAAAACGGTATAATAAAAATTAATTAAATAATTTAATATTATTGTTGATTTATGTAAATATTAAAATACCTTGGAAGTTAATAGAAATAAGTTTCAAATTTAAACAGTATCTTTATATTTGACTGGATGCGTGTAAGACTGCAATATATAAAACTGAAATATATTTATAATTATTTTCTAATTATACTTTTTTAATCAATAAAATCCATTGTATTGTAAATATTTTCCCGTATTTAAAAAATAGCACACTTTTCCTTGTAATTAAATTAAACTAAAAATAAAATTAATCTAAAAATTAAATATTATCTTAAATATGAATTTACAATTATTTATTATAATCTTATTAAAATTTTGCTTTGAATTGGAAACAAAGTTTTACAATTATTATGAATTAATTAATGTTTAAAAACATATAAATAAGATAATAAATTGATTTAAAATATTATTAATTAAAATGTAACAAAAAAGTAAATCATATTTGCAAGAGAAAGAACAATTTGGCAAATAGGTAGGTAGAATTAATGATTGTTAATATCAAAATAAATGTTTGTCAAATTATTTCATATTTATTTATTTAATAGTAATAAGTATGTTTCTCATATTTAATTATGTTTATGAACACAAATATTTAACCTATATTTAATTACTCATTATTAAACAATTGTCTCATATTTTTGAATGTAACAATAAATAATTTATATTTTTTTAAAATTTTTTTAGTGATAAATATTTAATTTATTATTTTAATGTCTAATTCAATCTACTTAACCTTATAGATATTAGAATACTAAAGTTGATACTTTTATGAAAAATTATAATTAAATAAGCATTATTTTCAAAAAATATTTTATTTTATCATTTAAGTAACTTACATATACCTTTATTTAACCATTCTCTACAATTATTTTAAAAAATTGCTAATTAAATCATTTATTTTATTAATTTATTAAAAAATTAATAAGATTATAACAATCTTAACATTTTTTAAGTTCTTTGTATCATTCAAAAATAATAGTATAACTTTTAATTTAAACAAAACTGGATGATTTTTTTTAGCAATTAAAATAATCGATTTGTCAATTTATATAATAAAAAGTGAAGACTTATATATTTGGCTAACAAACTATTAATTGGGGGTGACAAATACATTTAGTTTGTAATTGAACAGGCTAAAACTTAATAATTATAAAGTATATATATATATATATATATATATATATATATATATATATATATATATATATATATATATATATATATATATATATATATATATATATATATATATATATATATATATATATATATATTTGCATGATATGTAATATAAAAGTTAATAGCTTCTATGAGCTATTTCAAGTGATTCACACAACTATTTTTCTATTCTCCACCTAACCCTTCCCATTTCCTATGGGCACTCAAAGAGAAGTTACTCTCCTGCACATCATAGAAAGAAGATAAAAATCATATTGTCTAATAAAAGATTATGAATTCAAATAGAAGTTAATTTTTTAAAATTTAAATATAATCTGATAGGGGTGTTCGCGGGCCGGTTTGTTTCGGTTGTGAGAGAATACGATGCCCAAATCGATCAAAGGTATATGGACTGGTTTGGATTGAATTTGAACACTTTTGCGATAAAGTCCAAACCGAACCAAACTGAAAAATAACGGGTTGGTTTGGGTTTGATTGATCGGATACACTAATAATAAATGTGCACAAATATTTTTAAAAGAATATCTAATTCACATCAACTAAATTTCAATAATAATATAAAATTCCTAATTTTTTTTCTCCATATAGATTATGAATGTCACAAATGGATTTTCATTTTTTTATTCTTGAAATTGAATATTTTATACTAGTTTTCACGGTAACTATGATATAAATTGTACAAATTAGCTATGGTTAGTTTGGATAGACAGCTCCGCGAGTAGAGTTTTGAAAATTTGATTCCCGAACCAATTAACAACGGATTTCGTTGGTTTGGTTTGGTTTTTGTCCGAACTAAAAAAATGCCTGAACCAAACATTAAAGTTTGGTTTGAATTCCGGTTTGGTTCGGATTTGCCCGAACAAATGAAAACCCCTGTAATCTGATATTAAATACACTTAAAAAACATTGATTTAGGGTCTGTTTGGTTCAAATGAGGGGGAGGGGAGGAATTTTAATGGAGGGGAGGGAATGGGAGGGGAGGAGATTTTTTTAATTAGATAGGTGTTTGGTTCAAACGAGGGGAGGTGAGGAATTTTAATTAAAAATATGTTTGGTTCAGGAGGGGAGGGGTTTTATTAATAATTTACATTTTTATCCTTATTATCTTATATAAGTGATACAATATGATATTCAAATGTGAAAAATGTATACATAATGTTAAAAAATTAATTTCACTTAATTCGAATAAAATATTCAAAAACAAATTAAATTATATGTTTATAACAACTTTTAAATCTTAATGAATTATTCAACACATTATATACATAAAATAATTTATTATTAAATATAAATGGTTTAAATGTTTTAATAAAATAAATAAAAAATTAAAATAAAAGATTTAAAGTTTGATATAAAAGAAAATATGGTATGATACCTAACAAAATTAGAAAAAAAATATATAAATAAACATAAAAGAGTTATAAAAAATAAAAAAGTACAATGATTATGATTTATATTAAGGACAAATTTTTTTAAATAATTTGAAGGTGGAGAATAATTATAATAAGTTGATAGAAGCAATCGGAAAAAATCACAAAAGAGAGCAGTAATATAAGAGAAAATAAATAATTTTGAAATATTAAAATAAAACTGAGGATATTATAGTAATTATAATAAGTTTTAAAATATCAATGTTCAGATTACCTCTCCTTCCCTCCAAATCCCCCGATTTGGGGGGCCGCAAAAAGTGTGTTTTGGAGGGGTTGTGCTCCCCTCCCCTCCCCTCCCCTCATAAAATTTGAACCAAACACATTTAATTATAAATATTCCCTCCCCTCCTCTCCCCTCCCCTCCCCTCCAAAATATTGACCTCTCAAAATAAAATATGAAGAGTTTTAAAACGTGAAAGAGATAAAAAAAAAAGTTAAATGAAAATCAACAATGATTTATAATGACCATAAAAAAGTTTCCTATTTTTAAAAAAAATAAACTTTAATAATAATCATAAGTGAATAAAATAATTTATTTAAAAATCGTACTAAAAAATATTTTAAAAAATTAAACTTCATCAGATAGAAAATATTCATCAAAGATTAGAATAAATTGTATATCTTAAAAAGTGTAATGAGATCCAAGTAAGCCATGTAGAAACCTACAACATATCTAAAAAGGGAAGAAATTAGAACCTTGAAAATAATTGACCTAATGAAGAAAACATTTTATATAATTAGTAAAGTAAAATCATTGAATTCAAAGATATGTAACAAATATTATAACAACAATAAAATAAATAATAGTAAACACAAATCTAAAATATATATACAAATATCAGTATAATACTAAAACTTTTATAAATTCAGATTTTCCTAAAAGAGATGAAAATACTTAATGAGAATCTCACAATAAAAAATACAAATAAATTATATGAAAGAGTTTAGCCGAACTATCTTGGACATGGAAGAGTTTAGATGGTTGAGAAACTACACACCAATTTCAATTGACTTGTTGAGAGTAGGATGAGAGGAGAATGCAATAAATAATTCAAAGTTCAATTGAACACAAAGTTACCATTATCACTCTAATCAAAGTGAAACACAGAAAACCATTGAAAATTTGTGCAAAAACATAACAAAAAACACAACTAATGAAGAATAGAATTTTACATCTATTGCTATTCAATCTGCAACTAGCTAGCCAGAAACATTAAAACCAATAACATAGAAAATATAAACAATGTTAACATCATATAACCCTCAGCATTAGAAAAAAAAAACCAGCAGCATTGAAACCAAAATCTAAGATCCAAAAAACTAAAACTAAAACCAATAATAATATAAAAAA
Organism: Vicia villosa; assembly: GCF_029867415.1. Lineage (NCBI taxonomy): Eukaryota > Viridiplantae > Streptophyta > Magnoliopsida > Fabales > Fabaceae > Vicia > Vicia villosa. The sequence goes on along the minus strand of NC_081184.1, from coordinate 127,039,792 downwards.
CATGAGAGAATATGAAGAATTACATAGATGATGAAGGTAATCCGCTTGTATTGCTTCGTATTTCTTCTTACAGTTGAATCAGTAAATTTGGAAAGTTGAATCAGTAATTCAGTTAGGAAAATATATTATTGGATTTGTTTTACTCCAAAAAGATGGGATTAACCAATCAGAACAAAGGGCATATGACAAAATATGAAAGGTTGAATATAGAGAGTGCAAAAAAAAATCGTTTTCCAAAGATCATGCCATTAATTTGGTCCAATAAAAAAACGTAAGAGTAATTAACATTGAATGGAATTGGGCAACAATTCTAAGACAAAAATTACCCTCAGAAATTTAAATTGTCGGTGTAAATCAAAAAGGATATTGTAGACTTTTTCAAAGCATATTGTTTTCTTATATGGTAGATTATATATATTTTAATTTAACATTTGTTAAGTCAGTTTTAAAAGCATCTGACCTAACTAAGTAACAAATATTTACGGAATTGCCACTGTGGGCGTCACTTCTTAAATAAGGTGGAAGGTGAACTGACTTAAAAATCTTTGCTAAAAAGGTATTTTTGTACTAGTGTCGAGTAGTCGTTGGTGGACAACTAGCCAATCAAAGAGGCAACATGAAGGAGCATCTATGCATAAATAAAGGTGTCGAGCTAACGACGTAAAACAAACGCTTGTTGGGAGGCAACCAAACTTTTTCATACTTTTACAGCTTTGTATTTATGTATTATAGGTAGTGTTGATGAAAGTGGATGAAATGCATGTCATTTTGATTCGTTTTGGAGTTTCGAGACATACCTGCTCACGCCGAGCATGGTCTGATAGCGCTAAGCGGTCCCTGGAACTCTGCGCGCGCTAAATGCACTCTGGTGTCGCTAAGTGCAATATGTGCTACTGCCAGTGGAAATTTTTTCACTCGGCCCTCTTACCCACTTTCACCTAGGTCATTTAGAGTAGTAAATAGTACTAGTAATTTCTAATATTTTTGTTTGTTGTTTGTATTCAAATATTGGTCGAATGATTGGAAGAAACATGGAGTGATTATTCAAGTTTGATTGTTTCAACAATGCAATTGTGTGGTAATGATAGTATTTGAAGTTGGTACTTTGCAAGGTACTTGTTTATCGCTTTCTAGAACATAGCATGAATATGAAACTTATAATTTATACAAATATCATGCCATTCATTCTTTTGTACTACTTGTTCTTGATTGAATCACTTTAGGTCTTATCCCAAATGTGAGGAAGCTTTCCATTGTTCATTATATGCAGGAGACCAACATTCTTGTTTTAACTAGATTTTATTATGTTTAATCTTTTATTTGTGTTGATTGTATGAAATCATGAAAAAGATCAAGGTATTTTGTTTGATTTTGAGCATAACCACTTGATAAAAAAGTAATTTACCTTGTGAGTGAGTGAGAATTTTCTTACCCCCTTTGAGCCCTGCGTTAGGATCCATTTTGATGATTAACTTTTGGAACTTGTATATAACTAATTAGTTCATTATTGATTTTAAAGTGCTTTATGAATTTTTTTCTTGAACCCTTAATCATAACTTGTGGTTAGAATTTTTCCTTGTCTTAGAAAGTTGAAAGCATTCATGTCATGATGTTTGGTTGTATTCAAATTGGGAAGACAAAAAATTGATTGCATAAAAGTTGGTTGCTATGTGGTTGAAAAAAAATAAAGTGGTTGAAAAAGAAAGAAAAAAATGAAAAAGTTGTGAAAAAGAAAAGAAAGGAAAGAAAATATAATAAGATCAAGATTGTTGCAAATGAGCAAAGAGAAAAGGGTGAATAAAATTTTGATTGCTTGAAAATGTGGGAAGTGTTTGCTCTAATAACATTTGGTAATTTTGTTTCATTGACCTTTAGATATGACCCTTCTTTGTTAACCAAGCCTAACTACAACTTTTGAAAGTCCTTGTGATTTTTGCTTTGATGCTTTCAACATGAGTTTTTATGAATGAATGCATAATTTAATTTGTTTTTATCAAGATTGTTGGGTGAGAGTCAAGTCCCTTATGTTTGTTTATTTTTATCCTTTGATGAAGTTTTTGCTAGGTGTGATTCATGATTGAGCATGTGTGGTTTGGAATGTTTGGCATGACTTTTGTACTTAGGATTTGTTTCATGTTCATGTTGTCGTTGTAGTATAGTGATAAGAATTTCCTTGCTTGTGCTTTTGTTTTTGAACCATACATTTGTTTTTGTTTTTTAAAACTTGTTGATTGATGATTTCTTGGTGGTTGCTTATGTTTCTTTAGGTTGGAGTGACTTTTATTTGAGGACAAACAAAGTTCAAAGTTGGGGAGAGTTTGATAAATGGAAAATTATAGTTATATTTGTATATAGTTTTGTGGCACTTATCGACTTATTTTGTTGGAATATAGTAAATAACCCTCAACTTGTATGTAAATATGTACATATTTCGTTATCGTGTAAATATTGTGTATAGTTTCATTATCACGTAAATATCATTGAGTTTGATTTTTTCCCTCATTTTTGTAGGTACTAAAGCAATGATATTTAGTAATTGTAATATAAAGCATTGAATAAGATTTCAAACGTTTCTGACAGTGTGTAAATCGGAGTTACCGTTCTCAAGTTATGGCGAAAACAAAAGCTAATTTTTTCTCAAGACAGCACAGAGCACGCTAAGCGCCCACAGAGTGGGCTAAGCGAGGTCTGTGATTTTGAAACACTATAAATACCATTTCACATCAGATTTTTTAGGTGTCACCCAATTTTGAGAGAGGGGTTTCACCATTTTTTAAGGTTTCCTCCATATTTTAGGGTGAGACACCAATTTTGGAGTGTTAGATGATTGGAAGTCAACAAGGAAGGTTGAAACTTAAAGATTGGAAGTTGGATTAGCTTCAATTTTTGAGACATCAAGGTTGGGGTTTGCTCAACTTCTCTCTTCTCTTTGTATGATACATTTTCTTGTTGGAATTTTGGTGGTTTCACCATTGTTGTAAGTATGTCTTTTAAGCTTTATATTGTGAACTTTGTTTTGATTCAATATAGATGTTAATCCTTTTTCATAATATATTTGATTTATGTTGAAAGATGTATTTCAAACTATTGATTTAAGATTTGTCATCTATCGATAACCAAACTCTAGACATAGATTTGGGAGTTGATATTCACTCTGTATCAGATCTTAACGTTTGTGTGTTGTTTACTATGTTGAGACGTCTTCTATTAATCAACCAGTATAATCCCGCAACGCTGCTCTATACATAGACTGTGTTGACGAGTGATACGTGATTATAGAGATGATTGACTTTGTTCACATGTTAATATTAGGAGGATGCGTATTGTTATAGGTTTTTATTGATCATTGTGTTATTTGTAATCTTTGCTTGATTTAATATCGAGGACATCTTTGCCTCTATTAGGTTATAAACTCTAGACATAGATTTAAATATAATATTCACAGTAGGTATCAATTCTTAATGCTCTGTGTTGTTTAGTTGTGTGAGACATCACTTATGAGACAATATGGTAGAACTTTTGCTTGCTACTTTACCGCAGCCAACAATCTAGAACAAGCTCAAATATGAATGAATGTTAGGATGATCCATTTTAGTACTTGGTCATCACCATATTCTATGAACCCAATATATCGTACACAACCATATTATCTCTTCTTTTCATCTGATGAGTATTCAAGGCATTAGGAGTACTAGCTTAGGAAGAACCACCCAAGCTGCTCGTTACTTAACCTCTATATTTCAGGATTACTGTCAAAAGGACTTTTTTCAATGGATTCAAGTATTACTAAAATTAATTTGTAGATCCTTTAAATTATATGTTATAATTTGTTGAGTATGTATATTTAATTGATCGTTATTGATTTGATTTTAACATGTTGCACCTAAGTGTCTCACCTGCAGATATGATCGAATTTTGAATTTGGATACAGACGCAACTGAACCTAGTCGAATGTCCATCCTTACACTATGTTTAGGTATTTTAAGACGAATGAATTGAACCCGTTGGATGGTAAAAAATAAAAGTAAGTGATAGAATTAGATGAAATATAGTCAATTATGATATAAAACAAATAGTAATATCCGATACTAAATTTTTATTTACATAACAAGGTACCCGTGTATCTACTTCATTTACCGTCACTTTGGGATAGATTATGCGACATATACGTATCGATTGAATATGATTATTTTCTGAATATACATCCTCTTATGATGTTCAAGAAATCAGAATTAGTCTTCAAACAAAAAAATTACATGTCGCAATTTGTCAATCCTTTATTTCATTTAACATGTCAATCATTAAAAAAGTTAGTGTCCTAAGAGTGGATCCTCTCCACTCACTTTACCCTTTATTAAAATCAAGACCATCTATTAAAATATAATAAATATAAATAATATAAAGAGGTAGAAATTAAAGGATAGAGATCAACACTGCTCCGCCTCCAGTGAAATTTACACTAGAGGGAATCTTTTCTCCTGTTATCTTTTATATACCTTATCTTTATTTTTCAATTTTTTTATTAAGTTTGATTGAATTTTTTATTTTACAATATTGATAGTTTTTAATCTAAATTGTTCTCCCTTTATATGCTAAAGGAATATGAATACGTATAAAGGAATATGAATACGTTTCCTAAATGAGAAAATATTTATTTACAATATAATTAATTAAGCTCTACCTTAAATTTATATTAAAAGAATAAACAAGTATACAATATAATTTATCTTCTAATGAACCCATAAAAAAATATTATTTTGTAAAATAAATATCCATTGTTATTGATTTAATATAATAACAAAATTTTGTAACAGATGTCACGCTTTACTAAATGAATTTTAGTATTTTCTACTGCATGTGTGGATATAGTAGTTTCTATTCTTAAATAAATTTAATACTCTAATATGGTGATTTCTCGGATAGGTTATCACATATATTTTCTAAATAAAAGAATTTTTTTTTTTTTTATCTTCTTTTGGATTCAATGGATTGTTACATGTTGCCGGTTGGTTTTTTGAATATATAGCATCACACAGTCTTAAAATAATCATAACAACTCTTCACAGAAGAATTTTATTTATGTGTGTTAAAATAATCATAACAACTCTTCACACAGAAGAATTTCATTTGCATTTTAAATGACTTTGTTAAAGATCATTATATTAAATCTTTTATAAATATTTAAATTTAATATCACATTTTATTTAAGCTATCACACTCACGTTTTTATAGTATTATATATTTTTGTTTAAAAGTAGTTTATAAAATTTTTCAAAAATCATTTTAAATAAAAAATTAATTTAAATAGTTTTTTTTATAAAATTTTATTTATATATTTTATTATTTTAATAAAACTTTTTTCAATGTTAAAATTTTTAAAAATAATTAAAATTTGAAGTTATTTTGAATGATTTTTTATTAAAATTATTTTTGAAATATATATTTTTAAGAAATTATGTGACTTTATCTATGTTTTAATTTTCAATAATGTATATTTATGTTATAGGAAGTTAAAATTAATCTTTTAATTAATTTTTTTAAAAATAAATATAGGATGTTACATTTTTGTTTAGAAATAATTTACAAAGATTTTTAAAAATGTTTAAAATGAAATATTCATTTGAATATTCTTGTATAAAATTTTATTTTAGAGATACTTCATATTTTTTTATATTAAAATTTCAAAAAATATTTAAATTTAAAGCAATTTTAAATGAATTTTTATAAAATTTATTTTTGAGATATGTCATTTTAAAATTTTAAAATATTATGTGAATTTGACTATTTAATTTAAATAATGTATATTTATGTTACGTGATATTAAAATAAATGTTTTAATTTGAAAAATAAGTTAATATCTTTTATTATTTTAATTTTTTTCATAAAAATAATAATTAATATGAAAATATGAGAATTTAATAACAACCATTAAATTAAAATTAATGTTGTGATTAAAATTACTTTTAAAATTTGTTTAGCGATTTTTCTTCTTAAATGCACCTGGATTTCTGGATTTTTACACATAATTAAGTAAAAACTATGGTATAATCTCAATCTTTTCTTTTAAATTTGATAGGTTCTTATTCATTTTTCACATCCTCAAATATAACTTATTTATCCTCAATATATATATATATATATATATATATATATATATATATATATATATATATATATATATATATATATATATATATATATATATATATATATATATATATATATATATATATATATATATATATATATATATATATATATATATATATATATATATATATATATATATATGGGGACGACTCAGGTGAGAACACTTGGTTATTATGAGAAATGAGAACAATGAATCACAACCATTAAATTTTGATTTTGTTGATTTTAATGGACTGGATTGGTTTCTCTTTCTATGTTGATTTAAAATAAATATTAAGGATTCTAGAAAGAGAAACCAATCCAATCCATTAAAATCAACAAAATTAAAATTTAATGATCGTGATTCATTGTTCTCATTTCTCATAATAACCAAGTGTTCTCACCTGAGTCGTCCCCTATATATATATATATATATATATATATATATATATATATATATATATATATATATATATATATATATATATATATATATATATATATATATATATATATATATATATATATATATATATATATATATGGGGACGACTCAAGTGAGAGCACTTGGTTAATATAAGAAATGAGAACAATTAATCTTAACCATTAAATTTCGATTCATTGAAATTAATGAAATTTCTCTTTCCATAGTTCTTTTTATTAGTAATGTATATAATCTTCAAAAACATTAATTCATATTTATATTTTAAGAAACAAAATATTTAGTTTATTGCTTTTTGGAAATAATGAAAATTGATAGAAAATAATTTTTCAAAGATGATACATTTTATTTAATAATTAACCTTTATATTAATTATATTAACTATTTAATTTTTAAAATAATTAACGTTAAATATTCTCATTGTTTTTATCGTTACATATTATCATTAACGTTAAATATTCTCATTGTTTTTAAAATAAATAGTTTATATAATTAAATATTAATGTTAATGATTTATATATAATTATATTAATTGTTTTTTATATAAAAACTAAATATAATATTTTAATTATCATATAATTATATTAGTAATGTTTAGATAAAAATCATAATTTTTTTAAGAAATTAAAAACGTAATTGTTGATTTTTCATTCTAATGTCTTTTATATTTATAATTTCTATAATTTAAGATATGTTATATTTTAAGAAATGAAATATTTGAATTGTTGTATTTTTAAAATAATGATATCCGATTGAAAATATTTAGTATTTCTATAAAAAAAAACAATTCATATAAATATACTAAGGATTATAATAAATATATAACAATATTATTAATATGAAAATTAATATAAGATAATATTTTTTTTATTCATTCATAATTATATTAATTGTTATTTTTAAAATATAAATAAATTTCATATTTATAATTATATTAGCAGTAAATAATTTGTTGGATGAATATATTATTATTATTATTTTTAAATTTGTGATAGTATGATTATATTTATTCAAAGGTTAATTATTAAATAAAATATATCATCTTTAAAAAAAATTATTTTCTATCAATTTTCATTATTTCCAAAAAACAATAAATTAAATATTTTTTTCTTAAAATATAAATGTGAATTAATATTCTTGAAGATTATATACATTACTAATAAAGAGGAATATGGAAAGAGAAATCAATCTTGTTCATTAATTTCAATGAATCGAAATTTAATGGTTAAGATTAATTGTTCTCATTTCTCACATTAACCAAGTGTTCTCACTTGAGTCGTCCCATATATATATATATATATATATATATATATATATATATATATATATATATATATATATATATATATATATATGAGATTTTTGTCTAACTGGTTTCAAAGTTAAGTTGAGTTTAAATTTTCTCAAAAATACGTGATTTATCTGATCATGAGCATTGAAAAACTATTTTTTTTTCAATAAGCTATGGAATTATAAGGAGCAAAAGGGATGCTCCACCCCGAAACAAGGCGGAAAGCTCATACCTCTCAAAGCAATCAAGAGGTAGAATATTCCAATAATAATAATTACAAAGGTTCACCTTCTTATAAGAGGAACAAAGCCAAACCCATGAGTTATAAACTATCTCCGACATACAATCGGTAAAACTAAAAAGCTCCTCTTTGAAAATCACCGCGTTACGCTTTAACCAAATAGACCAAACCGTAGCGAGCCACACAATTGCCACAATCGATCTCTTATTCAAGCAAAGAAGTTTACCACAATTATGGAAAAAAGCCACAAAATCCTCAAAAGACATTAGTTCGGATAAATCTAACCACATGTATACCCTTCTCCAAATGCTAGAATTACCCTACAATAATAAGACAAATGCTCTATAGATTCCTCCTCCAACAAGCATAGGGCACATAAGGAGTCGTTACCTTCTCTCAAAATTCCTCTTCTCACCAATTGGTCCCTAGTAGCTATTCTATCAAGAATAAATCTCCAACCAAAAAATAAGATTCTAGAAGGAGCAATGCACTTCCAAAGATAGGACAAAGCCTTTACCTTATTCTCCTCCATAGGGGTTCCGGAAAGGATTGCCATAAAACGGTCATAGCAAGACTTCACCGTGAATCTACCATTCGATGTTAACGTCCACGAAAAATTGTCCTCATTAAAACCGTTCACCTCCGTATGCTTCAAAACCACCAAAAAACGCTTCAGAGAACCAAACCAAGGCTGCCCTTCAGCAGAACCCGAAATAGCAGTGTTAACCGCGACAGAATGATCGGAACCGGCAGCCATACCAGCCTCCACTTGCTCCGACAGGGGCCTGTGCAACCCAGCCAGAACAGCCGCACCATCAGCGCTAACAGCTTCCTCCGACTGCCTGCTGGCTGCCTGAACCACCCCCAAAGACTCCGGCTGAACAGTAACATACTCCCTTGTTGCAACATCCGCTAACTCACTCCCCACACCAAACCACTTCTCAAAATCCCATCTCCATCTTCCACCCACGATCGATCCTGCATCAATGACAGCACTCAAGTGGTTAACAGACAAGATAAAGAGGTCGGTGAATCCTTCCATCAAGGAATATTTGTCCGCCCAAGTCGCATACCACAAAGGAGTAAAAGAACCACAACCTACTTTACATTTGATAGCACTTGTAAAATGATCAATAAGAAGCTTTGTTAAGTGCCAAAATGTAGTTATTTTGTGTTTGTAAATAGTGGCACTTATCGATACTTTTTGTTAATACCGTTCGAATAATACCCCGTTTTATGTATAAATACGTATACTTTGTGAATAGATGTATCTTCATCTACTTTTATACTTTTTGATAGTTTTCTATTCATTTTGTAGGTATTGAGGCGTATTTGGAGCATGAGCAATAACGTGGCGAAGACACGGCTTCAAACGCACGATTTTGAGCGGCGGAATCAATTCATTCGGCGAATAAAGCTCAAAATCAAATAATAATAAATCACTAATTTGGTTTCAATTTATTCATTGTTAGATAGAGCATGGAATAAGCTTTTCAACGCTTCGAACCGGGCGCAAATTAGAGTTACGGTTCTCAAGATATGGCCAAAATAAGATTTCAATTTTCTGTTGAGCGGGCTAAGCGGGCTTGACCGCGCTAAGCGCGGTCTGGGAGCATTTTTGACACGTTTGGCAGAAAGTTTGACGCTTAGCGCGGGTTTTTGGCGCTAAGCGCGGTCTGACGGCTTAAGACCAATAAAAAATAGTCCGCTTAGCGCGGTGGGCGCGCTTAGCGCGGTCTGCGACTTCAGTTTTTGTATATATGTTGTAAAATCAGAATTTTTAGGTTTTTTATCATCTCTTCTTGACAAGTTGAGCTCTGATCCATTTTTGGTAGTTTAGAGCTTAAGGAAACACCATTGGATGCTACACCATGTGGATTGATCATGGATTTGTCTCGATTCCATTGTACCGATGAGATCTTTCCGGTTCATCTTCTCTCTTCCCTTTGTTTCATTCCAATGGTGGGTGTTGTATGTATATTTCTACTCTTATTGTATGTATATTTGTGGATCTTGGGATCGTTTATATATTTGCTTTACAAATCATCATTGTTGTTGTTCTTGATCTTTTTGCTTAAATGCTCTGGATTTGTGGTGTTGCAGACATGGGCATCATAGATCTTGATTAGGAATGATAACTGTTAGTTTCTGGATTGCAGACATGGATTTAGGGCTAACAATCATAGTGGGTATCGAGTTTAATGCCTCAGTGTTGTTTGTGTCGGTGGAGAAATCGCTGATGTGAATAGTGCGGTTGAGCTATCGTCGGTGTTGCAGATATGGGCACCGATGTGGCGTCTCGGTTGATGCCCGGTGATGTTGACGCGTATTGTGAGTGTCGAGCGATAGATCTTCGGATTTAAGTATTAGACGGGTAGAACGAAATACAACTCCATAACTCTTTCTCTTAGACTATTGAGAATGTTTATCTGCTTTTATTTACTTTTCCCGCATTTACCTTTCCGCAAACCCAATCATGAAACTTAAAACGCGAGATAGTCGAACGACAGTTTTTCTCAACCAATCTCTGTGGACACGATAATTCCCGGATAAATATTTCCAAATCTTTTGTTGCTTTCCGCTCTACCGCTTCAACAAGCTTCTCATAGTTATCCGAAATAATTAAATCTCTCCACCAAAAGGAATCCTTATTGTTCAAAACGGAAACATCTCCTATCAACACCTTAAGCTTCGTATTACCGTATCTAGCTTCTAACAACTCTTGCCAAACCGCCTCCTTTTCCGTCAAAATACGCCACTTCCATTTACTTATCAAAGCCACGTTCAAAATCTCCACATTTTTAACACCCAAACCCCCTTCTTTCCGAGATTTACATACCGTGTCCCAACCCACCCAATTAATAGACTTTTTGAGATCGACACCTCCCCAAAGGAATTTGCTTTGAATAGATTTAATCTCCTTCAACACCTTCTTGGGGGCTTTATAAAAAGAGAGAGAATAAATCGGAATAGCACTAAGAACCGAGTTTATCAACACCACCCTACCCGACATATTAAGGTATTTCCCTCTCCAAACATTTAGTCTTTTTCTAAGCATCACTAAAAGATCCTTCCACATTGAAATTTTCCTTGGATTGTCACCTACCCTTAAACCAAGAAATTTGAAGGGGAGAGAGCCCACTTTGCAACATAAAAAGGATGAAGCCGCTTCCAAAAACCAATCTCCTACATTAATTCCATAAAGATTGCTCTTATGAAAATTAACACGGGACCCCGACAACAATTCAAAACCTCTAAGAATAGCTTTTATACTCCAAAGATTCGCGGTATCACCTTCGGCTAAAATGACCGTATCATCCGCAAATTGAAGCAAATCAACCTCGAAACCGTTATGCAATCTAAAGCCCCAGAACTCACCTCTTTCTTTGGATTTCTTCATTAACGCCGTGAGGGCCTCCATAACTAGAACAAACACAAACGGAGACAAGGGATCACCTTGCCTAAGTCCTTTCTCCACCTTAAACTCTTTCATTGGACTACCATTGACAAGAACGGACATGGAATTGTTAAAAATACAGCACTCCATCCATCGCATCCACCGATCACCAAACCCCATTCTCTTTAAGATAATTCTCACAAAATTCCAACTTATTCTATCGTAGGCCTTTTCAAAATCAACTTTCAAAACAACACAACTTCTTTTTTCCCTTTGGCATAATCCAACACCTCATTTACCACTAAGACCCCATCCGCTATGTTCCTTCCTTCAATAAAAGCCGATTGATTACTAGAAACAAGTTTGCCAACCACTCTCTTAAGCCTAGCCGTCAATAATTTAGCTAAAATCTTGTACAAGCTTCCTATCAAGCAAATAGGTCTAAATTCATTCAAGGCTTGAGGATTTCTAACTTTAGGGACAAGAGTGATAAAAGACGACGTACAAGCTTTGATTAGTTTCCCCCTTTCATAAAAATCCTTAACAAAGAGGAAGACATCATCCTTCACCACTTCCCAATTCGACTTAAAGAACTCTAGAGAAAATCCATCCGGACCGGGACTTTTATTACCGTCACAAGACCACACCGCCTCTTTTATTTCTTCTTCCGAGAAACAACTTTCCAACCAAGAAACAACCCCTTCATCCAACCGGTTGAAAACAAGACCATCCGGAATTGGTCTCTCGGTATCCTCCTCCTTAAAGAATTCAGTAAAGTATCTAAAAACCTCTTCTTTAATATTATCAACACCTTCAACTCTCCCGAAGTCACCTTCCAAAGAAGTGATAGCTTTCCTCATATATCTCTCCTTCAAAGAATTATGAAAGAACTTAGAGTTCTTATCTCCTTCCTTCAACCAAAGATTCCTAGATTTTAACCTAAGCATACTTTCTTTCAAGTTCAAACAACTCCAAAAATCTTTAGTTGCCGATCTTCTATCACTAACATCAACGTCGATAACACCCCCCATATTCGCCTCAATCTCCCTATCAAGGACATTTATCTTCTCCCTAGCTTCCTCCACCTTCAAGTCTAACCAACCAAACACCTCTTTGTTCCACACCCTTAGCCGATCCTTTAACAACTTCAATTTCTCATAGAGAACATAATCCCCTCTTCCTCTAACCTTCAACTTCTTCCATTCGATTTCCACAAAGGATTTAAAATCTTCATGCTTAAACCAAGTATTGTTAAAACAAAAGGGTTTTGGTCCCCAATCTATTCTCCCCACACTAAGCCGAATTGGGGCATGATCCGATATATCTCTCTTTTCAATCCTTTGGTCAACCACCTCCCATTTCTCTATCATATTCTTCGTCAATAAAAATCTATCTAATCTACTCATAGCCTTTCCATTATCTTTGAACCAAGTGAACTTACCACCAACGCAATTAATATCAATGAGATCCATTTGTTCAACAAAACTCCGGAACTCCTCCATACCTTTGCCATTCCTATAACCACCCTCTCCAATTCTCTCTTCCTTACGAAGAACTTCATTAAAATCTCCCACCACACATCATTCCTCTTGACTTCTCAATCTCTTTTTGGATAAAAGCGATTCCCAAGTGTTAAGCCTATCCGCCCTATTACAAGTGGCATACACGTTCACCAAATTGTACATATAACCCTTCCAAGAAATGTTAATCCCCACATAACCTTTATCAACAAAACTATAATTTACGAAGAAGTAATATTTCCTCTAGAGAATCACCATTCCTCCCGATGCTCCTAACGAATTAATAGCCGTCCACTCTACATCCTTACTACCCCAAAATTCCTCCGCCATTGAGTCATTGAATTTGGTTAATTTTGTCTCTTGCACGAAGCACACATCTATGGAATTAGACCGAATAAGAAAATTAACTCTTTTTCTTTTAGAAAGAGTTCCACCCCCTCTAATGTTATATGATAACAAATTCATCGTAAACATCCTTTGGTCGCCTTCAAACACCTCATTCCCTCCTTGTCCCTAGACTCCATATCATTAATTAATCCCTCATTAACCTCATCTGCCTTAAGACTAACAAGACCAAGGTTAGAAATAGATTTCCAAACCTTCAAACCCACCTCAGATTTATTGTTCAACCGTTTATTGCATCTAATAATGTCAGAGTCAGCAGTAGAGGAGCAGAGGAGAGACTCACCTGAGGAAATAGAGTCTACCGAGCGAGAGGGTTTGCCCATTCCGTCGCCACATCCTTTGAGATTCTCCATCCTAGGTGCTATACAAGCGAAGTATGAAGGAGTTATCGCTACCTTTTCGCCCAGTTCTGCAACCTTTTTTTTCTTTCTGCCTTCGTTTCTCAGCTTTTGCTTTGGGTCCACTGAAGACAAAATATGCGGGCCCCCTTGGCAAACTTCCCTACATACATCGTCAAAATTGAACGGCCCATTAAACTGGTCCATTATCTTACCAGGCCCACCACCAAAAGTTGAGACTTCACCCTTCTCTAAAACCATCGGGCCCACTTGATCCACTGTCTCCCCTACATAGCTAAAAGAGCAGTTCTCAGACTCAGCATTAAATGCCACCTTGTTTTTAGCCTCGGTATTCTCCACTTTTCCTGTTACAGATAAGTCAAAAAGTCCCTTTTCAATACTAGGTTGGCTATTAACCATCTCCTTTGCTATGTTTAGACTGTCACCTATAGGATTAGACTTATTCCCTTCTCTCTCTCCCAAAGTCCCGTCGTATTCCATGTGAACAGTCTCGTCAACTGCCCCTCTCAGGCCGTCGCCGACATCCTCCTCACCGATCAAAGCCTCCTTCTCCTCCGATGCTGATTCCTCTGAGTCCGATACACCCAAAGAGACATTTGTTGAAGCTTTCCCACAACAAGGATAGAAAACCTCGCTTATCCTGATATCAAAACACAAGCCTTCAATCGTTAAACTAATCTCTTCCTCCACTCTATCCATGCTTTTACTTCTAATGCAAAACCTAGCTTCGTCCAGCCTCAACTTCAAATTCGTAACCTCATCACTCTTTACAAAGACACCTAGAGATTCAGTTACTTTAGAAAAGCATCTGTCACCCCATGCATGGCATGGAACTCCCAAGATCCGAAGCCATATCAATCTTTCATAATCAATATCGGTAGGTTTCCAAGGTTTTATCGAGTGGAACCATTGAAAAACTATTAATTTTATCGAAATGATTGAATCAAGATTATAAATTATCTTAACTCTGATTTTATAATACCCATGTCAAAAAGTATAAATTATACAAAATAAATATTAAACCAAAAAATAGAGATAGAAAATGTGTCAACATCCCGTCTCCAAACCACCGATACAACATGTCTTTTAATTATATATGTTTTTGTGAAAAAAGAAAAAAAATTAAAAAAATTAAAAATACAAACTAACAAAATTAGACGAAGAGAAATGAGATACCAAAACTAAAATTAATATTGATAATTTCTCATATAAATTTAAAGTGGCATTTGATATAAAAAAATGCTATTTGAAATTTATTATTTGTCTAGAAAAATAATCTTACAAAATCATTTATTTGATAGTTAATAGAATATAATATATAAATGTAATATTAGTTCGAATTTACAATAACTAATTTGTAATTCTAATGTATATATATATATATATATATATATATATATATATATATATATATATATATATATATATATATATATATATATATATATATATATATATATATATATATATATATATATATATATATATATATATATATATATATATATATATAATTAATTCCCATTCCACACACATGTTCACGAGAGTCACATTTAATATATGAATTTTAGTAGATATATTTATGGTTTCATGCATGTATTTGGTGGTGGTCTTAGTGATTGATATGCATGACTCAAAAAATTATAATATATGAAGACATGGTGATGATGAAGATTCAGTTATATATAATTTGTCTTTTTGTGTAAGAAGAATTAATATTTAAAATAATTTTATTAACTAATTTATTTTATTTATTGATATATTAATGGTGTTTTATCCATTTTAAATTAAATTTTACATTATTTAAGTTCTATTATGTTCTATGTTAAAAGAAAAATAGCTCTACTATGTTCTAATATATTTTTTTATTTCAATTATTTTTCTCTTTTAATTAATTTTGTATACAATATTGAGTCTATTAAAGAGTTCTTTTTAGCACAAGTTTACAACAACAAGAAGACATGTATCTGTAACTATATATGTAGTTATAAAAACAGTATGTTTCTAAGTACTCGTAAAATGTAGAAAATCTATATTTTCAAAAACAATTGTTTTTTTTAAAGAAAAAAATTTATTGTAACATGCTTTAATCTTATAAAATTATATTTAAGTACAACCTGCTAGAACCTGCACTACTTGATGACTTCTACCATCCCTACTTGACTGCATGTAACATTCATTTCAGAGTAACTCAGTCCCTTAAACCCTGCAATATTAGCAAATGCTGCTACCAGAATAACATAGGCTTGAATTCATAAGATAAAAGTCTTTTGACAATGATAATTATGATCCTGAAACGCAAAAGTGTAGAGACAAGTGACCGACACTTATTGGCGTGTGGATCTTCCTCAACCTTGCCTTGAACACTCTTCAGATTGGCAGAAGAGATAAATTACTTTATACAGACCATAGTCTATATAGGGTGATTGCTTATTAGGGTTCCATTATTTTGAAATGGACCATCCTCACATCTACTCATATTTGAGTCATATTAAATTAATTAATTAATTAATTACTAATTAAATAGAAATCTAATTAGACTTTTAAACTTTATTTGACCACTTAATCAATTAAGGCTCATAATTTGATAAATAACTAATATAATTCATATAAATATATTTGTCCACATAATAATTATTGGAATATAATAATTAAATAATATTTAAATATAAAATATTTCAACAATCTCTCAGATGAACAATATATCTTAATAAATATATCATAGTCTTTAGGCGCGCATCCCTATTTATCCTTAGATTTCAACTTTATAAAACGGTCCATCTCATACATTAATAATGAGAACACCGTAGCTGTCGTCACTGACGTATAACGTGACAGAACCCCAACGAACACCACATAAATGTACTTGATGACATAAATCGATATGGATGAGTGACATGAAACTTTCATGCAATGTGATCTCTAAATCACGTCTATTTTCAATTGGTCCAACCGAAGTCTTTATTGAGATCAAACTAAAGTTTGCAAATTCAATATTTGCACAAACGATACAGAAATGGTTATAACAACAATAACCTTATAAACATTCTCTACAGATAATCTTAACATAAAATATGTATTCATATCAAAACAATATTATAAAACCTAAAGAATGAGTGACTCCCACTAATCTAAGACATCATTAGTGACAACAACTATATTAAAGACCTTAGTTATCAAATCTTTGATTAGTAAGTTAACTAGCATAAAGTTTCTATTTATATGATCTATCCTTCAGCAACAAAACTTATAAGTCAATGAACTTTATAAAATAGTTATTGAAACATTATACAACTGACTTATGTCACAATATAACTCGAGTTGTCTTTCCAAACTTTTCACTATATTCAACCAAGTAAAATAAATACTTATAGTCATTTAGGATACCAATTATATATAGACATCCAAAAGGATCAGAGTCCAACATCCTAATGATCTCCAAATTATTCAATCTCTAATATGTGAGCACAAGTTCTTTTCTTCTCTATAACAATCATTATGGCTGCCTCATTTCAATAATTCAAATTTTGAATTGTTGTACCTGCCAAATGATCTCATTATATATACGTTTTTTCCAGATGCATATACATAAGATTCCCAAAACTGAAAAGTATAAAAAAATTAATTTTCTAAATTTCCAAATTCTTTTATTTTGGACAATTATTGGGAATTAATAGTCTCCCTTAATAATTGAGACATACCCTAATTTATTATCTTTCATGTCATTTTTATTTTCAACTTTATATATATATATATATATATATATATATATATATATATATATATATATATATATATATATATATATATATATAGCTTTTGCGATAATCGGATGATACCTTGAGAATAATCTCTAAGTATCTAAATACCTAATACAAAAGAGATGTGCCTAGGATCTTTTATCGCTAAGCTTTTGTTAGAGATTTCTTAGTTTCACACAACAATCATATATCATTGCTGACTAAATAAATTAAAATCGACACATTAAACTAGAAACATAAAGTTAATCTCACTGAACTTGTAAAACCTAATAATTTTTCATAATAGACATCTCAAAACCAAACGAGGCAATTACCTTAAGGAATATTATGGTATCACTAATGAGACAATTTCATTAACTCATAAATGGATTTTATCTGTTTGCAAACCATAAACTCTGTATCTATCGACGCAAAATTTTCTCCCGTTGTACCATATTGTATTTCTTAATGTCACCATTAAGAAACACTAACTTGATATCCATCTTATGAAATTCCAAAATTATAACAAGTAACAAGTATCACAACTATCATAATAGAGTCTTGATATCATATCAAATATAATTTCTCTTTTTTAGTCAATTCTTTATGATACTTGATGCTCTAGTTCTTGAGGATGTTGAGTTGCATCTTCAAGAATTAATTTTTTAATTTAATTGTGAGAAAGAACAATAATATCCGTACGATGGTTCAAATTATATATATATATATATATATATATATATATATATATATATATATATATATATATATATATATATATATATATATATATATATATATATATATATATATATATGTATTGCGATAATCAGATGATACCTTGAGAATAATCTCTAAGTATCTAAATACCTAATACAAAAGAGATATGCCCAAGATCTTTTATCGCTAAATTTTTGTTAAAGATTTTTTGGTTTCACACAACAATCATATATCATTGCTGACTAAATAAAATAAAATCGAAACATTAAACTATAAACATAAACTTACTTCCACTGAACTTGTAAAACCCAATAATTTTTCATAATAGACATCTCAAAACCAAATGAGACAATTACCTTATGGAATATTATAGTATCACTAATGAGACAATTTCATTAGCTCATAAGTGGATTTTATATGTTCGCAAACCATAAACTTTGTATCTATTGCTACAAAATTTTCTCCTATTGCACCATATTGTATTTCTTAATGTCTCCATTAAGAAACACTAACTTGATATCTATCTTATGAAGTTTCAAAATCATAACAAGTATCATAACTATCATAATAAAGTCTTTCAATCATATCAAATAGAATTTCTCTTTTCAGTCAATTCTTTATGACACTTGATGCTCTAGTTCTTGAGGATGTTGAGTTTTATTTTCAAGAATTAATTTCGTAATTTAATTGAGAGAAAGAATAATAATATCCGTATGAGGGTCCAAATTTACTATATGAATTGAGTTAGAACTAATTTTTTCTCACTAAATTTTATTCTTTGACCATATCTCTCTTCTCAAACTCAATATTCTCAAGACACAATACAATATTTGTTTCAAAATGTTCTTTAACTTGGGACTAAAGTTTATATTTCTCAAACTTTTTGCCAATTCTAGATTGTCACAAGTCATGACTGAATTAAGTATAATAATATTTGAATTTAACACATAAATTGAATCCATCATTTATAAAAAAGAAGAAGTTATAATATTAAAACAAAAATTTATTCATTCACCAAATTATCTTTTAAATACAAATGTAAGCTTATAATGACAATCTAAAATAGTTAAAAATAAAAAGATATCAATCTTCACCAAATTTGTCCCCTTTAAATTGATGTATCTTTCAACACCATTGAACACTTGTCAGTTCAGATCATATTTTATTATTATTCTTTATTTGCCCTTATCCTATGAGGTATTTACTGAATGAGCACTATTTTATATTCCCTTGCTTCAATCTTTTCTTTATTGTACCCTTTATGAAGTTATTCTATTAAAGAATAATTTCTAAATCTAATAGTTATAAACTTAATTGTGCAAAGAGAATACCATATGATAAATATTCGACAAAGTCATATAATTGACGAAACTATAACGCTTTAGTAAGATTAAATAGTTTCATAATACATACGCTTCTGATATTTTCTTTTCTTAATAATCTTAATGAAAATTCATCACTAAAATAAGAGTTTGTCTTTCGCTTTATTGCTTTAGAAGCTTTAGAATTTAAGCAAAGATAATATGACAAAATTTATGCCATCTTAAATAACACCTCTAATGTATCTGGATTGCAAAACTTTTTTTTTATACTCTAGATTGCAAAGCTTTAAGATCATAGAACTGTGTAATTTAAGTGTACTCACTTTTAAACTTAAGCATCACTTTAACTATACTAAACAAAGGTCTCTAGAGTCACAAATCCTACTTGAAAATACTATCGCCATAACAAATATTTGTTAGACAATAATACCCTAAAGAGGATCTATTCTAGACGTAAGTAGTACCTTCAAGTTAAGATATGGATTAATGCGCCCGACCATGCCCTTTTCACCTAAGTAGTACCTTCGTGGATGATTTGGAGG